>NC_092712.1:91231366-91558654 GCF_047496885.1 Scyliorhinus torazame
CGACCTCCCAGGACCGGCACACAGCCGCGAAATGGCCCTTTTTCCCGCAGCTCTTGCAAATCGCAGCGCGGGCCGGGCAGCGCTGCCGGGGGTGTTTCGCCTGGCCGCAGAAATAGCAGCGGGCTCCCCCGGGACGACTTGGAGTCTGAACCGCGCAAGCCTGTGGGGTGGGCGGGGGGGGGGGGGGGGGGGGGTTTGTCGCGACGGGGGTCCACGGAGCCCAAGGGGCTGCCACGCGGTCGGGGCCGTACGCGCGGGCGTTTCGCGCGGCTACATCCAGGGAGGCTGCAAGGGCCCGTGCCTCTGAGAGTCCCAGCGACTCTTTTTCCAAAAGTCTTTGACGGATTTGGGGAGAGTTCATTCCTGCGACAAAAGCATCGCACATCAACATGTCCATGTGTTCAATCGCGTTTACCGGCGGGCAGCTGCAGGCCCGTCCCAAAATTAGCAGCGCGGCGTGGAATTCGTCCAGCGATTCTCCGGGACTTTGCCGTCTCATTGCGAGTTGGTAGCGTGCGTAGATCTGGTTCACTGGGCGAATATAGATGCTCTTTAGTGCTGCGAACGCCGTCTGGAAATCCTCTGCGTCTTCGATGAGAGGGAAAATTTCCGGGCTTACCCTCGAGTGCAGGACCTGTAGTTTCTGGTCTTCTGTGACCCGGCCGGGGGCCGTTCTGAGGTAGGCCTTGAAACAAGTCTGCCAGTGTTTGAAAACTGCTGCTGAGTTCACTGCGTGGGGGCTGATCATCAGGCATTCCGGGATGATGCTGAGCTCCATAGTCCTTTAAGCACGCTTAATAAATTGTAGCGCACAAAGACTCACGAGAGACGAATAGAGATGAAGTCGATGAGGCTTTATTAAGCATGACTTGTTCCCCGCAGTTCAGTAACAGACTGGCCTGCGGGGGAGAACTCCTGGTTCTTATACTCCGCCTTCAGGGCGGAGCTAGAGGTCAACAGCTGTTGATCTCCAAATTTCTTTCCCTGTCAGTCTGGCCTCAATAAAAGTTGAGACGGATTCGCACGTAAACAGAAGTTATTTATTTAGCTTGCAAGCTTGAATCATCTTACAGAAATGTAACAGGACATCCAGCCTCTTACACTCCAGAAAACGACTGACTAAAAGACAAAGGAATCTCTGCAAAATCAGTTCAAATGGTATCAAGTTTCACATACTCGACGCCCATAGGTCAGCCTATGTCCCTCCTGACCTGTTTAATCTATTCTGATTGGCTCACTTCCAATCCCTTTCTCTGGCCCCTATCAATGCAGCCTCACTCTTATAGACACACCTCTTCCTGCTTTTTCCATGCGGTCTCGAATTCCTTTGTCCCTAACTGCAAGAATCAAAGTGGCTTATTTCTACATTACATTAACTAGTATCTCTAAAGTAACTATTTTATATCACATTCGTCATTCCCTCCTTTTATCATTACATGACAACCGAACTATCCAATCCATAGCTACGGTTCCTCATCTAAAAAGATTCGTCGCTGCATTTCCAATTCCTGTCTTAGCCCCCCTTCATCTGCTTCACCCTCATGGATTTTAACAGTTAATTTTTTTTTTCGGTGATTGGGGCGGTGATCTGATCTAGTGCACCCCGCATTCTACCCATCACACATTTAAGTATGGCCAGGCCCACAAAGATGCAGCCGATAGCTACCACTAGATACATGGCCATATTTATCAACCAGTCCTTCCATCCTCCAAATCCCCAGTTACCCCAAGAGCCAGGATCCTGCATCCCGTCCAAGTGATCCCGTATGCGATCCATAAATGTAGTAATGTTAGCGGTCAAGTCCTGAACACCCATGATCCACTTGCCCTGTACTATGGCGCATACCCCACCCTCACGGGCCAGAAGATAGTCAAGAGCATACCGGTTCTGCATTGCAAACAACCGTAGCTGAGACAACCCCTTAGTTATTGCCCCGAGGGCTCCCAAGGTTTCATTTCCCAAGATGGTAAGGCCGCAAATAAAATAATTCCGATCACTAACAGCCAAGGAACCCCCCACACCTCCCAGTGTCAATACGCTCAGAATGCCCCACCCGGCTGAGTGGCCCCGGTTGGGTGCAAGAACCTGAGGTTTTTTCCAGTTCTCGCAAAATTCAGCAGAGACTGCCCGGCGTGCTAACTGATTATGCAGGTTCCACGCCGAAGGGCAGGGGACTGTGGTAGGGACTAGAGTCCCAATAGCAATTCGGCGGGGAAATGGGGTGACAAAACGTTGGTCGCCATACCATTAAATAAAAAGTAGTATCCTTGTTCCGTGTGGAGACTAGCATCACAATCAGCATATCGGTTGCGTAAGGACCTCCCAGTAGCCCAGTTTATCCAATTTTAAAATGCCCATTCGGGCCGCCCAGCAATGCGGAAAGCCCTATTCCCGACAGTGATATGAGAGACATTCGCCCAGCCACAAAGGAGCTGGAGGCCAGCGTTCAATGGAACGCAAGTGGTGTTGTAACAAACGCATTGGCCAGACGCCTGGGTGATATGGCACCTCCTGTCCGTACAGGTGGGAAACAGACAAGTTATATTTGTGTCCACCTCTACCAGCAAACAGCCATATCCTTCACTGCTGAAGCAATTCTCGTACGGCCGGGAATCCCTATTGGGAGTGAAGTGGCTAGGTATGTACGCCCTCCACCGTCGCAGCCTATCGTACTGTGAATGGGAATTATCCCGAGGGAGGGGAAGGCAAATAGCCGGTGGTGCTGAATCCGGATCGTAAGGAAGAGTGACTTGCTCGGGCAATGGCTCGGAATGCTGACAATGAACCACCGTTTGGGGAGTGCCCCAAAGCGGTGAAACAGAAAATAACCTAGACACCGCTGCGGGGTTTGGGTAGCAGACAACCCGTCCCTGGCCATACAGACGGTGGTAAATCTGGTAGAAGAGATTCATACTACCCGGGTTTTCCTCAGTTTGGCCTTTAATTAACTTAAGTGCATCTCCCGGTAACCTACGTTCTAGCTGTACTTCCCTTCTCACACGCCCCGTCCTCTCTCTAGTCCCTTTCTCTTTCTCATGGTCTCTTCCTACACTCTTCTGACAGCCTGATGTTACATTTATTGTACCACTTTTAACACATCCAAAATCAAATTTACATGTATTCCAAAAACAAGGCAATGTCCATATAATGTTCCCCTCCCATCGCCGGGACCGGTGCAGCTGCTTCATGACTCCCGCATTCTCCTTAACTTTGATGACCTTCCATGAGTCGATACCATGTCCTCGTATATGGGGGCAGTGAAGAACATCACCTTTGCATAGGTGATGTATCCTTGTAGATTGGTTGGGGCTACACAGATACATAATATTCCCCTTTTCCATGTCCATCGCCAATAACACGCCAAGCGAAGTGAGGCCAAATATCAGACAGACGATGCGTAGCCACTCCATCATGCTCCACACCTGTAAAATAGCACTGGAGAAGGGAGGCAGGTTAGTATCCGACCCTTTACAGTAGTGGAGATGGACTCAATTTACAGTGATGTAGGTGGACCCAAGCACTTCGCCCCTCCACTTTAACTGCTGTGGGGGTGGTAAGGAGAACTTGGAAGGGCCCGTCCCATCGCGGCTCCGACCCCTTCCTAGTCCAATTTTTTGACCATGACATAACTACCGGGCTGGACTGAAAGTGAGCGAGGTACTGGGGGCAATGGCTCGTGAGCCGCGCGGACTTGGCCATGGAGTTCCTTGAGCACTTGCGTAAGGGCTAGAACACAGGTGGTCATTTCCTCAGTCATCTGATGAAACTGAACCCGCCTGGGAACCTGCAGGCTCCAAGGAGTTCTAAGAGGCCTGCCATAAAGAATCTCGGCGGGAGAGAGCCGGGCCGGTCCCGCAGGTGTAACCCGCAGCTGGAAGAGGGCAACGGGGAGCAACTTAAGCCATGTCAGTCCCGTGTCTGCTCTTAAGTTAGCCAATTTAGTTTTGAGGGTCTGATTGTGTCTCTCAACCACCCCGGCTGCCTGCGGTCTGTAAGCACAGTGTAACTGCTGGCGTATGCCCAACTGGGAGCAAAACTCCTTGTTAATTTTTCCAATAAAATGAGGCCCATTATCAGAACTTAACTGAGCTGGTATACCGTACCGGGGAATGATTTCCCTCATCAAGACTTTAACCACAGGAGCAGCTTTACTATAGATAGTCGGATACGCCTCAACCCATCTGCTGAACACATCCACAATGACCAAAACATATTTGTAACATTGACACCTTTCCAACTCAATGTAATCCATTTGGAGCGTCTCAAAGGGACCACTGGGCAACGGGGTTTGCCCCTTCCCACAAGGGATACCTTTTCCGGTGTTATATTGCTGACAAATCAAACACCGATTACTGATACTTTGGGCCAACCCCTGCATTTTAGGGTGCCACCAAGTGTCCAGCAACAAATCACTAGTCCCTCGAGCCCCACAATGAGTTGCAAAGTGTACACATTCGATGACCCATAAAGCCAGTACATCAGACATACAAGTCTGATGTGCAGGCGTGGTCCATAAAGAGGAAACAGAATCATATGTACAACCTAACCGTTTCCACATTTGTTTATCACTCTCAGGAGCGTCCTCCTGTAACCTTATGACGTCTGGCATTGGCTTGTCAGAAGCAGACACATTCATAGTAGATCGTTTAGTCTGACTTAACATTTTAGGCACCATCACTTGCTGAATTTGTGCGGCTGTGCGCGCTGCACAATCTGCTCGTTCATTACCAACGTCAACTGGGGTTGTACCATTCGTGTGGGCAGCGCATTTAATAACGGAAATCTGCGCTGGCAGAAGGAGGGCCTGCAGTAGGTCATTAACTAAACCCCGGTGGGATATTTGACCACACATAATCATGTCAGGTTGTTCTGACGAAATGTCACTCAAATCGCCCCTTTTGTGGTAGTTTCCTGAATCAAGGCTAAACAGTCGTGGCCAGGTGCGTCTTCATGGACAGGGGGACCACTAAGAAAACAGGCTGGATTGATAGTGGTACAGTGTTTAAATGTCAGACGTGGATTGTTCAAAAGGTATATCTCATACCTATTCTGACGAGCTGCGGTAAGATGCTGACCATTCGCCCCATATCCCTGGCATGGTACTGGTCATGGACCTGACGTGTAATATGAGGGCTTACCGAAGCTGACTGTGGCCATAAATGTGGTGATATTGTAACAAAATCGGCTTTACCTTCTTTTCCCGTGACTGTGGCTGTAACCTTGACTGGCCATTCGGTCTCAAGTAATGGCCGGTATTTGTCCTCCAACTCCCTGTTTCGTCCAGTTCTGTCATAGGCCAGGGTAACGTGATGCAGTGATAGTGGCTGTTCAATGTCTAACGTCCACCACTGGGGGGTGATAGAAATATAGCACTGTTGTCTCATCCTCCTCTTCGCTGATCCACCCACCCAAAGTCACTATATTGGAGCTCCTGCTGGTAAACTACCATTTCTGCCGCTTGTTGGGATCGCAGATCATCCTTTTTCATTACATACTCAGTCTTAACCTTTGTAACTGAGCCTCCTTCTTGGCCTACACCCTCCTTCCAGTAAAATCTGACTGCCCTTGCCATCTGGGAAGGGTCGTTCTCTGTCCAATTCATGTTATTACATTTCACAGCAGTAACCACAGAAGGTGGTAGGCAATGCATTAACATAGCACAGTATTGAGGGGAATTCTGACCATTTTGATACAGCAAATCGCCTGACTGCCCCCGGTAGATTTCATTAAAACGCCCCAGACATTCCTATGGCTCGTCAATCTTCCTAGGTTTTAGGTCTAAGATAACAGAAAGATTTATGGGCCTTTGAAATGTGCTATTCAACGCATTCAAGAACTGTGTCCTTCTTTTCTCTATTTGCTCTCTTTTTTTTTTAAAACTTAAAAATGTTTGAAAATTCAAATTGAATTACTGCAACTTGCAAGCTTAGCTCTGATCTCAACTCAGAACTAAATTTACAATTTGCTTAACACAAACTTGTATAACATTTACAACTTAATTATTTCTTTATCTTAACAATTTTTCTTTTAACAAGTTTTTTTCTGTTACATACACATAAGTATTAGCAAAATCAACTATCATAAGTATTAGCAAAATCAATTATCATCTCCAGATTGACACTTTTTAAAATGGTGTCCATGATCTTCTTTAAGTTTCTATTAATCTCCAGATAAAATGAGATAAACCTTATTTCAAGTAAGTAAAATTTAAGATTCTGGCAATTTCAATCAATTGCTTTCGAAAATAATAACTTTTATCAAAGAGGTGGAGAAACCCACTGGTTTCCTTTAATTAATTCAAAACGTAACTTTGCTGGTGTTCACTGACTCAAAGGAAAGGTATCCGATTACACTGCAGACTGGTGCTGTTATCTCAAGGCCTGAGTGAGAAGCACTGTCTGTTTTCAACTCCGCCTGCTGCTGTTAACCCTTTGAGAGACTTCTGCTTCAACCTCACAATCTCAACTAGACCTCGGAACTTTACAGTCCAAGGAGACAATTTTAGCTTAATCAACTATATATTTAAAACACTCACACATAGAGTTGAACCATCTTCAGATTTAAAAACAGTTATACTGGACTGAACCTTCATTAATTAAGTCACATCAGCCTCTGACCCCTAATAATAGACTGAACCTTTATTATTTAAGTCACATCAGCCTCTGAACCCTAATAATAGACTGAACCTTTATTATTTAAGTCACATCAGCCTCTGAACCCTAATAATAGACTGAACCTTTATTATTTAAAGTCCCATCAGCCTCTGAACCCTGATAATAGACTGAACCTTTATTATTTAAAGTCCCATCAGCCTCTGAACCCTGATAATAGACTGAACCTTTATTATTTAAAGTCCCATCAGCCTCTGAACCCTGATAATAGACTGAACCTTTATTATTTAAAGTCCCATCAGCCCAAAACCCTAACCCAAGCCGAAACAACAATATGAAATCCCATCAATTAAAGTGCTAATCCCCAGACTGACCTGTGATTTCGTCGAGGCGGTCTTTCTGTGCCAACCGCGAGTGACCAGACTAATCAGACGATAAGAAGAGGGGAACAATCAATGCTGGTCGTTTTCCATTTCTACATTGAGGGCCCTTTGTTCCCGTCCTCCTGTTCATAATCAGTCTAATTCTGATTTCGCAGTTGGATCAGGATCGCCCAGAGAAATCCCGGTTTTCGGCACCAAATGTTGATCTCCAAATTTCTTTCCCTGTCAGTCTGGCCTCAATAAAAGTTGAGACGGATTCGCACGTAAACAGAAGTTATTTATTTAGCTTGCAAGCTTGAATCATCTTACAGAAATGTAACAGGACATCCAGCCTCTTACACTCCAGAAAACGACTGACTAAAAGACAAAAGGAATCTCTGCAAAATCAGTTCAAATGGTATCAAGTTTCACATACTCGACGCCCATAGGTCAGCCTATGTCCCTCCTGACCTGTTTAATCTATTCTGATTGGCTCACTTCCAATCCCTTTCTCTGGCCCCTATCAATGCAGCCTCACTCTTATAGACACACCTCTTCCTGCTTTTTCCATGCGGTCTCGAATTCCTTTGTCCCTAACTGCAAGAATCAAAGTGGCTTATTTCTACATTACATTAACTAGTATCTCTAAAGTAACTATTTTATATCACATTCGTCACAGCCAACCAGGACCCGGGATCTGTCAGCCAATGACATCACGGCTCCACAGTCCCACATGACCCCTAATGCATACTACCACATTCGGCTCGTCCACTTTATCAAGTCCCGCAACCTACCTTACTCAACCAAGGAGGTCAAGGCCATGACCAGTGCCTGCCAGATTTGCGCGGAGTGCAAACCCCACTTCTACCGGCCAGACAAGGCTCGGATCGTGAAGGCCTCGGGGCCCTTTGAGCGGCTAAGTGTGGACTTCAAGGACCCCCTCACGTCTACCAACCGCAATGCCTATTTCCTCACCGTTATCAATGAGTTCACCCGCTTCCCATTCGCCATCCCCTGCCCCGACTTGACCTCTGCCACCGTGATAAAGGTACTGCACAGCATCTTCACCCTGTTTGGTTTACCCGCTTATATCCACAGCGACCGCGGTACATCGTTCATGAGCGATGAACTGCGTCAGTATCTGCTCAGCAAAGGCATCGCCTCGAGCAGAACGATCAGATATAACCCGCGGGGAAACGGGCAGGTGGAGAGGGAGAACGCGACAGTTTGGAAGGCTGTCCTTCTGGCCCTATGGTCGAGAAGTCTCCCAACCACCCACTGGCAGGAGGTCCTACCCGATGCCCTACACTCCATTAGGTCACTCCTCTGCACGGCCACGAATGAGACCCCTCACAACTGACTGTTTGGCTTCCCCAGGAGGTCCACTTCCGGGGTCTCGCTTCCACCTTGGCTGACGGCTCCGGGAGCTGTTCTTCTCCGGAGGCACACGAGGAGCCATAAAACGGACCCCCTGGTCGAGAAGGTCCGATTACTACACGCGAACTCCAGTTACGCCTACGTCGAGTACCCCGACGGCAGGCAAGATACGGCTTCCCTCCGGGATCTGGCACCCACTGGTTCCCCCACTACAGATAACCCCTCCCTCACACCTCCCCTGCCGGATCCGGCACCCACTACAACACCCCTGTCCCGGCCCCACTCCCCGTTGGTGGGTACCTATCGCGCGCGGCCCCTAGCGACCCCCCTCTACACACCCCGCAGGCGCTGGCACTGCTACCCCCAGCCCCAACTATTCCCCCTGCGCCCCGATCCCCTACCCCGACCCGGACCAAGGCTCCGATCACTGTGCTCCTGGACGTACCCTCAACTAAGACACCCGTGACCGTCGCACCACCGTCCAAGCTGAGGAGGTCGATGAGGACGATCATGCCTTCGAAACAAATGGACTTATGATGGCACTTCACCCCCGCCGGACTTTTTTTTAAAACAGGGGGTGAATGTAATGAGCGGTTACTGTATTACTGTACTCTTATCATCATGTAAGGTGATATCCCCTTTAAGACCGGGCTTGGAACACTGGGGGACTCTGGCTCCGGCTCCGCCTCTGGCTCCGCCCACCTGGGAGTCATATATAAGGGGCCACCTTGTGGGCGGCATCCAGTAAGCACCCGTCTCAGCACCAGCTTAGCTTATTAAAGCCTTCTTTACCGTTTACTCTCTAAGCGTCGTTATTGAGGGTACAACACCAGGGGCCCCCGCTGGGGGGTCGGCGAATGGCCGTTGGCCGCCGTGAATCCCGCCCCCGCCGGTTGCCGAAGTCTCCGAAGGGAGAAAAGTCGGCGGGGCGTTAATGGCGCCGCTGACGTTGGAGAATGGCATGGGTTGGCGCAAGGCAGCCAATTTTCGGCCTGCCGATATTCTCCCTTCCGGATGGGCCGAAGTCCCGTCGACGTGATGACCGTTCACGTCGACGTAAATCAAACCTCCTTTTCATCGGCGTGAACCTGTGCTCCAGGTTCATGCCGACCAGCGTGGAGGTGAGTGACTGCCTGGGGGGTCGGCCGCTGGGCAGGCGATGGCGTGGCCGCGGCGGGGGGGGGGTGGTTAGAGTGGGCTGGGCTCCGGGGGAGTGCCGGGAGGAGGGTCCGTGGCGGGGAGGAGGATGGGGGGGGAGGTCCGTGCCGGGGAGGGGGATGAGGGGGGGGTCCATGCCGGGGAGGGGGATGGGGGGGTCCGTGCCGGGGAGGGGGATGGGGGGTCCGTGCCGGGGAGGGGGATGAGGGGGCGGGTCCGTGCCGGGGAGGGGGATGGGGGGTCCGTGCCGGGGAGGAGGTTGGGGTCCGTGCCGGGGAGGAGGATGGGGGGGGGGGTCCGTGCCGGGGAGGGGGATGGGGGGGGCCCGTGCCGGGGAGGGGGATGGGGGGGGGGGTTCCGTGCCGGTGAGGGGGATGGGGGGTCCATGCCGGGGAGGAGGTTGGGGTCCGTGCCGGGGAGGAGGATGGGGGGGGGGGTCCGTGCCGGGGAGGGGGTCCGTGCCAGGGAGGGGGATGGGGGGTCCGTGCCGGGGAGGAGGTTGGGGTCCGTGCCGGGGAGGGGGATGGGGGGTCCGTGCCGGGGAGGGGGGTGAGGGGGGGGTCTGTGCCGGGGAGGGGGATGGGGAGGGGGGTCCGTGCCGGGGAGGGGGATGAGGGGGGGGTCCGTGCCGGGGAGGTGGATGGGGGGGTCCGTGCCGGGGAGGGGGATGGGGGGTCCGTGCCGGGGAGGGGGATGAGGGGGTGGTCCGTGCCGGGGAGGGGGATGGGGGGTCTGTGCCGGGGAGGAGGTTGGGGTCCGTGCCGGGGAGGAGGATGGGGGTGTCCGTGACGGGGAGGGGGATGAGGGGGGGGTCTGTGCCGGGGAGGGGGATGGGGGGTCCGTGCCGGGGAGGGGGGTGGGGGGTCCGTGCCGGGGAGGAGGTTGGGGTCCGTGCCGGGGAGGAGGATGGGGGGGGGGTCCGTGCCGGGGAGGGGGATGAGGGGGGGGTCCGTGCCGGGGAGGGGGATGGGGGGGTCCGTGCCGGGGAGGGGGATGGGGGATCCGTGCCGGGGAGGGGGATGAGGGGTCCGTGCCGGGGAGGAGGTTGGGGTCCGTGCCGGGGAGGCGGATGGGGGTGTCCGTGACGGGGAGGGGGATGAGGGGGTGGTCTGTGCCGGGGAGGGGGATGGGGGGTCCGTGCCGGGGAGGGGGATGGGGGGCCCGTGCCGGGGAGGGGGATGAGGGGGGTGTCCGTGCCGGGGAGGGGGATGGGGCGTCCGTGCCGGGGAGGAGGTTGGGGTCCGTGCCGGGGAGGAGGATGGGGGTGTCCGTGACGGGGAGGGGGATGAGGGGGGGGGTCTGTGCCGGGGAGGGGGATGGGGGGTCCGTGCCGGGGAGGGGGGTGGGGGGTCCGTGCCGGGGAGGAGGTTGGGGTCCGTGCCGGGGAGGAGGATGGGGGGGGGTCCGTGCCGGGGAGGGGGATGAGGGGGGGGTCCGTGCCGGGGAGGGGGATGGGGGGGTCCGTGCCGGGGAGGGGGATGGGGGATCCGTGCCGGGGAGGGGGATGAGGGGGGGGGGGGGTCCGTGCCGGGGAGGGGGATGGGGGGTCCGTGCCGGGGAGGAGGTTGGGGTCCGTGCCGGGGAGGAGGATGGGGGTGTCCGTGACGGGGAGGGGGATGAGGGGGGGGTCTGTGCCGGGGAGGGGGATGGGGGTTCCGTGCCGGGGAGGGGGATGGGGGGTCCGTGCCGGGGAGGGGGATGGGGGGGGCCGTGCCGGGGAGGGGGATGGGGGGGGGTCCGTGCCGGGGAGGGGGATGGGGGGGCAATTGAGTTGGTCCACCTGGCCAGGTGCCAGCCTCCAACAGTTGGACCCATGCGGTCCATACCACCTGGCTGGGGGGAAGGAGGGGATATGGGCAATGATGACATGTCGTCGTTCCCCCCCCCCCCACCAGGCCGTCATGTTTTCCGATCATCCAGCGATGTTGGCCGCTGTGGCGGCAGCCGCTAATGTCCATGTTGCCCTGGATGAGGAGGAGGAGGAGGTGCGTGCCAGAGAGGCGGCGCAGGCTGCCGCAGAGGGGCAGGCAGCAGCCGCCCAGGCTGGAGGGACACCTGACCGACAGGACGAGGAGGGTAGGAGGACGTCGCGGCCCCACGGCAACGGAGGCACCCGAGGGCGCCCCGTGTGTACCGGCCCCGGCAGTCATACCAGGACCTCACGGACCGGGAATGCAGGAGGAGACTCCGGATGAGGCGGGAAACCGTGGCACACATCTGCCACCTGCTGGCACACCTGTCACCACGTCGCACTGGCGGGGGACACCCTCTCCCCGTGTCCATCAAGGTTACGGTTGCCCTGAACTTTTATGCAACGGGGTCATTCCAGGCACCGAGTGGGGACCTGTCCGGCATATCGCAGACATCGGTGCATCGGTGCATCCGGGCAGTGACAGATGCCCTATATGCCATGGCGCACCGCTACATCCGCTTCCCTGTGGACCGGGCCAGCCAAGATGCCCGGGCCGTGGGCATCTCTGCCGTGGCCGGGTTCCCCATGGTCCAGGGCGCGATCGATGTGATGCACGTCGCCGTGCGGCCACCTGCAGATAACAGGGCCATGTTCACCAATAGGAAGGGGACCTATTCGATGAACATACAGGTTGTCTGCGACCACCGCATGATGATCCTGCAAGTCTGCGCCCGTTACCCAGGCAGTGTACACGACTCATACGTGTTGTCGCGGTCATCCATCCCCGGCATGTACGAGGGACGCCATCCCCGGCTGAGGGGCTGGTTGCTGGGCGACAGGGGCTATCCATTGCGATCGTGGCTGATGACGCCTGTACTTTCTAGAATTCTGTGGCTGTATACATTCATTTTCAAGATCTCCATTTGTCATTAAAAGTATTTCATTTTGTTTGTGTTTCATCCCCTGTAGTTTTTCTTTAAAATCAGCTTTGTTGAAAAGTGATGTATCGACTTTATTTTTTCCCTTTCCTACGCACCTCAATTGAGGGACATTCATCACTCATCACTCTTCTCCCATGACTACGTCTTCCATCATCCTGGAGTTATTACAAAATATTAGATCAAGTGTGCCTGTTTGCTCAGTCAACATTTTAATATGCTATATTAAAGAGCAGATTTGTTTTCACAACGGGAGCTGTTTGATTGAAAAGGCCTTTCCCTGATTCAAGTGAAAGAAGCAAAGCAGAAGGGGTGAGAAATTCAGCTCCAAGATGCAACTGGAGATGGTGGGTGGATTTTGTTGGGTGATTCTCGACGGTTTTAGCAACGAATGACCCCGCCATTCAGCGGCACTTTGCTATGTTCATTTTTTCAAATATAAATTTAGAGTACCCAATTATTATTTTTTCCAATTAAGGGACAATTTAGCGTGGCCACCCACACACAGAATGTGCAAACTCCACACGGACAGTGACCCAGGACCGGGATTCGAACATAATCCCAGTGCTAACCACTGCGCCACGTGCCGCCCCTCTTTGCCATGTTCTTTGACCTTGGGGGGATTCTCCCCGCTGAGGCTGCACTTAGAGGGATTTCCTGCTGGCGAGCTGATCTCTCGAAAAATGGTTGTTCTCAGATCAGGGTGCCATTTTGAGCGGCAGCCCTGATCTTTGCACCACCCCCCCCCCCCCCCCCCACCCTTTCAGGTTCCGTGCTCCGCTTTCTGCCCCTCCCCCACCATTGAAGTTAAGCTAACTGGCCTATAATTACCCGCTTTTTACCTACCTCATTTTTTAAACAGTGGTGTCACGTTTGCTAATTTCCAATCCGCCGGGACCACCCCAGAGTCTAGTGAATTTTGGTAAATTATCACGAGTGCATTTGCAATTCTTCTAGCCATCTCTTTTAGCACTCTGGGATGCATTCCATCAGGGCCAGGGGACAAATAACATGCCAGTGACTGATGGAAATGAGGCTATGACAGCTGAGGATCTTGAGATGATTGTTATCACTAAGGAAGTAGTGATTACCTTTAGCCCCATTAGCTTGTTCATCACTACTTCCTGAAAAATGAGGTAGGTAAAAAGCGGGTAATTATAGGCCAGTTAGCTTAACTTCGCTAGTAGGGAAGATGCTGGAATCTACCATCAAGGAAGAAATAGCGAGGCATCTGGATGGAAATTGTCCCATTGGTCAGATGCAGCATGGGTTCATAAAGGGCAGGTCATGCCTAACTAATTTAGTCGAATTTTTTGAGGGCATTACCAGTGCGGTAGATAACGGGGAGCCAATGGATGTGGTATATCTGGATTTCCAGAAAGCTTTTGACAAGGTGCCACACAAAAGATTGCTGCATAAGATAAAGATGCATGGAATTAAGGGTAAAATAGTAGCATGGATCAAAGATTGGTTAATTAATAGAAAGCAAAGAGTGGGGATTAATAGGTGTTTCTCTGGTTGGCAATCAGTAGCCAGTGGTGTCCCTCAGGGTTCAGTGTTGGGCCCACAATTGTTCACAATTTACATAGATGATTTGGAGTTGGGGACCAAGTGCAATGTGTCCAAGTTTGCAGACGACATTAAGATGAGTGGTAAAAGAAAAAGTGCAGAGGATACCGGAAGTCTGCAGAGGGATTTGGATAGGTTAAGTGAATGGGCTAGGGTCTGGCAGATGGAATACAATGTTGACAAATGTGAGGTTATCCATTTTGGTAGGAATAATAGCAAAAGGGATTATTATTTAAATGATAAAATATTGGTTTACAGGTGATTTAAGAAGGCAAATTGAATTTTGTCCTTCATTGCTAGAGGGATGGAGTTTAAGACTAGGGACATTATGCTGCAATTGTATAAGATGTTAGTGAGGCTGCACCTGGAGTATTGTGTTCAGTTTTGGTCTCCTTACCTGAGAAAGGACGTACTGGCACTGGAGGAGATTCACTAGGCTAATCCCAGAGCTGAAGGGGTTGGATTACGAGGAGAGGTTGAGTGGATTGGGACTGTACTCGTTGGAATTTATAAGGATGCGGGGGGATCTTATACAAACATATAAAATTATGAAGGGAATAGATGAAGGGATAGATGCGGGCTGGTTGTTTCCACTGGTGGGTGAAAGCAGAACGAGGGGGCATAGCCTCAAAATAAGGGGAAGTGGATTTAGGACTGAGTTTATGAGGAACTTCTTCACCCAAAGGGTTGTGAATCTATGGAATTCCTTGCCCAGTGAAGCAGTTGAGGCTCCTTCATTAAATGTTTTTAAGATAAAGATCGATAGTTTTTTGAAGAATAGGGGATTAAGGGTTGTAGTGTTCAGGTCGGAAAGTGGAGCTGAGTCCAAAAAAGATCAGCCATGATTTCATTGAATGGCGGAGCAGGCTCGAGGGGCTAGATGGCCTACTCCTGCTCCTAGTTCTTATGTTCTTATGTTCTTATGAATGTACCCTCACAGTTTGATTGCCATGTTGCAAAATAATTGTTTTGCCATCTATGCCTATGATCTTCCCGGTGTCTTTCCATTCATTACAATTGTCTGTCTTATAGTATATCATGTCTCCTTGCTGAAAAACGGTATTTGATGGCTGTATATTATGCCTTAAAGCTGTGTGAATTCTTTCAGAGACTTCTGCTTCCAAAAAGGCTTTTCTACTGCTACGTAATGCATTTAAATGCTCAGCAAAAGTAGAGCTAATTGTAGTCCCTTCCCATGCTGGCCATCCAAAATGGACGGAATTTTAGGATTTCTACCAAACACTAATTGATAGGGACTATAGCCCCCAATCATCTGCAATGAATTCTCTGCATGTACTGCCGATGCTAAAGCTGAATTTAGCCTGCAATTCGGTCTATCTGCCAAAAGTTTCCGGAGCATGTCATCGATTATAGCATGGTTTCGTTTACAGACACCATTACTAAATGGGCTTTCCGCAGCTGTATTCATAACTGTGATATTCAAGTTTTCACACATATCCCTAAACTCATCATTAGCAAATTCTCCCCCATTGTCCGTAAGGAATTTTGCCGGTGGGCCCATTCCTGTCCCTACACATTTTTCCACGATTTGATCCAGAATTACTCTCTTTTCGTTACTTCATACAATCGTTGATTGACTAAATCTGGTTGCTAAATCTACAAAATGCAAAATAAATATATTATTGGCTTTATCCCAGATCTTAAGGTCCATGGCCACAATGTTGTTAAAATCCCTGACCAAAGGTAGGGTTCCTACCGGTCGTGCTGGTGTCCTTCTGTACTTCCGACAAACTTCACAGCGATCACTAACTTGTTCTATCAGTTTAGTATAGTCTTCATCCCTTACCCCTGCATCCTTTAATACATTTTTCAGCCACCGAGGAGATAGATGTGCAAATTGCCTGTGCAATTTCAATACAACACGCTTTTTATCAGTTGAAGTCCCATTTTCAACTGCCATTAACACATCCTGAACAACTCTACTTGAAATATTATTTGTCAGTAATGGAATACAATTGTGTCCCGGCTGTGTAAAGTGTAAGTACACCATCTTTCCAAAAACTGTTGCCTAATCCTGTTCCATATCCAGTTTCATGTGTGCTTTCTTCATCGACGGTCTGCTCAGAAGCAAAGGTATCTCACTTGATGCAAAACCCGTGCCAATGAAATGATTCACTCCGGCAATATTGCAAGGGATCGCCACTCTTTTCAGTGACTTCAGAGTATTATCATCCCCAAACCTGAAACTTTGGAACTTTCAAATTCCTTAACCTTGTTACG
Organism: Scyliorhinus torazame; assembly: GCF_047496885.1. Taxonomy (NCBI): domain Eukaryota; kingdom Metazoa; phylum Chordata; class Chondrichthyes; order Carcharhiniformes; family Scyliorhinidae; genus Scyliorhinus; species Scyliorhinus torazame. The sequence goes on from NC_092712.1 coordinate 91,247,536, forward strand.
ATTTTCAGCATTTAAGGAGTCTAGGTAACATTTTAACCAGTCAATTCCACACACAGTAGATGTGCAGCCACTGTCCAAGACAGTACAATTGAAAGATTCTGGAACCAACACCCTCATTACTGGCGTAAAACTGCTTGTTAATAGGACAATGCCTTCTTTCTGGTCACTATCTTTTTCCTCTTCTGACTCTTCTATGTCATGTGTCGCTTCAAACACTCTCTTATAGCGTGTTGGACAGTTGAAAGCATAATGGTATTGAGAGTCACATCGAAAACATCGATTTATCATGCCCCGTGCATTTCTGGGGTTCATCTTCCTGTTGTAGGTTCTAACTGGGTTTCTGTCTTCATAATTTCCGAGACCCTATCTCCTTCGGAAGTCTTGGAACCTGTTTGTAGCTGTACGATTTCGCCATCCTGTTAATAGTGTATCTTCCATATTCTGCTTTATTGCAGACTGACCTATTTGGGTCATCAGAGCCATCGGAACCGAATGTTCCCCAGAAACATTTTTAAAGCTTCTGTCATCTGATTGAATAAGGTATCCTTATCCGCAAAATGAACTCCTGTCAAAACTAGGAGCCTATCCATGTTGCTCACTCTAGCACAGTCAAGTAATTTAAAGGCCAACACAGACTGTGGAAATTCCAGGTTGTGTTTCTGCAGCCTTTTATATAGTCTGCCAAATTCCATTATATAGTCTTCAATGGAGAAATCCTCCATTTTCCAAAACCTATCAAATTCCGACCATGCTTCATACGCACTTAACAAGTCATCCTTCTTATAAATCTTATCCATATAACATAATAGAGTCTGCAGACCTTCTTCTGAATCTAACTCTTCCAATTCCAGCTCAGAAAACACTTTGCTCCGGATTTTACTGTCATAAGGTAGAGAAAGAGCCAATGCCATACCTTGTTTTCTCTTTCCCAAGGCAGTTACCTTAGTCCACATAACTACTGCATTTCCCCATTGGTCGTACGATCCCCTTTCAGAAAATAAGGGGGGATAGTCATATCCGGCTATCTTTATCCTCGGTTCAGCCATATACCTTTGGTATTTTTTCTTCTCATTCACTCCTTGGTTTGGTCTGGAAAAGTTGTATCTTTCAACCCTTCACATTTGCACAGCAACCATCCTCTGCTACCATTTGTTAGATGTTTGGCTGCTGTTGTATAAAGAGTCAAAAGCTCTGCTCCTTTTCACCAACTCCTTTATTTCACTTTAACAGACTCTTCACAAAACTCTAACATCACATCACCTGACACAAAGGCCACCTGAAATCCCTTTACATATCAGTGTCAATTATTGGATACTTAACATGAATGAGACAACTAATTGGAATGTCTCTTTACCCATTAATTTACAATTGAACCCGCACTGCTGGCCTTGTTCTGCATTACAAACCAGCTGCCCACTGAGCTAAACCAGCCCTTCAGTGTTTAGAACAGGTCCGAAACAACATTTATCACTTATCCAATTCCATTAATAAAGATTAGGATAGAAATTAATCTGGGCCCAAAATCTAATTTGTCAAACGCTGTTTACAGTCATCCATACAGAACACTTATAAAATGGGTCCCATGAATTTGTCAATGAGGCCCCAACAAATGTGCAGATGGGGTTAGTGGCATGCTTTGTGCCTAGTTTATGTCAAATATCTAACCATAATGCATATCAATTTCTAACCCATTATCTTAACATTTAAGCCCATTGTTTTTTGTGGGACATTTGCTGTGCTCAAATTAACTGCAATATTTTCCTTACATTGCAACAGAAGTGACATGCGATAGATGTTCAATTAGCTGCAAAATGCTTGGACACATCTTGAGGACATGAAAGGCACTATATGAAGAATGAAAGATAAATGAATGATTTGAATTCTACAGCACTTTAGTGGTGACAGAGGAGTGACTACTAAGAGAGTTCAACAAAAAGGCGTATTGTTAAATTAAACTATGTACAAGCACAATTCAAATCCCAGCTGGGACTGCACAAATCAGTACAGCTCCGACCTGATCCAGCTTTTATGTCCCAAGTCCAGTATCCCGCAGATGGGTCTCTGTCCCTCAGTGGGGGAGCTTGTACTCCACCGAGGCTCAGGGGAGATTCATGTTTATAGCATCGTGGTGTTTATAGCATCACTCCCCCCCAAGGTCCATAGGACCTTCGGGGGGGGTGAGCAGAAGGGTTTCTAGCGGCTGGGGAACCAGGTCGGGGGAGCATGTAATGCATCGGGGAACACCATTTACTGGATGACCGACTGGGGGTACTACCACTGACAGCTGATCCTTACCCACATCGTCATCCGAAATCTCTGATGCCTGCGTCTCCATGTCAGAGTCATAGTCGATGATCGCCAGCATCTCGGCATCAGTCCGGTGACAAGGACATTCCCTGGAGTTCCTAGACTTCATTCTGTGCACTCTCCCGTGAGAGGGAGATTTCTATAGCCTTCTTAATGTCCAGTAAAGTCTCAGTCCGCAACTTTGCTGGGGCGCCAAGTTGTTCACTCCGCATACAAGGCAGTCAAGGAGCATCTTGGGTAGGGATGGACAACAGTCACAAAACTGGCAATATTCGTAAACGTGTCAAAAACTCTGTAACGGACTCCCCTGGGGTTCCTTCATTCGTGTTAAATCGGTACTTCTGTAAAATGACCATTGGCTTGGGGTAGTAATGGTTTTCTATCAGTGTTACTAACTCATAGAATCATAGAATTTACAGTGCAGAAGGAGGCCATTCGGCTCATCGAGTCTGCACCGGCCCTTGGAAAGGGCACCCTACCCAAGCCCACACATCCACCCTATCCCCATAACCCAATACCCCACCCAACCTTTTTGGACACTAAAGGTAATTTAGCAAGTGCAATCCATCTAACCTGCACATCTTTGGACTGTGGGAGGAAACAGGAGCACCCGGAGGAAACCCATGCACACACGGGGAGTACGTGCAGACTCCACACAGACAGTGACCCAAGCAGGGAATCGAACCTGGGACCCTGGAGCTGTGAAGCAACTGTGCTAACCACTGTGCTACCGTGCTGCCCAACTTGTCGAACAATTTGGAGTCTGGGGGAGATGGTATGTCAGGCTCTCAATGATGCTGACAGTGGGGGTACACAGGCTGTCAGTAGAATCACCAACTATGGTGTTTTCCCTAAAGAAATGAAGCATCCATTCCATTTGCTTGTCCAGTCCTCCACACGTGCGTTGAAAACATCGAGTCTACCAAAGAGCTGCATTTCTCTTCAAGATGATGAAAACTTTATTCGTGTTTAGCAGCGCCAACAGTAGTTCTACTTTACCCTCGTCACAAATTTAGTCGTCACAGAGGGGTCCAGTAGCGAAAAGGTTTATCGCCAAAGTAAGCTATGTCCAAGCATAATTCAAGTCCCAGTCGTGACTGTACAGCTCCTACCTGGGACGGCTTTTATGTCCCGTCGAAAGTCTCGCTGCAGGGTCTCCGCCCCTCAGCGGGGAGCTCGTACTCCGCGAGGCTGACGGGGAGATTAATCAGTACATCCCCGTGGGTCTAGTGGAGGTTATAACATGCACCTATCATGACATTTGGATCTCCTGATCTCCATGATGATGTATTTTTGAAATTTGGCAGGAGTTCTCTGGCCGTTGGGGATTTTCTTTTCCCGTCAGCAGCTCACCCCACCCACAGGCTTCCTGGTGGTGTGGGATGGCTTCAAAGGGAAATCCCATTAAAAAGCAGCTGGAGTAGAGAAACATGTGGCTGAGGGACCAGATAATCCCATCCATCATCACAATTGTAACAAATGCAAGTGATTTCTTTCTTCTACCCTTTGTCAACATGTTATAGTAAAGTAAATGAAATTGTGCACACTTTCCAGTTTTATTTAGACCATTAGGCCCATTGTATCCTACACATTCCTACACTTCCATCAGAGGAAGATCAGGAATAATTCTCTTACCCTCTCCGACCTAAAATTCACAAACAATCCCAAATCACCTCTCTGCATTTCACAACCAGAGGTTGCCTTGCACTATGAGTGACATATGATCACAGCAGACTTATCCAAATCCTCGCAATGTGCAACTGACTATATTGGAGAGTGTTTCCCTCAATCTCTTCCTTGGCACTGCCACAGGCCTCTTGCTAATTTTGTCACCCTGATTGGATTTAAAAACTCATCTAAGGGTCAAAGCTATCTCCAGCAAAAAGCTCACCTACTTCCACTTCAGGGCTGGGGCACAGTGGTTAGCACTGCTGCCTCATGGCACTGAGGACCCGGGTTTGATTTTGGCCCTGGGTCACTGTCCATGTGGAGTTTCCACATTTTCCCCTGTGTCTACGTGGGTCTCACCCCCACAACCTAAAGGTGGATTGGCCACACTAAATTGCCCCTTCATTGGAAAACAAAAATGAATTGGATACTTTAAATTTATTAAAAAAAGAAAAAACATGCTTCCATTTCAGGGCATTGCCTCATCTCTGATCCACCTCAGCTTACATACTGGTGAAATCCTTATTTATGCCTTCGTCATCACCAGAACTGATAACTTGAATGTTCAGTTTGCTGGCTTCCCATCTTCCACCCTTCACAAAGTCCAGTTTGTGTAAAATTATCCTGCAACAACTCTTATTTAAACTTATTTTGCTTATCTTCAACTCTCTTCTTAATGTTATGCTACCTCCTTCCATAATCCCCTCAGTCCTCCAACCTCACACAATATCACTGCTCTGATATTGTTGTGCGCATCTCCGGCACCCATCCCCTCTTTGTTGGTAGTTGTGCCTTCAGCCACATATATGCCACTGTAAACCACTCCCCTTCATCAACTTCCTATCTTCCTTTAAGACCTTCTTAAAACACAACTCTTCAATTCCAGCCTTGGGTGACTGTGTGGAATTTGCACTTTCTCCATGTGTCTGCGTGGGTTTCCTCCAGGTGCTCCGCTTTCTCCCACAGTCCAAAGATTTGCATGTTAGGTGGATTGGTCATGCAAAATTGTCGCATAGTGTCCCAAGATGTGCAGGTTAGGTGCGGTTTTGGGGATAGGGCGGGGGAGTGGGCCTACGTTGGGTGCCTTTTCGGAGGGTCGGTGCAGACCAAATGGGCTGAATGGCCTCCTTTTGCACTGTAGGAATTCTATGTTTCTATTAAAGGTGATCAAATCTGCCTTTCACACATCTGTCTGATAAAGCTGCTCACTCCTGAGGTGTGAGACACTCATACAACAATGTCCTAGACTATGACATTATCAAAGTGTCATTGTTGTCAATCTGTCAGACAGCTAACCAAGGTTGGCAGACAATCTGTTTTACTTCTCTCTAATTAATTCAGACTCAGTTTTGTCCCTTTTGCTCAGACCTGTCTTCTGCAGCAATCTTGGGCAAACACCTGCTTGAATAACCTATGATTTATGTCCAAATTATTATGATCCCCATTATACAATGCCTGCTGAGGAAATTGTGAAACTAACTGCCACCATCTTGTATCTTAGTGAATATTTTACTCAATCCAATTTTGAAATATTTACATTGTATGAAGCTAAAAAAAGAGATTATAAATATTTTATCGCGCAGGCCTTACTATGAAGAATTTAAATGCTGTCACCGCACACAGTACAGCTCTGCAGAAGACCTAAGTGCTGCCTTTTGCTTATACTTTTTCTGGCTTGTGCGCTGTACAATACAAATTCACAGTCACACTCTGTTTGAACTCTGGAATCCATCCACACAGAGTAAGGCAAAGACAAATTAAAACTCATAAGAACACATCACAGCAAACCCATGCTTAGAAACTGTACAGAACTCTGGTCCGGCCGCATTTGGAGTATTGCGTACAGTTCTGGTCACCGCATTATAGGAAGGACGTGGAGGCTTTGGAGCGGGTGCAGAGGAGATTTACCAGGATGTTGCCTGGTATGGAGGGAAAATCTTATGAGGAAAGGCTGACGGACTTGAGGTTGTTTTCGTTGGAGAGAAGAAGGTTAAGAGGAGACTTAATAGAGGCATACAAAATGATCAGGGGGTTGGATAGGGTGGACAGTGAGAGCCTTCTCCCGCGGATGGATATGGCTGGCACGAGGGGACATAACTTTAAACTGAGGGGTAATAGATATAGGACAGAGGTCAGAGGTAGGTTCTTTACGCAAAGAGTAGTGAGGCCGTGGAATGCCCTACCTGCTACAGTAGTGAACTCGCCAACATTGAGGGCATTTAAAAGTTTATTGGATAAACATATGGATGATAATGGCATAGTGTAGGTTAGATGGCTTTTGTTTCGGTGCAACATCGTGGGCCGAAGGGCCTGTACTGCGCTGTATTGTTCTATGTTCTATGTTCTATGTTCTAAACATGTATACGAAGTTTACTCAATTCAAGTATAAAATCATTTTCAGTTCAGAACTCTTGAAATGAAAAATGAAAATCGCTTATTGTCACAAGTAGGCTTCAAATGAAAGTACTGTGAAAAGCCCCTAGTCGCCACATTCCGGCGCCTGTTCGGGAGGCTGGTATGGGAATTGAACCGTGCTGCTGGCCTGTCATGGTCTGCTTTAAAAGCCAACTATTTAACCATGTGCTAAACCAGCCTCTTAAACACTTGCAAATTTGTATTCATGAAAAGGGTGTAATCACTTGCAACTTTTTCGCTGGAGAAAGCAGTTTTCAAAATAGAAGATGAATGACATAATTATAAGGCAGCACGGTGACATGGTGGTTAACGCTGCTGCCTCACAGCGCCAGAGACCCGCATTTAATTCCGGCCTCGGGTGACTGTCTGTGGAGTTCGCACTTTCTTCCTGTGTCTGCGTGGGTTTCCTCCGGGTGCTCCGGTTTCCTCCCACAGTCGAAAAATGTGCAGATTAAGTAGATTGACCTTGCTAAACTGCCCCTTAGTGTCCAAAATGTCACGTGGTGCTACTGATTACGGGGACAGGGCAATATCAGGTTGTGGGCACGGTAGGGACAAGGCGTAGGTAGGGTACTCTTTCCAAGGGTCAGTGCAGACACGATGTGCCGAATGGCCTCTTTCTGCACTGCAGAGATTCTATGATTCTGTGATTCTAATACCTACACTTTGTTTGTTGTTTGCCAACCAGTTTTCTATCAATCTCAATACACTACCCCAAATCCCAATTGCTTTAATTTTACACAATAATCTCTTATGTGGGACTTTGTCGAAAGCCTTCTAAAAGTCCAAATAAATCACATCCACTGGCTCCCCCTCAGCAATTCTACAAGTTACATACTTGAAGACTTCCAGTAGATTTGTCAATCATCATTTCCCCTTCATATATCCATGCTGACTCTGTCCGATTCTGCCACTGTTTTCTAAGTGCTCTGCTACAAAATCTTTGAATTTTCCCCACTACTGACGTCAGGTCTATAAATCCCTGTTTTATCTCTACCTCCCTTTTTAAATAGTTGGGTAACATTAGCTCCTCTCCAATCTCCGAAAGATGATCACAAATGCATCCAACAATTCTCAAGCCACTCCTTTAAGTACTCTGGAATGTAGATTATCAGGCCCTGGGGATTTATCAGCCTTCAATCCCATCAATTTCCCCAACACCATTTCTCTACTAATATTGATCTCCTTCAGTTCCTCCCTGTCACTAAACCATGCGTTCCTCTACATTTCTGGTATCTGATTTGCATTCTCATTTGTGACGACAGAACCAAAGTATGTATTCAGTTTCTCAGCCATTTGTTTGTTCCCTCATTATACATTACCTTGTTTCTAACTGTAAGGGACCCGCATTTGTCTTCATCAATCATTTTCTCTTCACGTATGTATAGAAACTTTTACAGTCAGTTTTTATGTTCCCTGCAAGCTTACTCTTGTATTCTATTTTGCCCTTCTTAATCAATCCCTTGGTCCTTCTTTGTTAAATTCTAAACTGCTCCCAATCTTCAGATCTGTAGCTTTTCTTGGCCAAATTTGTATGCTTCTGCCCTGGATCGAATACTATCTCAAATTTCCCTTGTAAGCTATGGGCTGGGATTCTCCGAGCCTCCGCGCCGCAATTGCCTCCCCACGATTCTCTGGCGACTGGAGAATCGCCGACGCAGCGCGTCGGGGGCCGTTGAAAGAGGCCCCCGCGGCGATTCTCCGCGGATGACCGGCCGAGTTCCCGCCGGCATGGTTCACGTATGGGTCGACCCGGTGGGAACTCAGAGTCGCAGCTGCGGTGGCCGTCCTGGTGGGGACAGGGGGGATACGTCACCGGGGGGGGGGACTCCACGACGGCCAAGCCTGCGATCGGTGGCCACCGATCGGTGGCTGCGTGCGATCTGGGGAGGGGGGGCGTACTCCTTCGGCGTCGGCCCGCTGTGTGGGTCCGACATGTCGCGCGTGGCTGGTGTCGCAGGCGGCTGCCACGCGCATACGTGGACCCGCAGCCAGAAGTGCAGGGGCCCGTATCAGCAGCCGGAGCTGCGGGGAGCACTCGGGGGCCCTGCTAGCCCCCTCAAAAATGGAGAATCACTCCGGACTTTCTAGAAAAAAGTCCGGAATGATTGGTGTCCGATTTTCCGCAGACGTGGGGACATAGCCCCATTATTGGAGAATCCCACCCATGGTTTGGCCACCTTTCCCATTTCACATTCGTGCCAGACAGGTTGTGGTTCCTCCATGTGCTCCTTAATTGTTTGCCATTGCCTATCTACCGTCATCCCTTTAAGCAATGTTTCCCAATCGATCATAGCCAACTCGTGCCTCACATCATCGTAGTTTCCTTTATTAAGTCAGGACCCTCGCCTCAGAATAAATTACATCGTTCTCCATCTTGATGAAAAATTCTGCCATATTACCGTTGCTCAGCCCCAAGGATTCTCGCACAACAAGATTGCTAATGATTCCGGTCTCATTACACAATACATAGTCTAGGATGGCTGTTCTCCAGTTGGCCACTTAACCTATTAGTCCAGGAATCTATTTTGTTTACACTCCAGGAATTCCTCCTCTCCGGTATTGTGACTAATTTGATTTGCCCAATCTATATGCAAATTAAAACTACCCGTAATTACAGATATTCCTTTATCGCATGCATCTCTAATTTCCTGTCTAATGCCATTCCCAACATCACCATTACAGTTTGATGGTCTATAACACCCACACACATTTTTTGCCCCCTGGTGTTTCTCCGCTCTACCCATACAGATTCCACATTATCGGAGCTAATATGCTTCCTCACTATTGCGTTAATTTGCTCTTTAACTAGCAATGCAACCCCACCGCCTTTAACTTTTTGTTTGTCCTTCCTAAATGCTGAATACCCCTGGATGTTCAGTTCCCATCCCTGGTCACCCTGCAGTCATGTCTCTCAAATCTCGATTCTATCATACCCTTAATAATATTTGCGCGATTAGCTATCTGCTTTGTTGTGACTGTTCTGTGGATTAAGGCACAAAGCCTTTAGGCTTGTCTTTTTAGCATTGCTTTGCCGCTACCAATATTGTCCCCCTCCCCACCCACCTACTCCTCCCACTCCTTTGGTGCCCTTGAGCTGCATGCAGGAAAATGGAAATGGCTACGCACCTCTTCACATCCCCTCAGCAGCTTTTGAAAAGGAGTACTAAACGACGCCACATGATTTCTCGCTGGGGAGTCGGTTAATTCCCGGGAGGCCGTTGGATTCAATTTCAATCTTGTTAATGAGATTGAAATGAATGCCAATGAGGGTTAATTATATTCTCGCCATTTTTGGGTGAGATCCAGAACTTGCCATTAGGAGCGGACTGGGTGAATTCCAAACTGGTTCGTGCCTGGCGCTATTTAACCGACGTGCCCAGGTCCATACCGAACACAATGTGGTGGTTAAATCAAATAACTAGTGATTGGAGCTCACCTATTGTAATGGTGCCAAATTCGACTGGAACACGTGCCTTGTATGGGCTACAGGAAGGTGAATGTCGTCACCAAGAGGGATTTGTTTCCTATGCCACGGGTGGAGGATTGAATTGAAAGTGTTGGATGGTTGAAATTTATTGCACAAATAGATTTAGATTTAGATTTATTGTCATGTGTACCAAGGGACAGTGAAAAGTGTTGTTCTGCATAGAGTCCAAGCAGATCGTTCCATACATAGGACATGTGATAAATAGGCTTGCTAAAGGATATTGGCAAGGGAAATTTCAGCATTAGTGACACCAAATGGACTTTATCAATACAAAGTTATGCCGTTCGGAATGTAAAACACAACCACAACATTTCAGAGACAAACAAAAATAGCTATTCCGGGACTGACTCATTGCACGGTGCACATTGACGACTTAGTGGTGTGTGGTCAAGGTTTGGAAGAACATCTGTAACACCCAAAAAAACTGTTTGAACATTTGAAAGAAGCTAATCTAGTCATGAATTTGACAAAATTAAAACTTGTTAAAGCTCGAATTTCATATTTAGGACATATCATGGGACATGACCAGATGGTTCCACAAGATGTGTATGGCTACCCATGGCAATGTGGTTGACTCTTAACTCCCCTCTGAAATGGATTAGCAAGCCACTCAGTTCAAGGGCAATTAGGGGTGGGAAATAAATGCTGGTCCAGCGAGCGATGCCCATATCCCATGAATGAAGAAAATACAGGCCATTTGGGATTTTCCAGAACCTACAACAAGAAAAGAGATTTTAAGATTTCTGGGAATGAGTGGATTTTAGTTGGATTGGATTGGATTGGTTTGTTGCCACGTGTACCGAGGTACAGTGAAAAATATTTTTCTGCATGCAGCTCAAATAGATAATCTAGTACATGAAAAGAAAATACATATTAGGGCAACACAAGGTGCACAATGTAAATAGATAGACACCGGCATCAGGTGGAGCATACAGGAGTGTAGTATTAATCAGGTCAGTCCATAAGAGGGTCATTTAGGAGTCTGGTAACAGCAGGGAAGAAGCTGTTTTTGAGTCTGTTTGTGCGTGTTCTCAGACTTTTGTATCTCCTGCCCAATGGAAGAAGTTGGAAGAGTGAGTAAGCCGGGTGGGAGGTGTCCTTGATTATGCGGCCCGCTTTCCCCAGGCAGCGGGAGGTGTAGTGGAGTCAATGGATGCGAGGCAGGTTCCTGTGATGGACTGGGCAGTGTTCATGACTCTCTGAAGTTTCTTGCGGTCGTGAGCTGAGCAGTTGCCACACCAGGCTGTGATGCAGCCAGGTCGGATGCTTTCTATGGTGTACTTGTAAAAGTTGGTGAGAGTCAGTGCGGACATGCCAAACTTCCATAGTTTCTTGAGTAAGTATAGGCACTGTTGTGCTTTCTTGGTGATAGCGTCGATGTGGGTGAACCAGGACAGATTTTTGGTGATGTGCGCACCTAGGAATTTGAAGCTGCTAACCATCTCCACCTCGGCCCTGTTGATGCTGACAGGGGTGTGTACAGTACTTTGCTTCCTGAAGTCAATGACCAGCTCTTTAGTTTTGCTGGCACTGAGGGACAGATTGTTGTCATTATACCACTCCACTAGATTCTCTATCTCCCTCCTGTATTCGGACTCGTCGTTATTCGAGATCCGGCCCACTATGGTCGTATCGTCAGCAAACCTTTAGATGGAGTTGGAACCAAATAATTCCACGCAGTCGTGTGTGTATAGGAAGTATAGTAGGGGGCTATGTACGCAGCCTTGTGGGACCCCGGTATTGAGGACTATCGTGGAGCAGGTGTTGTTGCTTATTCTTACTGATTGTGGTCTGTGGGTCAGAAGGTTGAGGATCCAGTTGCAGAGTGAGGAGCCAAGTCCTAGGTTTTGGAGCTTTGATATGAGCTTGGCTGGGATTATGGTGTTGAAGGCGAAGCTGTAGTCAATAAATAGGAGTCTGACATAGGAGTCCTTGTCGAGATGCTCCAGGGATGAGTGTAGGGCCAGGACGATGATGTCTGCTGTGGACCGGTTGCAGTGGTATGCGAATTGCAGTGCATCTAGGCATCCTGGGAGTATGAAGTTGATGTGCTTCATGACCAACCTCTCGAAGCACTTCATTGCGATTGATGTCAGGGCCACCGGTCGGTAGTCATTCAGGCATGTTGCCTGGTTCTTCTTTGGCACCGGTCTGATGGTGGTCTTTTTGAAGCAGGTGGGGACCTCGGTGCAGAGTGGGGACAGGTTGAAGATGTCCGCGAATACATCTGCCAGCTGGTCCACACAGGCTCTGAGTGCACAACCAGGGATCCCGTCTGGACCAGTCGCCTTCCAAGGGTTCACTTTCAGGAAGGCTGATAGACTTCGGAGGATTTGACGGTGGGTATGGGTGTGTCCGTGGCTGCTGGGGCAGTCGACTGCGGATTGATGGTTTTCTGCTCGAACCGAGCATAGAATGCATTGAGTTCATCAGGGAGGGGTGCACTGCTGCTGGAGATACTGGATGGAGGACTATCAAACTGCATTCCAACATCTAAAAACTGTGTTGGCAACAGCGCCAGTGTTATCCCCACCAAACTATGACAAACAATTTTAACTGCCTATGGATATTAGTGACATTGATGTGGGAGTTGTATTGTTACAGGAAGATGCAGTTGGAATTGAGAAGCTTGTGGTGTATTTCTCAAGAAAATTATATCCTTGTCAACAGATGTATTCTAGCATTGAAAAAGAGACTTTAAGTTTGGTATTGGCATTGCAACAATTTGAGATTTATATTGCAAGTAATTCATCAGAAACAATCATAGATACAGACGGTAATCCCACAGAATTTCTGGAGAGATGTTGAAATTGGAACACCAGGTTATACAGGTGGAGCCTGTTACTGCAACCATTTAATTTGAAAATCATTCATGTGGCTGGGAGAGAGAGAACATAGGCCGGGATTCTCCGCCGGCGTGATTCTCCGTTTTGCCGGCACCCGGGGGTTTCCCGACGGCATTGGGCTGCCCCACAATGGGAAACCCCGTTGACCGGCTGGCGTAACAGAGAATCCCGCCGGCCAGGCGGGGCAGAAATGTAGCGCGGCAGAGCGGAGAATCCCGCCCATTATTGTTGCTGCACTGTCACGTGTGTAAAAGAGACAATTTGGAACCTTGTGCATAAATACTTTGGGGTACATTTATTGTTCATGCATGCTTTTAAATCTTGGTAATGTTGGATAAGGTAGAACTGATAAGAAATGGTTGAGAAACTAAATCGCCTTTCAAATCATGATGTATCATTTTTTTTAAATTTAAGAAATGAGGAGAATTAAGATTAAAACATGAAATCGGGATAAAAGGGAGTCTGAAAAGTACAGCTGTCTGAAGGGATGTTTTTGATCTGTGAATTAATGGTTACCTAAGTGTCTCAGTGAAAACAATGGTGTATGGAAGAGGTAACTTCAAAGTGGAGAGGTAAGGGAATAATTTGCATCTATCTGCTAAAAGCCTGGTCAACGGGCTGGGTAACATCAGATGGAAAAAAATTATATTTCCATAGCAAAGTAACTGGAGAAGAGAGTAGAGAAGCAGCTACCATAGGCACACCCAGCTGCAGAAAGCAGACTCTTCTGAAAACAGGCAGCTGCTAAAAGGCTGCTGTTTAAAATTAAAACTCGAACATAAGTTAATTTCTACACTGAAACTGAAGACGGGTTTCCCAAACCGGAGAAACAATCTGTGGAACTGTTTTAAATTCATGTACGGGATGAGGGCGTCGCTGGTTAGGCCAGCATTTATTGCCCATCCCTAGTTGCCCTTCAGAAGGTGGTGGCGAGCTGCCTTCTTGAACTGCTGCAGTCCTTCTGGTGTAGGTACACACACTGTGCTGTTAGGGAGGGAGTTCCAGGATTTTCCCCCAGCAATAGTGAAGGAATGGCAATATATTTCCAAGTGACTTGGAGGGGAACATCCAGGTGGTGGGGTTCCCAGGTATCTGCTGCTCTTGTCCTTCTAGATGTGACGATGCCGGCGTTGGACTGGGGTGAGCACCTGAGGAAGGAGCAGCGCTCCGAAAGCTAGTGACATCGAAACAAACCTGTTGGACTTTAACCTGGTGTTGTAAGACTTCTTACTGTCTGTCATGATATTCAAACACACACATCATGATAGACAGACCAACAGACAAATCAGCACACACAACACAACAACCAATCACAGACAAGGACAGAGACAGTATAAGAGAAGAAACACAACACCTGGTGGTCAGTCCATCTAGAGACCAGGACAAGGACAGGACCTGATTAACAACACACTCAGGGAGTCACCACGTGCAGAGTATCAAGACAGAACTGTAAATAGCATGTTAGAATAAAACAGCCTTGTCCCAAATGCAACCGTGTTGGCTCATCTGTACATCAGAACACCCAACACCACACTGTCCTTCTAGACGGCAGTGGTCGTGGGTTTGGAAGGTGCTATCTAAGGAACCTTGATGAGTTACTGCAGTGCATCTTGTAGATGGTACAAATGGCTGCCACTGTTCGTCAGTGGTGGAGGGTTTGAGTGTTTCTGGAAGGGGAAGAAGTCAAGCAGACTGCTTTGTCCTGGATGGTGTTGAGCTTCTTGAATGTTGTTGGAGCTGCACTCAAGTGGAGAGTATTCCGTTACACTCCTGACTTGTGCCTTGTAGATGGCGGGCAGGCTTTTTTGGGGTGGGCGGGGGGGGGGGGGGGGGGTGGGCTGGTCAGGAAGTGAGATACTTGCTGTATGATCCCTAGCCTCTGACCTGCCCTGGTAGCCACAGTATTAATGCTAAGTATATGTGGGATTTAGCTCATTGAGTTATTGGACGTTGTTTGGTCAAAGGTCCATTTCTCAGGAAACGTTGGATGATGATACTATGTGTGTCTAACCAATAGTGCAGTTAAGTGTACTGTTATAGTGTATTATAGCCTTTCTTGTCATGTGTTTTCTTTTAAGTTAATAAATATTCTTTATTAATTGATCACAAAATGACTGGACTGTTCCTCCCTGGTTTGCATACCTTTTCTCACACTGTGCTATATTGAAAATACACATCACTACAAAACAGTGTTTCAAGTTACCCTTCTGGGTTTTGGGCTATCCTGACATATGATATCAGCGGGATTCTTAACAGTGTGGCAGAAATCTTAACTTGCCATTTATCATCCCGAGTCTGAAGATTGTCTAGGTCCTGACCTGTAGTGGAGAATGGTTCTGAACACTGCACGATTCAGACAGGCAAGACTTTTAAAGGGTTATTCAACGTGCAATAAAGTTCACTTTGAGCTGAATACAGGCTGTTGTTATTATCTGAGACTTCTCTGCATAAAAATCAGAATCTTCATACATTTTTACTGTGCTATTTAGAACACTGATTTAACCCTCAAAGTGTCAATGGAGCCAGATTGGCTTCTTTGGATTTGCTCAAAATCTGTAATAAGAAATGCCCCCTTGTAGACACCTTTGCCACAGTTTACGTTGATTATTCTCACCACAGAAAGTGCCGTCAACAGGAAATTCCCAAAAGCATTTCCTTTCTTCCCCATGTACTGCACAAGTGTCATTACTAAAAGCTCTTCTGGTTCAGTGTGTTGAGCTGTTGCCAGCTTCAGGAAAATCCATCTGTCAAGCTGATAGGAATCCTTCTTTGCACTGAGCTGCATTCCCGATTAATAGGCTGAAATGTTTGATTTCCCTCACAGGATGTTTAACTGAAGAATTTTTGTTTTGGTAATCCCGGATATCAGCTAATTTCATATTTCATGGAAAATACGACGGAAGGCTGCAAATACTGGAAAAATGAAATTGAAACACAAAGAGTTGGAAATGAACAACAGTCCTGATTTTCCTGTGGAATTTGTTATGATCCCCATAGAGACCAATGACTTTAACAAAAGGAATTGAATTCCCAGTGACCAACTTAATGGAATTGTACAAGACATTTTATGTGACACTAAAATAAGCATTGATGAAACATTATAGTCAGCAACTAATGCTCGAGACTGAAGAAAATATAACACTTAGTAATGTCTTAACATGACTAATTACCTCATATATATACACATATATAGATGGTGCAGCATGCTCTTTGTCGAATTACAGACTTTGGACTTGTCACCCCAGCTTCCAATGGGTTTACTTTTCCCCCTTCCACTGAATCACAACATCCAATGACTGTTGAAAGTTCTTCCCTTTAGTATTCCCAGGAATCCCAAACTGAGTCCCAGCAGCATGGCTCACTCCAGTGATTAATTCCCCTGGCCATGCCAGGACGAAAACATCCAGGATCCTTAAATTTCCCGTCTTAAAGGTCCCGTCTCTTCAACCTGAAAACATCTTCGTACCTGCAATCTGTCTGGAAGCTGTCCGAAAAATACCGTTCTGTTTTCCCTCTGCTGACCACCGCAGCTGCCTTTTCCCTCTCTCCAGGACCCTCCAAGATGTGCAGATTAGGTGGATTGGCCATGCTAAATTGTCCCTTAGTATTGTAGCCACGTAAAATGGCTGCGTTCCGTTTAATCTGGCCAAAACCCAGTTTAAAATGGCTAACCCGAAAGACTGCTGGGAAAAGCAGCTAAGAAGACACAAGCAGGCAGCTGCAGACAGTATTGCATATTCGGCTCTGGGGAAGTTAGCCCAGATCGATCTCAGGGCTATCAACAGCCCATCAACCCAGATATTTGCAGTTGCATTCAGGACTGTTTGCAGCCCATCTATTCAGACATCTGCAGTTAAATCGGCTATCCCCGGGAACAATTGCTACATATTAGCAATTGAATACTGGGCCAGACCTGTCGGCGCCTGCAGTGGCCAAAACAAAGACAGGTGAGCGACCACCCCCCGATCGAGGAATCGCCTCACCATTGGGCACATCGACCCCAGGGATAGGGGACAAATCCAATCACTTGGGACTCAGGGTCAAGGGCCGCCCTGGGAGGTGGGAAGCCCCTGGGCCCTATAAAAGTGAGGGGCCAAGTTCAGATCTCTCTCTCTCTCCTCTTCGCCTGCTCGAGACCTTCGCAAGAACAGCAACCGGCAACTGTAAGTTTGAATCCAGCGATCGCTATCCGGTAGAGACACCTAGCCACCGACCTGTAGCAGCCTTTTGAATCCCGCGGGCCAGATTTGATTGGACAAGCCATTTGTTTCCCTGACCTGGTGGGCTCTTCCTAAGTTAAGTATTGGCCAGTAGTGATAGGTTTATTATATAGAAAGTAGTATTAGGGTATTAATATTGCTTGTTGTATATAATAAATGACCGTTGTTTTAATCCTTACTAAGCGGTGTGCTGTATTATTAATCATAACCTGAACTTGAACCACGTGGCGGTATCATAAAGATACCTGGCGACTCATGAGCAAAGGTGACGTAATCAGAGCCAATAGACTAAGGCTAAAAAGAGCAACAGTATCCAAAAGGTTAGGTGGGGTATTGGGTTACAGGGGAGGCATGTGCATAAGCAGGGTGCTCTTTCAGTCGGTTGCTAAGTTTGCAGATGATACAAAGAAAAATAATAATCTTCCGAAACACAAAGGGACTTGGGAGTCTTTGTTCAAGATTCTCTTAGGGTTAACGAGCAGGTTCAGTCAGCAGTTAGGAAGGCAAATGCAATGTTAGCATTCATAGAACATAGAACATAGAACTGTACAGCACAGTACAGGCCCTTCGGCCCACGATGTTGTGCTGAACCAGTCTGAAACTAAGATCAAATCAACCTACTCCCAATCATTCTAGTGCACTCCATATGCCTATCCAATAACCGCTTGAAAGTTCCTAAAGTGTCCGACTCCACTACCATAGCTGGGAGTGCGTTCCATGCCCCAACCACTCTCTGAGTAAAGAACCTACCTCTGACATCCCTCCTATATCTTCCACCGTGAACCTTATAGTTATGCCCCCTTGTAACAGCTACATCCACCCGAGGAAAAAGTCACTGAATGTCCACTCTATCTATCCCTCTCATCACCTTATACACCTCAATTAGGTCATCTCCCATCCTCCTTCGCTCCAATGAGAAAAGCCCTAGCTCCCTCAACCTTTCCTCATAAGACCTACCCTCCAATCCAGGCAGCATCCTGGTAAATCTCCTTTGCACCCTTTCCAATGCTTCCACATCCTTCCTATAATGAGGTGACCAGAACTGCACACAATACTCCAAATGTGGTCTAACCAAGGTCCTGTACAGTTGCAGCATAACCTCACGGCTCTTAAACTCAATCCCCCTGTTAATAAATGCTGCCACATTATAGGCTTTCTTCACGGCTCTATCCACTTGGGTGGCAACTTTCAGAGATCTATGGACATGAACTCCGAGGTCTCTCTGCTCCTCCACATTCTTCAGAACCCTGCCGTTAACCCTGTAATCCGCATTCAAATTAGTCCTAACAAAATGAATCACCTCACACTTATCAGGGTTAAACTCCATCTGCCACTTTTCAGCCCAGCTCTGCATCCTATCAATGTCTCTTTGCAGCCTACAACAGCCCTCCACATTATCCACTACTCCACCAATCTTGGTGTCATCAGCAAATTTACTAACCCAACCTTCAACTCCATCATCCAAGTCATTGATAAAAATCACAAATAGCAGAGGACCCAGCATTGATCCCTGTGGTACACTGCTGGTGATGGGCTCCAGGATGAAAATTTACCATCTACCACCATCCTCTGTCTTCTATGTGATAGCCAGTTACTAATCCAAGCGGCCAAATTTCCCTCCATGCCATGGCTCCTTACTTTCTTCATGAGCCGACCATGGGGCACCTTGTCAAACGCCTTACTAAAATCCATGTAGACGACATCAACTGCTCTACCTTCATCTATGTACTGAGTTACCTCCTCAAAGAATACGATCAAACTTGTGAGGCAAGGCTTACCCCTCACAAATCCGTGCTGACTATCCTGGATTAAGCTGTATCTTTCCAAATGATCATAAATGCTATCCCTCAGGACCCTTTCCAATAATTTTACCTATGACCGAAGTGAGACTAACCGGCCTATAATTCCCAGGGTTATACCTATTCCCTTTCTTGAACAAGGGGACAACATTCGCCTCTCTCCAGTCTTCTGGCACTATTCCTGTAGACAGTGAGGACATAAAGATCAAAGCCAAAGGCTCTGCAATCTCATCCCTCACCTCTCAAAGAATCCTAGGATATATCCCATCAGGCCCAGGGGACTTATCTATCCTCAGGCTTTGCTTATCAGACTGCCTGGAGTCTGTAAGCCTGCCACATACTGTCCCCTAGTAAACCCCCCTCGCCAGCTCGGACCACCCCCTCCAGTACCCCCGCCAAAGCCCCCCCTTCCGCGGAATGGCCCCCACCCCCCGACTGTGGCGGCGCTGGACTCAATCCGCAGCCACCACGCCGGGTTCATGAAAGAAAATAGCATGAGTGACCCACGCCGTCAGGAACCCGGCCCATCGGTGGTGAAGCATCGGGGGAGGGCCTCAGGTGACATCCTGAGGCCATCCATACGGTGAGCGGCGTACTCCCCGAGTACACCCTATTTGAGGGGGCGGAGCATCCCAATGCAGCGCCGTCCCGGAATTCGGCGTAAACAGGGATTCTCCGGCCGATCTCCCACCCAAGATTTTGGATAGTTAAGCAAATGTGCAAGACAGGAACTAAGGGTTTGCACAAGGATGATTCTTAATTCAGTAAGATGATCATTACTAAATATTAAGTATGGTGCTGCAGCCAAATATTTCTCGATGTGTTGTTGCTGTTAAATTCTGAGTGAAGTGATAGCAACACTCAAGATTTAGGATCGAAGGAGAGCACACAGATGGTGTTTGTGAGAATCTTGCTGACATGAAGAGTGAGACTGTTGGCGTGAAGAGGGTAGAGAGTTGGTTCAAGTATTCTGCTACATATTCCTTTCTGAGAGCTTTGCCAGATTGGGCGGGTGGTAGCTGGTTCTCCTTCTATGGCTCTTCCTTCTCCTACTCCTTCTGCCTGCCCTGGGAGTCATAAGGGCTAGTCCAGCTGGAGAGCAAAACTGGGCATCATGCAGCCAACCACAATACATCTGCAGACCAAGTTGGGCTGTACACCAGGTCTCCTGAATGGTTCAGGAAGTGGAAATGTTGTTTGAACTTAGCAAGATGCCTGTTGGCAGCACGGATCTCATTGTTGGCCAGCTCGGCATCCAGGCCTATGTTTCTAACAGAAGCCATGAGCCACGTCCAGACGGGGCATCCCTTGTTTGCATCTCAGCCAGCCTGTAACCTAGTTGAAGGATAGAAGACTGAACAGGTTGCATGAATCATGGTTGTTGCCAGCAAACCCGCTCCAGACCTGCTTTTGGTTACAGCAAGTTGCACACTGAGAATATGGATTGAGTTATTTCTGTTGAGGAGATTTTAGGCTGTTGATGGGGAGTACGCAGGGTAATGTGAGCTTAATCCACCTTTGGAAGCCTGAAACATGGAAGAAACATAGTTCTTTTCCAACTTCCCTTGCATGTTCCATGAGGAAGGAAATGTAACTGTACCTCCAGAGGTTGACAGTCGGAAATAGGAGCAGTAGGAGGCTGTTCACCTCTTCGTGCCTGCTGCACCATTCATTATGATCCTGGCCTGATCCCATCTTTTAAGTTGGATGATCAGCCATGATAAAAATGGCTCCTCCTCCTCCTATTTTCTATGTTTCTGCTAATCACTGCCCCAATGCAGCAGTGTACATCAAGTAGAGATGTTGCTGATCTGAAGCCTACAATAACCTGTAGCATTGAAATCTATGATGACCATGACAGCCACAGGCAGCGCCTTAGTTTGGGGCTACAACAGATGACAAAGCTTGGTGACAGCCTCCTTAATGAAGCCCAGGATGCTCACACTTCACTCCTCCTCAAGTAAGATTTTAAAATCTACTGAGGGAGGATTGGAGTTCAACCTTGTTGATGTTGTGTGCTCCTTTGACTACTTTCTGAAAGATGCAGTCAAGTACCCCGTTGGGACTTGAGGAGAAACATGGAAGTAGGGAATGTGGCAATGCTGGGTAGTGAAGATATTTCCATGTGAAACTAGAACTTGAGGCCATTAACAAAGGATTAGCTTTGAAATGATAATATAGTGGCCAGTTCAGCAGTCAGTGCTGCACATGGCTGCACATGGTTCACACACACCATGCCTTCCCACTGCCTGGAGATCACATTGTCAATTAGATATCAATGCAAAGAACAGGGGTGCATCCAAGACGCCTTATTGCGATTGAGAGGCGGAAAACTGTGTTGATGATTAAAAGCTCATACTTGGAACGTACCTTCAGAAAAAGGAGACCATCGCTGTTACAAAGGTGAACCTTACTTTTTCTGACCAGTGCCTCCCCATATCTGGTGATCTGCACCAACTCTGGCATTGAAGTCACCAAGAATGATTAGCTTAATTACTTTGGCATAGTAGCAGTCAAGGAGTAAAAGTCAATAGGTTTATCCCTGGTTTCATCAGTGTTGATCGTGGCAGGGATGTGTATATTGAAGAGAGTTGCTTGTCTGTTACTGTGCATGGGGAGGTAAAGCACCACCAGACAATCATTACCACCCTTGGAAAGGCAAGTCAACTTACTGATGAGGTGCTTCTTGCTATTTTTCTTTTCCATGGCCACTTCAAAAGAACACCTAACCTGCACTAATTTCTTCGAGCTGACCTTCATTAGGTCAACAGATCTCGCTGAGCGCAGCAATCTGGATGTTACACCTGGGTGGCTGTCTTCTGACAAGAGCAGGTTTTCTCTCAGGTCTATTGCCATGGCATTGCCTGTGAGGTTGCAAACACCCCATGAGCCAATGGAGGCCGATGTCACCTTTACTTTCTTTTTTGAGATTAATATGATTGTACTGATGGGATCGTTGTCAACTGTGACCTGGTGGCCAGGAAGGTTAATCAGACATTCGTTCGGGCAGCTTTTTGGCCTCTTCCTCATACAACTGAGGTGGGCAGCGTGGTCTTGAAAAGGGTTGGTCAGGGGACTGCCGAACTCCACTTCTCTTTCGTTCCAGTGAAGAACGGGCCTGACCTGAGCTGCCTGTGTGCAGGTTTCTGGCCACAGCTTCCAGTGAATTCACACCTGCTGCTATGTCACTTGCCCATCATCATCGGACTAGAGATCGATGATGGATGACAGAATTTAGAAGGATGATGAACATGACCTCTGTGTGAATTGGTTTACAATGAGGGTGAGTTGCTCATTGCCAGCCTCAATCTCTCATCCTGATCTATTGGTCCAGTGGCTAAGCAAGTCTAGATGGCTGGAGATGGACCCGGATGTATTGGGGGGCCAGCATTGTTGAGCTCTTTCTATTCCACAACATGGTGCTGATCTGCCTCCAAGACTTTTGAACCTTAGATAGCCACCTATTCCCACATAGGAAAGGGGACTGCCATTTTACAATTCAGGCTTGCTAAATTAATCTAGCGGTCCATCACAATTATCAGACTGAGTGTGGATAACTGATCTTAATGGGGAGCCTTAGTTCAGACTAGCTACAGGCAACGTTGGGTACAAGTATGTTGTCACAAGTTTCACAGAATTTACTAAGTTAATCCCAATAAGTACAAAGTTTGATAATTAACAGGCAGTGATAGACAGTTAGTTCAATCTGGAAGACAAGCTCGCTCCAGTTGACTGTGACATTGTCTCTTGCTGTGTTCTGCTGATCATAGTGTATCTTCTTCCTGCTCATGCTCTTTGAGCTGTGCACTGAAAGGTCCCAAGAGATCTTTCTTTGTACTATTTCAAATCCAACCCATACACATGATCACTGGTGTTCCAGAGCTCTCATTGGTTTAAGCAGTGCACGATCAGCCTCTAATTGGTTTCTTAAGGATGATGGTCATTTGCTGATATAATTTCCTGTTATCTCCCGATTGGTCCCCTAAGGTGTCCATTGCCAGTTGTATGTCCCTCTCATTATCCTTTTTTTCCACTATTTAATTAATTTTAATCTTTTTCTTCTTGGATAACCGGGTGCCTCAAGGTATTTTTGGCATTTGCTTATTTGAGATAGGAGAGCATGTGTTGTCAAGATTAAATTCTGGGCAGGTTGTCCCAAATGTCTAATTGGTGTGGAGGCATCCTGCAGAATTTCCATTAAGACAGGTGCTTGTCAGTATGTTTCTAGTATATGTTCTCATGGGAACTATTAGTGCATGGAACAAAGCTAATTAAAAAAGATATAATGTGACGCACTAGCTTGACATGATTTATAGATTACAAAATCGGTTCATACCTAAAATATGAATGCCATAACCCCCATGAGGGGAAACTATCATTGATCTCTCCCTGGGACTGGTGGAGTAAAAGCTCCCAGATGGGGGACAGAGGCCACCCACCTAGGGCTGGTTATGATTAATATAAAAGCTAGCCCAAAGAGAGATTTACCCAGCAAGGACTGTACTGGGAGTGATATGCTGCTTTGTTGAGAACTTTGCAAATAGTTAATAAATCCAAGTTCATTTAGCTCTGGCATCCTCAAGTTACTAAACTGGCGATGAGAATTAAAGGAAACTCCAGACTCGCCATAGAACCACTTGAATGCCGGAAGTTGCTTATTAGGACATAACTGCACTGTAAATTCTATGATAAAACTATGATAAAACGCCATAACTGTTTAAGATGGCATTCTTTGCAAAGTTGGAAGCCTTTGAAGCAGGCTGGAGGATTGCAACCAGTATGCAGAGTGCGCAAGGTACCTTTTCCCGGCAAATGGGATTTTGGGAAGACCGTCAGAATTTCCTCCTCCTGATGACTTGCAGGGCGAAAACATTTGGGATCATAAAGGGTCTAACTACTCCGACGGTGTTGGACTCCAAATCTTTGGATGAGTTAGTCACATTGGTTTCAGAACGTTATGACCCCAACCTTCCATAATTATGCAGTAGTATTGTTTTAACACAGAAGTGCGGTCTCTGAGCGAATTAGTTACGTACTTCTTGACCAGCTAAAGCTGTCTGGCTGAACATTGTGAGTTCAGGCTGTCCCTCTTAGAGGTGCTGAGGGACTGACTCATGTGTGGCATCAACAACTAGGCCACACAGGGGAAGGTACTGGCGAAACCCGCCTTAGATTTGAAACTTTCACTATCTCGGGACACACGCAGAAAGGAGTGCAGGAGTTACAGAGGTCCATGGATGAAGGCATGTATAGTTTGGCTCACCCTTCCTTCCGGACACCCTCGCATCATGGGATGGTGCTGGTCTGGCTAGGCTTGGTCCAAAAGGACAGCCTCAAAGGCAATTCCGCAGCAGGGTTAGGGTATTGGGTGATACCAGTGGGATACGCCTCCCTAGGATGACGGGGACCACCGGCCGCATTGCCAAATGTGTGGGAGGTGAACATGTGATGGTCAGGTTCACCAGTTTTGGCGCAGAGAACGTCGCCCACAACAACTACCAAGATAGCCTCAAACCAGGGCTTTGCACGTGTACTCTCCAGATGAGGAGGACTGTTTCATGCAATTGAACTGTGTCACCGCTCCAAAGGTAGCACCGATTCGGGTCACGCTACATGTTAATGATCATCTGGTGACTATGGAAATGGACACTGATGCTGGACCTCCACACAGGATCTGGGCATCATCTACCCAGTTCAGTTCACAGAATGGACCGTACATGTGGTGCCGGTAATCAGACCCGGCAAACTGTCCATCTCTGCGGTGATTTTAAACTCAGTTTGAACAGGGCTTCATGACTGGACCGATACCCGATGCCCCACTTTCCTTCTCAAAGTTGGACATGAGCCATGCGTATCTACAGGTGGAGCTCGACCCGGAGTCCACCATCAATACACATCGGGGGGTGGGTTTGAATATACCCGCCTTCTGTTCAGGGTATCGGCCCTGGAGATTTTTCAGCGGGTGATGGAGAACATTTTACAGGGTCTCCAGAAAGTGGCCATATATTTGGACCATGTGCTAATCACTGGATCCACAGAGCAGAAACACATGGATAACCTATAGGAAGTGCTCTGGCAGTTTCCTCATGCAGGCACCTGGCCGAAGTGTGTGTTCCGTGCTGGGACCTTTCGCAGGAGAAAGCGTTTGTTGCTGTTAAGAAGCGTTTACCCTCCACGCAACTTCTTATGACCTGGCTGGGCCCCCAATCTTGATATGTGATGCTTCCCCCATGGTATTGGGGCAGTGCTGGCCTATGGATGGGCTGATGGCATGGAACACCCCATCGCATTCGCTTCGAGAACTCTGGCGGACGCAGAACGACGTTACACTCAGATAGAGAAAGAGGGCTTGGCGGTGATCTTTGGCATAAAAAAGTTCCACCAACACATTTATGGGTGACATTTTGTCATTATAACTGACCACAAGCCACTACTCGGCCTCTTCAGGGAGGATAAGGGAATTCCACCAATCGCATCGGCTCGGACCCAGCATTGGGCGCTCCTGCTCGCTGCATATGAATATTCATTCTAGCACTGCCTGGGTACGCAGCTTTTTCATGCGGACAGTCTCAGCCGCCTGCCACTGCCTGTGAGCACCCATCCCCACCTGTGGCAGATGAGGTAATTGTGACTCTCAACTTTATGTATGTGCCCCCAGATACATCACCTAAACAAGCCACTCAATTATATTCAAGATGGTCGCTTACCACAATCTTCTTTCAGGCAATTAGGGACGGTTAATAAATGCTAGTTTGCCCATCTTGCCCATGTCCTAGGCTGGATTTTACCACGCGCTGCAGTCCCTACAACTCCCCCAGCTGAAAAGGTCAGTGGGAGGAGCACACCCACAATTACATGCAGCTGCCCCAAAGCAATTTCATGCTGGGAGCAGCATTAATTGGTTTAAGGTGAGACCTCTGCCCCTGTCTCGGGAGGAAGTACCGCCTTGAAATGAAATGAAATGAAAATCGCTGATTGTCACAAGTAGGCTTCAATGAAGTTACTGTGAAAAGCCCCTAGTCGCCACATTCCGGCGCCTGTTCGGGGAGGCTGGTACGGGAATTGAACCCGCGCTGCTGGCTTTGTTCTGCTTTACAAGCCAGCTGTTTAGCCCACTGTGCTAAACCAGTTTTAGAGAACTCCCAGTCAATTCCAGAAACACCAGCAGTTGCACCATGCTGAGAAGCCTGGATAAGTCTGACACTGGAGGTCTTTGCAAGAGGGATGAGGGGGTTTGGGGCTCAGTTCAAGAAGCTGGGGGGATGTTAAAGGGGGGAAATGACCTTGATGCAACGAGGGAGCCCCAAAGGTAATTTCTCGCTCCCTTGCTCGACATCTGCAGACGCAACTTATGCCCCTGGGCTTTTTTATTATTATTCACTCATGGGATGTGGGCGTCACTTGCTTCACCAGCATTTATTGCCCATCCTTAATACCCTCGAGAAGCTAGGTGATGGTAAGCTGTCTTCTTGAACTGCTGCAGTCCATGTTGTGTAGGTTCACCTGCAGTGCATGAGCCACCCCCTCCCGCCACATGCAATATAAGAGCGAGGGTGGGATGAGGTCCTTAAGTGTACATTAATTTCCCACTTATAGGCCTCAATGGCCCAAGGATGAGCAAGCCACATGACGTACCCACCCACACCCCCTTTAAAATCTCAGGCAGGTTGGAGATAGGAAGCTAGGTCACCCTGTGGATCTTCTGTGCAGGGGACGTAAAATACAATTACCCACGAGTGAAAAAAAAAAATCTAAGTCTTTCTTTCTCAATGATGAGTGAAACAGCCGACATTAAGAATCAATGGCATATCACAATTCCAGGTTCTCTGCTGAATATAAACTTCCTCATGCACTACGCTTCTCTAAGATTCAGATATGGATGTGCTGTCCGGACAGCTTGATCCATGGGTTGTTCACTTCCTATAATGCTTCTCATGTCCTTTATACTCCATACAATGTTTCACCAGTTTGAAAATGTTTCCTTCTATAAGCTAGCAGAACCCAGAGCTGCATTGCCAAGTGGATGAAATAACCCCCCTCCCCCCCACCCCCGCTTGTTCACATTGGCTCTTTTGTTAAAATGCTGCGAAAGTACTTTTTAAAAAAATCAATTATTTTGTGAGATGTGGGTGCCGCTGAGAAAGTCAGAACTTTTTGCCCACTGTTAATTCCCTTGAACTGAGTAGCTTGCTAGGCCATTTCAGAGGGCAGTTCAGCATCAATCACATGGCTGTGGGTCTGGAGTCACACATAGGTCAGACCAGGTAAGGATGGCAGATTTCCATCCCTAATGGACATTAGTGAACCAAATGGGTTTTACGGCAAGCGACAATGGGTTCGTGGTCACCATTAGCAAGACTGGCTTTTCAATTGCAGAATTTATTCATTGAATTTAAATTTCAACAGCTGGCATAGTGGGATTTGAACCCGTGTCCCCAAGACATTACCAGACTAGTGATATATGGTTCAGCAGATAAGGATTTTATTCACATTTAATCCCTTAGGACAGTTTTGCTTTTCGATTTTGATCATGATCTGAAGGTGTCTGATAAACGTTTTATCCATTTGGTCAATTGGAAATGTAATTGATCCTGGAAAAATAGTATCTACTCACAAATTAGGGAGAAAATACCTTAAAAATTAACTTTGTACAAACCAGCAACATCTGCTACATGAAATAAATGTTGAGAGAAGGAACTGAATAAACCCATGGTATCAGCAAGGTAATGACAGAAGGGTTGACCTGGGAAAGCTGCAAAGTATGTGTGGTGTTTTTAGTGTTGCTTATTTGGGATGGTAGGCGTAGTATTCCACAAAGACCAAAGTATAGCTTTTACTTGAACAAAGCTATGATTTTATTTACACTGCTAAACTGGGTTTCGACACCCAGCTTTTTAGAATACAGAATTGATCAATAATATCTAACTACACTCACCTGCTGTTAATCTCACTAACTGGTATTAACTATAATCTAACCTTCTCACATGAACAGCTCTGATGACCTTCACTAGCTGTCTCCTGCTTACACGCCTCCCCTAAGGTCTAGCACCACTGCTTTATATAGTAATATCTGCAGCTCCCTCTAGTGGCTTTTCGTGGTACTACATCAACCCTTGTAATGCTGATAGTTATGATAATACCACAGTATGAAAGAGTGAGCGGCAGCAGGAAGCCAGGGAAAGGAAAGAATGCCTGAAAGTGGTAGAAAACAAATTGTCAATGGAGATCTGGGGCGAAATTCTCCATTATCGGCGGAAAGTCCGCCGATCGGCGCAAAAAACGGCGCAAATCCCACTTGCGTCACGTCATAAAAATGGGCCGATAGTCTGCGGCCCGAAATGGGCTAGCAGCGACGTAACGGGATCCGCGCTTGCGCAGTGGTTCACGCCGTGCAGCGTCATACGCGCTGCACGGCGTGACGGCTCATAAGGCCGCGCAGCTCCCCCCCACCCGACCGGAACAGCCGACGGCAACACCCGACTTGATGGCTGGCCGTCGCTCAGCCCCGAGGTTCGAGTCACGCGATGTGGAGGCGCTCCTGGACGCGGTGGAGCAGAGGAGGGACGCCCTGTATCCCGGGCACGGCCGCAGAGTTGCCCCACGCCACAGCCGGCGTCTGTGGGGGGAGGTGGCAGAGGCCGTCACCGCTGTGGCCCTAACACCACGGACAGGCACCCAGTGCCACAAGAAGGTGAACGACCTCGTCAGAGCAGGCAGGGTGAGCCTCCCCATATCCCCCATATCCCCCCTCCCCATATCCCCCTCCCCATATCCCCCATATCCCCCCTCCCCATATCCCCCCTCCCCCATATCCCCCATATCCCCCCTCCCCCATATCCCCCCTCCCCCATATCCCGCCCTCCCCATATCCCCCCTCCCCCATATCCCCCCTCCCCCATATCCCCCCTCCCCCATATCCCCCATATCCCCCCTCCCCCATATCCCCCATATCCCCCCTCCCCCATATCCCCCATCCCCCATATCCCCCCTCCCCCATATCCCCCATATCCCCCCTCCCCCATATCCCCCCTCCCCATATCCCCCATATCCCCCCCTCCCCCATATCCCCCCTCCCCCATATCCCCCATATCCTCCCCTCCCCCATATCCCCCCTCCCCCATATCCCCCCCTCCCCCATATCCCCCCTCCCCCATATTCCCCCTCCCCCCTCCCCCATATCCCCCCTCCCCCATATCCCCCCTCCCCCCCCATATCCCCCCCTCCCCCATATCCCCCCTCCCCCATATCCCCCCTCCCCATATCCCCCATATCCCCCCTCCCCCATATCACCCCTCCCCCATATCCCCCCTCCCCCATATCCCCCATATCCCCAAGTGAATCCAGCCCTAACCTTAACCTCTGCAATGCACGCGCAACCGATGGCGTGCATTCATATACCTGCCTAACACTGTTGCCTTTTACCCTGCCACCACCCCCCCCCCCCACAGGAGAAGCGCGCACACAACAATAGGGAGCATGTGAGGACTGGAGGAGGGCCCGCTGATGAGAGGCCACTGACCGTACACGAGGAAAGGGCCCTGGAACTGGCTGGCGGACCTGAGGACCGGGAGGTTGCTGATGCAGAGGTCGGGGCCCCACGAGCAAGTGAGCCACCAACAGCCCGTCCCCATATCCCCCCTCCCCTATATCCCCCTCCCCCGTATCACCTGATCACTGCCTGATGTCTAACCATGCATGCTTCATTGTGTATCGCAGGACCAAACGTCCAGGCACCCATCCCCGCAGATGCACACCGCCCGCAGGATGCCCCTCGGAGACCACGGGAGACGGAGAGACCCGCACCCTCCAGCATGCGACGCCCGCAGGATGCCCCTCGGAGACCACGGGAGACGGAGAGACCCGGACCCTCCAGCATGCGACGCCCGCAGGATGCCCCTCGAACACCACGGGAGACGGAGAAACCCGCACCCTCCAGCATGCGACGCCCGCAGGATGACCCTCGGAGACCACGGGAGACGGAGAGACCCGCACCCTCCAGCATGCGACGCCCGCAGGATGCCCCTCGGAGACCACGGGAGACGGAGAGACCCGGACCCTCCAGCATGCGACGCCCGCAGGATGCCTCTCGCACACCACGGGAGACGGAGAGACCTGGAGCAACAGGGAGATGACACCCCCGTCACGTGCGGGAGCGACCACCCAGCGATGAGGGGGGCAGCCACAGGCCCCCGTCACATCCGAGCCAGGACACCACTACCCAGGACACCACTATCCAGGACACCCCTACCCGGGACACCACTACCCAGGACACCCCTACCCGGGACAGCACTACCCAGGACACTCCTAACCGGGACACCACTACCCGGGACACCCCTACCCGGGACAGCACTACCCGGGACAGCACTACCCGGGACAGCACTACCCGGGACAGCACTACCCAGGACACCCCTACCCGGGAAGACGAAATACCGGACAGTGACTCAGAGTGGATGGGTGGAGACGAACCCCCACCCCAAAGTGCCATGGACTCAGAGTGGGACGAAGAGCACGACACAAAGCCACTGCTGTCACCAATACCCTCCACCATCGCAGAAACACTCACCACGGTTGGGCACTTTAGTGATGAGGCGTCTGGTACACTCACTGGTGCGCACAACACAGCCGTCCCGGTACAGCAGGTGGAGGTAGGAGCAGCAGAGGGACCGGGCGGTCGGAGGGCAGCCCAGGCCAAACGAATATCTGCCGCCCAGATGGATCCCGGGTTCCTGCAGTTACCACACCCACACATAGATCCGATGCAACCACCGACACGGAGACGAGCGAATAGGGTGACGGGTGGCTTGCAGCGGCTGCGGTCGCAGGTGGAGGAGTCCACCCGCGTCCAGGAGCTGGGAGTGGTCCCGGTCATGCGTGCCACCCAGGCTGACACCGCACGGGTGGCGTCCGCGGTGGAGGCAATGGGTGCGACGGTGTCAGACATGGGGAACGGTTTGCGAGGCCTGGGGCCTTCCGTGCAGGCGGCGTCTGTGGCCCAGGAAATGGCTGCCCTCTCACAGGAGGCCATGAGCCAGTGCCAGCGCCAGATGGCAGAGGCGCTCAACGCCAGAGCCCAGTCTCAGCAGGCCATGGCCCAGTCTCAGCAGGCCATGGCCCAGTCTCAGCAGGCCATAGCCCAGTCTCTGCAGGCCATGGCCCAGTCTCTGCAGGCCATGGCCCAGTCTCAGCAGGCCATCGCTGAGGGCATCGGCGCCAGTGGCCATGTGCGAGCTGGCGTCGCACTGTCGCAGACAGGGTTCGACAACCCCCTAGGCTCCATGGCTGCAAACCTGCAGACCCCTGTCGATACCAGCACGGGCCTCCAGGACTGGCAGCGCCAGATGTCGGGGGCGCGTCGGATGGCCAGTCCGTTCGCATCCCCCACCCATGTAGAGGCCTGGGGGCCATCGGGCACCCCGAGGGAGGAGGAGGTGGTGTGGTCCGTCCCGGCTCCCTCTGTAGGGGAGGTCCCGGTACACCGCGACACCTCGGACTCCCCCCCTTCCGTCCCAGGTGCATCGGGTGGGCAACGGGCAGGACAGGCTGGCAGCTCGCCATCCCAGTCGCCCGGGCCGCAGCCTGGCCCATCTAGGCCAGGACGCCCCAGGAAACGGCCGCCAAAGGGATCCAGTGTCAGAGGGCAGGAATCACAGGAGTCCACCTCCAGTTCTGCTGTACTGTCTGGGGAACCACGTAGATGTAGTCAAAGGGCCCGTAAGGCCAAACAATTAGACACTGAGTAAGTTGGCACGGGTGCAGGGCACAGATGAGTTTTAGGGGCTAGGGCACGTGCATGAACTCCTTTGGTTATTAAAGTCAATGTTACACCTACCGAAGCTGCCTTTGTGCTCTGTCCAAAGTGTGCGGGCGTGTCATGTACGTTGAGCGCAAGTGTGTGTGTGACGGGTGGTCTTACCTCAGCCCCAGGTGAGTCTGCCCCCTTCCCCCTGGGCCGCCATCAACATCCCCCGGGCAGAGGACGAGACCGTGCGCTGCAGTGTCACAGCCGCATGCAGGGATGGTCCGGGTGGATGGTGGTACTGTGGCCATGGGTCAGACATAGTCCAACGATGTAGAGCCAGGAGCTCATCGGAGGCGGGTTGTCATCATCCTCCATGGCCTGCGATAGACACGCGTCCACCAGCAACTGGGTGAGCCCGGCCCGTTGTGCCGCCGGTGGATCGGCAATTGGGGGTGGGGGGGTGGTGTGCATGCGGGTGGGGTGTGTGGGGTTGGGGAGGGGGGTGAGGGTGCTGGGTGGGTGGATGGATGGGGGGTGTGGGTGGTCGGCTGTTGTCATGGTGTGCGGTCTGTGGCCATACTACCCGATTCCCACGCCCATCTAGTCAGTGAAGCGGGCATCTATCAGTCTGTCCCGTGCCCGCTGGGCCAGCCGGTAACGGTGGACAGCCACCCGCCTGTGTCTACCCCGTCTGCCCTGACCATTGCCCCCCATCCCCCTCATCTGTGGAGGACTGGGCCTCTTCCTGCTGCTCCTCCACTCCGCCTTCCTCTGCCTGCGGCACATCGCCCCTCTGCTGGGCTATGTTGTGCAGGATGCAGCACACCACAATGATGCGGCCGACCCTACATGACCGATACTGGAGGGCGCCCCCAGAGAGGTCCAGGCACCTGAAACGCATCTTCAGCACGCCAAAGCACCTCTCGATCACTCCCCTTGTCGCTACATGGGCATCATTGTCGCGGTTCTCCGCCTCATTGCATGGCCTCCGTATAGGCGTCATCAGCCACGATCGCAATGGGTAGCCCCTGTCGCCCAGCAACCAGCCCCTCAGCCGGGGATGGCGTCCCTCGTACATGCCGGGGATGGATGACCGCGACAACACCAATGAGTCGTGTACACTGCCTGGGTGACGGGCGCAGACGTGCAGGATCATCATGCGGTGGTCGCAGACCACCTGTACGTTCATTGAATAGGTCCCCTTCCTATTAGTGAACACGGCCCTGTTCTCTGCAGGTGGCCGCACGGCGACGTGCATCCCATCGATCGCGCCCTGGACCATGGGGAACCCGGCAACGGCAGAGAAGCCCACGGCCCGGGCATCTTGGCTGGCCCGGTCCACGGGGAAGCGGATGTAGTGGTGCGCCATGGCATAAAGGGCATCTGTCACTGCCCGGATGCACCGATGCACCGATGTCTGCGATATGCCGGACAGGTCCCCACTCGGTGCCTGGAATGACCCCGTTGCATAAAAGTTCAGGGCCACCGTAACCTTGACGGACACGGGGAGAGGGTGTCCCCCGCCAGTGCCACGCGGTGACAGGTGTGCCAGCAGGTGGCAGATGTATGCCACGGTTTCCCGGCTCATCCGGAGTCTCCTCCTGCATTCCCGGTCCGTGAGGTCCTGGTATGACTGCCGGGGCCGGTACACACGGGGCGCCCTCGGGTGCCTCCGTTGCCGTGGGGCCGCGACGTCCTCCTCCCCCTCCTCATCCTGTCG
This sequence comes from Scyliorhinus torazame, assembly GCF_047496885.1. Lineage (NCBI taxonomy): Eukaryota > Metazoa > Chordata > Chondrichthyes > Carcharhiniformes > Scyliorhinidae > Scyliorhinus > Scyliorhinus torazame. The sequence goes on from NC_092712.1 coordinate 91,280,740, forward strand.
GTCAGGTTTCCCTCCAGCCTGGGCGGCTGCCGCCTGCCCCTCTGCGGCAGCCTGCGCCGCCTCTCTGGCACGCTCCTCCTCCTCCTCCTCCTCATCCAGGGCAACATAGCCATGAGCGGCTGCCACCACGGCGGCCAACATCGCTGGATGGTCTGAAAACATGACGGCCTGGTGGGGGGGAGGGGAACGACGACATGTCATCATTGCCCATATCCCCTCCTCCCCCCAGCCAGGTGGCATGGACCGCATGGGTCCAACTGTTGGAGGCTGGCACCTGGCCAGGTGGACCAACTCATTTGCCCTCCCATCACCCACCCCGGCACGGACCCCCTCCCCAACCCCCAACCTCCAACCCGGCACGGACCCCCCCCCCAACCCCCAACCTCCACCCCAGCACGGACCCCCAACCCCCAACCTCCACCCCGGCACGGACCCCCCCCCCAACCCCCAATCTCCACCCCGGCACGGACTCCCTCCCCAACCTCCACCCCAGCACGGACCCCCCCCCCCAACCTCCACCCCGGCACGGACCCCCTCCCCAACCTCCACCCCAGCACGGACCCCCCCCCCAACCTACACCCCGGCACGGACCCCCTCCCCAACCCCCAACCTCCACCCCGGCACGGACCCCCTCCCCCCCAACCCCCAACCTCCACCCCAGCACGGACCCCCAACCCCCAACCTCCACCCCAGCACGGACCCCCCCCAACCCCCAACCTCCACCCCGGCACGGACCCCCTCCCCAACCTCCACCCCAGCACGGACCCCCCCCCAACCTCCACCCCGGCACGGACCCCCTCCCCAACCTCCACCCCAGCACGGACCCCCCCCCAACCTCCACCCCGGCACGGACCCCCTCCCCAACCCCCAACCTCCACCCCAGCACGGACCCCCCCCCCAACCCCCAACCTCCACCCCGGCACGGACCCCCCCCAACCTCCACCCCGGCACGGACCCCCTCCCCAACCTCCACCCCAGCACGGACCCCCCCAACCTCCACCCCAGCACGGACCCCCTCCCCAACCCCCAACCTCCACCCCGGCACGGACCCCCTCCCCAACCTCCACCCCAGCACGGACCCCCCCCTAACCCCCAACCTCCACCCCAGCACGGACCCCCCCTCCCAACCTCCACCCCGGCACGGACCCCCCCCCAACCTCCACCCCAGCACGGACCCCCCCAACCTCCACCCCGGCACGGACCCCCTCCCCAACCCCCAACCTCCACCCCGGCACGGACCCCCTCCCCAACCCCCAACCTCCACCCCAGCACGGACCCCCTCCCGGCACTCCCCCGGAGCCCAGCCTACTCTAACCACCACCCCCCCCCCCCCCGCCGCACACACACACAAGCCGAGACACACCCCTCCTCACGCAATCAGTCTGCGGCCACGCCATTTCCTGCCCAGAGCCAAGCCCCCAGGCCGTCACTCACCTCCTCGCTGGTCGGCGTGAGCCTGGAGCACCGGGTCACGCCGATGAAAAGGAGGTTTGATTGACGTCGACGTGAACGGTCATCACGTCGACGGGACTTCGGCCCATCCGGAAGGTAGAATATCGGCAGGCCGAAAATCAGCTGCCTTGTGCAGACCCGTGACATTCTCCGCGGCAGCGGCGCCATTAACGCCCCGCCGACTTTTCTCCCTTCGGAGACTTCGGCGGGGGCGGGGGCGGGATTCACGGCGGCCAACGGCCATTCTCCGACCCGGCGGGGGGTTGGAGAATGACGCCCCTGGTGCTGGGAATCAATGAGACACAGTTTGAAAACAATGGATGGGATGCATGCAGCATTTGGTCCCAACGGTGAACAAAACAAGAATCAAGTAATGCACCATGATCAGTGCACTGCCTTTGTACCTGTGCTTTAATTAGGATTGAGCCTATTATTATTTTCTCTCTGCCTGAATTATGATCAATGCCAACAAGTTCTTTCAATTTCAAACAGACCTCTAACTTTGTAAATTACAGGCGAAACATTAGTCACCGATTCAAATGGTTTATGTGTCTTTAGTTCAGTGGCATTCAACATCAAACAATTAAACATATCAATTTATATGTTGGAAAACTGATGCATTTGCATAACTGAGACTACCGCTGTATTTAAAAGGTAATGCTGGTTAGTGATTGTATTTAATTGGTTTCTGTCTGTGTAATCACACAGAAATATATGACTAATTTAAGTGCGATGAACTCAACAAACATCTTAAGGTGGATTTTTTTGTAGTGGGCAGTGTACAGGAAATGTTATAATCACAGGCGCTGTGTAGTGAGTCATCCTGATTTCTCTTCTGGATATCGGCTAAAAGGTTCTGGTGTGCAATATGCTGTCTCCTGTGAGTTCACCCAGAAGGGATGGTGGGGACAGAGGAGAAGGATTTGCAGCTACAGCAATATAAAGGACTGCAGCAACCGTTTAATCAGATGTGGCTGTTTAACGCTTGTGTAGGGTGCAAATCAATTATCTAGGAAAAAAATCTATTGATTGCAAAAGAAGCTAGTGGTATCCCTCAGGGATCAGTGTTGGGCTCACAATTGTTCACAATTTACATCGATGATTTGGAGTTGGGGACCAAGGGCAATGTGTCTTTTGTGATGGCCACGAAGAATCCAGCACGAGTTTTAAGGATACAAAGTAATAATATTTATTTACAATAACATATATATATAACGGCAGCAGCAACTTCCCTTGCTGCACACTCCTTCCTGCTGGTTCCAAATTGGCCAACTTTATTTATACTAGGAGTTTACTAGTGGTTTCTCCGTCCCCCTCATTGGGGAAGCTCATACTCCCACAGGATTGTGGGATTGTCTTTAGTCCCCAGCCAATGGTAAGCAGGCAGGTTATAACATCCTTCCCCCCACAAAGTCCAAGGAATCCACTGAAGACCCTGGCGAAGGAGGGCGTCGGACTCGTTTTGCCGCAGGCCGTACACCATTTGCACGCGGCACTGGATCAGGTGGCGTGTAACGAGACGGAGACCGGCGCTTCCGTGATGAACGGCGTAACGGTTGTACATCCACGGCCCCTGGACCCGAGGATTCCCCCTCTGATGCGTCCTGTGTCTCCATCTCGTAGTCAGAGTCTGCTGCCTCCGTCATGTCAGCGTCTCTATCTCCATTCGGTTCTGTAACGACCTGCGCAGGCTTTGAGTGAGGCACCAGTGGAAGATTGTGAGGACTACCTTCCCTTGTCTCTGGTCTTTGCGGCTGTAGAAATGAGCTCCGGGGGCGGGGAACCTTTGGAGGGGATAGTCTTCTGGACTGAACGTGGTCTACATGTTTGCGCTGGAGACGACCCTGGGCTTGCACCTGGTAAGATATAGGGCCCGTTTGGCGAAAGATTACGCCAGGAACCCACTGGGCACCACCAGCAAAATTCCGAACGAATACTGGGTCACCGGGCGCAAACTGCCGAATCGGCCGACCGAGAAAATCCCTGTCCCTGCCATTCTTGTGTGCGGCGTACTTTTGCGGCAATGTCCGGGAAAACCATACTAAGGCGGGTGCGTAGTCTCCGGCCCATCAGGAGTTCTGCGGGAGTTACCCCAGTCACCGCATGGGGGGTGGTCCTATACGAAAACAAAAAGCGAGCCAGTCTCGTGTCCATTGATCCGGAAGACAGCTTCTTTAGGCCTCGTTTGAATGTCTGCACTCTGCCAACCCATTTGAAGCCGGGTGGTAAGGGGCAGTGCGGATATGGCATATGCCGTTCATCTTTATGAATCTCACAAACTCCTCACTCGTGAATGGAGTGCCGTTATCCGTGACCAGCACCTCGGGGAGGCCATGCGTACTAAAAGACAAACGCATCTTTTCAATTGTTGCACAGGACGTTGTCCCCTGCATGTTATGCACCTCTAGCCATTTAGACTGGGCGTCGATTATTAGAAGGAACATGGATCCTTGAAAAGGGCCTGCGAAATCTGCATGCAAGCGTGCCCAAGGCCGCCCTGGCCATTCCCAGTGATGTAGGGGCGTGGCCGGCAGAAGCTTCTGATGCTCCTGGCAAATGGAGCAATTTTGGGCCACCTTCTCAATGTCGGCGTCGAGGCCTGGCCACCAGACATAACTCCGGGCCAACATTTTCATTTTGGTCACGCCTGGATGCCCATTGTGCAAGTTTCTTAGTATCAGATCCTGGCCTTTTTCCGGACAATCACACGCGTCCCCCACAAGAGGATGCCGTCTTCCACGCTGAATTCTGACATCTTGGAGGGAAATGCCCACAACTCGCCTGGGAGCTGTCTATGCTGCCCACCATACAGGACTATGTGCCGAACCTTTGACAGGACTGGCTCCGTCTGGGTCCACTCACGGATCTGTGATGCCGTGACAGGCAAGGTGTCCATAAAATTTAGGGTTGCAACCACCTCACCGGTCGTGGGGGTCGACATGGGGTCGGTCGATAAAGGCAATCAGCTCAGTGCGTCAGCATTTGCTATCTGCGTTCCTGGTTTGTGCTCCAGAGAATACTCGTATGCAGCAAGCAACAAAGCCCATCGCTGGATCCGTGCGGAAGCAATGGGCGGTATTGGCTTATTCCCTCTGAAAAGTCCCAACAGAGGCTTATGATCAGTCACGATAGTGAAATGGCGGCCATACACGTACTGGTGGAAGCGTTTCATCGCAAAAACCACTGCCAGGCCCTCCTTCTCGATCTGCGCGTACTTTTTCTCCGCTGCAGTCAATGTGCGGGAAGCAAAAGCTATCGGTCGCTCGGCCCCGTTCTCCATCTTGTGGGACAGGACGGCGCCAATACCATACGGGGATGCATCACATGTGACGAGCAAAGGCTTTCCAGGATCATAGTGGGTTAGTAACCCAGACGACGACAATTGTTGTTTTACCCGCCGGAAAGCGGTTTCTTGCGGCTGACCCCAAGTCCAGGTGTGATTTTTCTTCAGCAGAAAGTGCAACGGGGCCAGCGTAGTTGCCAGATTGGGGAGGAACTTCCCGTAATAGTTTACGAGACCGAGAAAAGAACGAAGATGCGAAGTGTCAGCCGGGGTGGGGGCCTGTTGAATCGCACGCAACTTCTCTGCGACGGGGTGCAAACCTTCGCGGTCCACCCGATAACCTAGGTAGACTACTTCCTTTGCCTGAAATACGCACTTTGTGCGACGTAAACGGGCTCCAGCCTCCGAAAAGCGTCTAAGGACAGCCGCCAGATTTTCCAAATGTTCCTGCTCCGACGTCCCTGTAATCAAAACATCATCTAAGTAGACAGCGACACGTGGTAAACCTCTCAAAATGCCCTCCATAACACGTTGAAAAATAGCGCAGGCAGAGGATACTCCAAAGGGCAACCGTGTATATTCATACAGGCCCCGGTGTGTATTAATCGTTACATATGGTCGGGAGGCATATGGTCCAGCTCCAACTGTAGGTAGGCGTGACTCATATCTAATTTTGTGAAGGAGAGTCCGCCTGCAAGCTTCGCGTAGAGATCCTCTATGCGAGGCATTGGATATCGGTCGAGTCGGGAAGCCATATTCACTGTAAGTTTGTAGTCACCACACAAGCGAACTGTGGCATCTGGCTTCATTACAGGTACAATTGGTGCTGCCCAGTCAGCAAAACGGACGGGCCTGATAATACCCAAAACTCTCCAAATGAGTGAGCTCCCCTTCTACCTTCTCGAGCAAGGCGTAAGGCACCGGGCGCGCCTGGAAATAGCGCGGTGTGGCTCCTGGTTCGACTTGGATACGGGCTACAGCCCCTTTTATTTTCCCGAAACCAGCTGGAATGCATCTGGGTATCATCCTAGCACTTCAGTCAACCCTTCAGAAACTGTTTGGAGGATGTGCTGCCATTGCAACTGCAAATGGCGCAACCAGTCCCGACCCAACAGGCTGGGCCCATGGCCGCGCACCACGATAAGTGGGAAATGCCCCTCCTGGCATCCATAAACAACAGGGGTCATTGTAGTTCCTGCAATGTCCAGTGGTTCCCCCGTGTAGGTGGCCAACCTGGCCTGTGAGTCGGTTAATGCAAGGGTCTGTATACCCTGCTTGATGCGGTCGAATGTCCTCTGGGCGATCGCGGAGACCGCTGCGCCAGTGTCCAACTCCATCTCAAGCGGGCGACCATTGACCCGTACTGTCACCTTAATGGGGGCCACACGGGGAGCTGCCACGCAATGCAGCTGCAGGCAGTTGTCCTCCGTCTCCACGTCCCCAGGAGTAGTCACCGCAGGTTCATCCACATGGAAGGTATGGCCCCTGGGCTGGTCCCAGTTTCGGTCGGAACGACGGCGCTTCTGGCGCCCCCAGGACCGCCGTCCGCGACTGGGTCGGCGCCTACAATTCTGACACGGACATGGCTCCTCATCCATTGGTCGGTCCGGACGTCGCCTTGCCCAAGGTACCGCAGGAGTGCGGGGGGACGTTTTCGGACGGAAGGGGTTGCGCCTCAAGGCATGCACTTCCATTCCCTGTAGCTCCTGTACTCCTCGCTCTGCGCTCTCTCGGGACAATACTATTTAAATGGCCTGTTGAAAAGTCAATGTTGGCTCAGCTAACAACTTTCTCTGGGTGGCCGCATTGTTAATAGCGCAAACCAAACGGTCGCGTAACATTTCTGACAAGGTCTCACCATAGTCGCAGTACTCCACAATCCTGCGTAGCCTGGATAGAAAATTGGCAAGGGATTCTCCAGGGGTCCTCTCAGCGGTATTAAACCGGTAACGCTGGACTATCGTGGACGGGGTTGGGTTAAAATGTTGCCCCACTATATTCACAAGTTCATCAAACGTTTTGGTGTCTGGCGCAGCTGGGTACGTAAGGCTCCTAATCACCCCAAACGTATGCGGGCCGCAGGCGGTGAGCAATATGACCACCTGGCGTTCATTTTCGGTGATATTGTTTGCCCGGAAATAGTAACGCATCCGTTGTGCGTACTGGTTCCAGCTTTCCAGCGCAGCATCAAAAACATCCAAACATCCGTACAGAGGCATGGTATAATAGAAAATAACTTCCTGCACTTCCGGTTGTGGCGATGACCAGCTAAGCCGCACGTTTCGGCACCTCCCGTTTCAACGGACATTTGGGCTCTTATCGGGAGCCCCAACGGAAATTTTTTGCGGCCAAACCCAGTGTGAGGTGACAAAGGAAGGAGTCCCCCCGGGTGTGGATGGAAAGGAGCGACAGTAGTGGCCAGATTGCGGAGGATCCTTTGGAGCAGCGGCAGAGAAGAGAAGGGAGAAGCAAGATGGCGGCCGAGGGAGCCCAGATGGTATGGGGCCCGGAACAGCAGGAGTTCCTCCGACGATGTGTGGAGGAGCTCAAGAAAGAGGTGCTGGCGCCGATGTTACTGGCAATCGAGGGACTAAAGGAAACACAAAAGGTCCAGGCGATGGAGCTCTGTGGAGTGAAGGCAAAGGCAGCCGAGAACGAAGACGAGATACAGGGCCTGGTGGTAAAAACGGAGACGCACAAGGCACTACACAAGAGGTGCATAGAAAGGCTGGAAGCCCTGGAGAACAGCTCGAGGAGGAAGAACCTACGGATTTTAGGTCTCCCCGAAGGAACAGAGGGAGCGGATGCTGGGGCGTATGTGAGTACGATGCTCCATACTCTAATGGGAGCTGAGGCCCCAACAGGCCCCCTGGAAGTGGAGGGAGTGTACCGGGTCCTCGTGAGAAGACCAAAGGCAGGGGAAACACCAAGAGCAATAGTGGTGAAGTTCCATCGCTACAGGGACAGAGAGATGGTCCTGAGCTGGGCTAAGAAGACACGGAGTAGCAAGTGGGAGAACGCGGTGATAAGCGTGTATCAAGACTGGAGTGCGGAGGTGGCGAGAAGGAGGGCGAGTTTCAACCGGGCCAAGGCGGTGCTCCATCGGAAGAAAGTCAAATTTGGGATGCTGCAGCCGGCGAGACTGTGGGTCACGCATCAGGGCAAACACCACTACTTCGAGACGGCGGAGGAGGCGTGGACATTTATTCAGGAAGAGAAATTGGACTAGACTTGAGAAATTTATGCCCGGAGAGGGGTAGCGAGGTGGTGGCACAGAAATGTAAAGTGGGGAGAGGGAGGGCTAATGTATAATAATGTTGGACGGGGAATTTTTCTCCCCCCGATGTGGGGGACATGAAGAAATGTGGGCGCCTGTGGAAAAGGGGACAGGGAAGGGGAATGAGGGAACTGCGCCATTAGGGGCAGGGCCGAGAGGAAGGCGCGGGTATTTTCCCGCGCTATGGAAACTATGGCGGGAAAAAGGGCGCAGGGAGGAAGGGAGCTTCACACGCAGGGAGGTCAAAGGATGAACGGGGGAAGCCGAGGTCAGCCAGAGTTGGCTGACTTCCGGAAGCAATATGGGGGGAGTAATCAAGCTAGAGGGGGATCTGGGGGCGGGGGGGGGGGGGATTAACTGGGTTGCTGCTGCTGAGAGTAAGGGGGAGCTGATACGAGACGAGGTGGTCGGGACGGGAGGGCGCCGTCTGGGCGACAGACGGGTGCGTGAGACCTGGGTGAGGAGATGGTTTAAAAAAGGGGATGGCTAGTCGACGGGGGGGGGGGGGTAAATGGCCCCCCAACCCAGCTGATCACGTGGAATGTGAGAGGTTTAAATGGGCTGATTAAGAGGGCAAGGGTGTTTGCGCACTTAAAGAGACTGGAGGCGGACGTAGTTATGCTCCAGGAGACGCACCTGAAGTTGGCGGATCAGGTTAGACTAAGGAAAGGATGGGTGGGACAGGTATTCCACTCAGGGTTGGACGCGAAAAACAGAGGGGTGGCAATACTGGTGGGGAAACGTGTATCGTTCGAGGCTAAGACCATAGTGGTGGATAGTGGGGGCAGATATGTGATGGTGAGTGGCAGATTGCAGGGTGAGGCGGTTGTGTTGGTGAACGTATATGCCCCGAACTGGGATGACGCGGGATTCATGAAGCGAATGCTGGGACGTATCCCGGACCTGGAGGTGGGAAACTTGTTAATGGTGAGGGCGGGGACTTTAACACAGTGCTTGACCCAGGGCTGGACCGGTCCAGATCCAGGACCAGGAGAAGGCCGGCAGCGCCAAGTTGCTTAATGGATTCATGGAGCAAATGTGGGGAGTAGATCCGTGGAGATTCGCCAGACCGATGGGTAAAGAGTTTTCCTTTTTCTCCCACGTCCACAAGGTATATTCCCGGATAGACTTTTTTGTTTTGGGAAGGGCACTGATCCCAAAAATGGCAGGAATGGAGTACTCGGCCATAGCCGTTTCAGATCACGCCCCACATTGGGTGGAGCTGGAACTAGGAGAGGAAAGGGACCAGCGCCCACTCTGGCGATTAGACATGGGACTACTGGCGGACGAGGGGGTATGCGGAAGGGTGAGGGGATGTATCGAAAGAAACCTGGAGGTCAATGACGATGGGGAGGTCCAGGTGGGAGTAGTATGGGAAGCGCTGAAGGCGGTGGTTAGAGGAGAGCTGATTTCCATCATGGCCCACAAGGGGAAACAAGAGGGTAAAGAAAGAGAGAGATTAGTAGGGGAAATTTTGAGGGTGGATAGCAAGTATGCGGAGGCCCCAGGCGAAGGGCGATACAGGGAAAGACGAAGATTACAGACGGAGTTTGACCTGCTGACCACGGGAAAGGCGGAGACGCAGTGGAGGAAGGCACAGGGGATGCAATATGAATATGGGGAAAAGGCGAGCCGGCTGCTGGCCCAACAACTTCGGAAGAGGGGGGCGGCGAGAGAGATTGGAGGAGTTAGGGACGAAACGGGAAAGATGGAGCAGAGAGCAGGGAAAGTGAACGAGGTGTTCAAGACATTCTATGAGAGGCTGCACAAGTCCCAACCCCCGGAGGGGAAAGAGGGAATGATACACTTTTTAGACCAGCTAGAGTTCCCGAGGGTGGAGGGGCAGGAGGTGGCAGGTCTGGGGGCGCAGATTGAGGTGGATGAGGTGGTCAAAGGAATTGGAAACATGCAAGCAGGGAAGGCCCCGGGACCAGATGGGTTCCCGGTGGAATTTTATGGGAAGTATATGGACCTCTTGGCCCCGCTTTTGGCGAGAACCTTTAATGAGGCTAAGGAAAGGGGGATATTACCCCCGACAATGTCGGAGGCGACGATATCGCTAATTCTGAAACGAGACAAAGACCCGCTGCAGTGAGGGTCATACAGGCCCATCTCCCTCCTAAACGTAGACGCCAACCTGCTGGCCAATATGATGGCGACAAGGATAGAGGATTGTGTCCCAGGGGTGGTACATGACGACCAGACAGGGTTTGTTAAGGGGAGACAATTGAATGCCAATGTATGAAGGTTGCTGGGGGTGATGATGATGCCCCCACCGGAGGGGGAGGCAGAGATAGTGGTGGCGATGGATGCAGAGAAGGCATTTGATAGGGGGGAGTGGGACTATTTGTGGGAGGTGCTGAAGAGATTTGGGTTCGGGGAGGGGTTCATTAGATGGGTTAGACTCTTGTACGCGGCCCCGGTGGCAAGCGTCGTTACAAACAGGCAAAGATCGGGATACTTTCGATTACATAGGGGTACAAGACAAGGGTGCCCCCTGTCCCTGTTACTGTTCGCGTTGGCAATTGAACCATTGGCCATAGCGCTGAGGGACTCTAAGAAGTGGAGGGGGGTGCTTAGAGGGAGAGAGGAACATCGAGTGTCACTATATGCTGACGATTTGCTGCTATATGTGGCGGACCCGGTAGAGGGGATGCCAGTGGTAATGCAGATACTCAGGGAGTTTGGAGAGTTCTTGGGATACAAATTAAATATGGGAAAGAGCGATCTTTTTGTGATGCACCCCGGGGAACAGGGAAGGGGGATAGATGCTCTGCCGCTGAGGAGAGTAGCAAGGAATTTTCGATACCTGGGGAAACAGGTGACCAGGAACTGGGGAACCCGACATAAACTTAACCTGATGCGATTGGTAGAGCAGATGGAGGAGGACTTTAAGAGGTGGGATATGGTGCCCCTGTCATTGGAGGGCAGAGTACAGGCGGTTAAAATGGTGGTCCTCCCGAGGTTTCTTTTCGTGTTTCAGTGCCTCCCCATCCTGATTACAAAGGCCTTCTTCAAAAAAATAGACAGGAGCATTATGAGCTTTGTGTGGGCGGGAAAGACCCCGAGGGTAAAGAGGGGGTTCCTGCAGCGCAGTAGGGACAGAGGGGGATTGGCACTGCCGAGTCTGAGTGACTACTATTGGGCCGCCAATGTGTCGATGGTCTGTAAGTGGATGAGGGAAGAAGAAGGTGCGGCGTGGAAAAGATTGGAGATGGCGTCCTGTCAGGGAACGAGCCTAAAAGCGCTGGCGACGGCGCCGCTACCATTCTCCCCGAAAAGGTACACCACAAACCCAGTGGTGGTGGCGACCTTGAAGATCTGGGGGCAATGGAGACGACATAGGGGAATGACGAGTGCCTCGGTGTGGTCCCCGATAAGGAATAATCACAGGTTCGTCCCGGGGAGGATAGATGGGGGATTTCAATGTTGGCAGCGAGCAGGAATTAGGAAGCTGAAGGATCTGTTTGTGGACGGGACGTTTGCGAGTTTGGGAGCATTGGAAGAAAAATATAAGTTGCCACCAGGGAATGCTTTCCGATACATGCAAGTGAGGGCATTTACGAGGCAACAGGTGAGGGAATTTCCGCGGCTCCTGACACAAGGGGTCCAGGATAGAGTGATTTCGGGGGCATGGGTTGGAGAAGGTAAAGTGTCCAAAATATACAGGGAGATGAGAGACGAGGGGGAGGCGATGGTAGAGGAGCTGAAGGGAAAATGAGAAGAGGAGCTGGGGGAAGAGATTGAGGAGGGGCTGTGGGCAGATGCCCTTAGTAGGGTAAATTCCTCGTCCTCGTGTCCCAGGCTTAGCCTGATTCAATTTAAGGTTCTACACAGAGCGCATATGATGGGAGCAAGACTGAGCAGGTTTTTTGGAGTGGAGGACAGGCGTGGGAGGTGCTCGGGAAGCTCGACGAACCACACTCACATGTTCTGGTCGTGTCCGGCACGGCATGAGTTCTGGGAGGGTGCGACAAGAGTGATCTCAAAGGTGGTGGGGGTCCGGGTCAAACCAAGCTGGGGGTTGGCTATATTTGGGGTTGCAGAAGAACCGGGAGTGCAGGAGGCAAAAGAGGCCGACGTGTTGGCCTTTGCGTCCCTAGTAGCCCGGCGAAGGATTCTACTTATGTGGAAAGAAGCGAAGCCCCCAGGTGTGGAGGCCTGGATAAACGACATGGCAGGGTTCATAAGACTGGAACGAATAAAATATGCGTTAAGAGGATCGGCTCAGGGGTTCACCAGGCGGTGGCAACCGTTCCTTGACTATCTCGCGGAACGATAATGGAAAAACAGAAAAGACAGTAGCAGCAACCCAGGGGGGAGGGCGGGGGGGAGGAGTATTATTCCGTGTTTTTATTTTTTCTTAGTTAGTTGCTGATATTTGCTTTTTGTTTATTTCTTTTTCCATCTGTTTTTAGTTTAATATATTATTTAAATAACGTTTAATGTATATTCCTTTATTAAGTTGTAAAAACGGAAAATCTTTGTTTTGAAAAACTTCAATAAAATATATTTAAAAAAAAAAGAAAATAACTTCCAACCTGTATCCAACAAAAATCCAGGGAGGTGGCTTCAGCAGTGTAGACAGCTATTCACTTTAACCCTCGTCGCCAGTTTTGTGACGGCCACGAAGAATCCAGCACGAGTTTTAAGGATACAAAGTAATAATATTTATTTACAATAACATATATATATAACGGCAGAAGCAACTTCCCTTGCTGCACACTCCTTCCTGCTGTTTCCAAACTGGCCAGCTTTATTTATACTTGGAGTTTACTAATGGTTTCTCCGCCCCCTCATTGGGGAAGCTCATACTCCCACAGGATTGTGGGATTGTCATTAGTCCCCAGCCAATGGTAAGCAGGCAGGTTATAACAGTGTCCAAGTTTGCAGACGACACTAAGATGAGTGGTAAAGCAAAAAAGTGCAGAGTATACTGGAAGTCTGCAGAGGGATTTGGATAAACTAAGTAAATGGGCTAGGGTCTGGCAGATGGAATACAGTGTTGACAAATGTGAGGTTATCCATTTTGGTAGGAATAACAGTAAAAGGGATTATTATTTAAATGGTAAAATATTAAAACATGCTGCTGTGCAGAGAGACCTGGGTGTGCTAGTGTATGAGTCGCAAAAAGTTGGTTTACAGGTGCAACAGGTGATTAAGAAGGCAAATGGAATTTTGTCCTTCATTGCTAGAGGGATGGAGTTTAAGACTAGGGAGGTTCTGCTGCAATTGTATAAGGTGTTAGTGAGGCCACACCTGGAGTATTGTGTTCAGTTTTGGTCTCCTTACTTGAGAAAGGACGTACTGGCACTGGAGGGTGTGCAGAGGAGATTCACTCGGTTAATCCCAGAGGTGAAGAGGTTGGATTACGAGGAGAGGTTGAGTAGACTGGGACTGTACTCGTTGGAATTTAGAAGGATGAGGGGGGATCTTATAGAAACATATAAAATTATGAAGGGAATAGATAGGATAGATGCGGGCAGATTGCTTCCACTGGCGGGTGAAAGCAGAACTAGGGGGCATAGCCTCAAAATAAGGGGAAGTAGATTTAGGACTGTGTTTAGGAGGAACTTCTTCACCCAAAGGGTTGTGAATCTATGGAATTCCTTGCCCAGTGAAGCAGTAGAGGCTCCTTCATTAAATGTTTTTAAGATAAAGACAGATAGTTTTTTGAAGAAGAAAGTCATTAAAGGTTATGGTGTTCAGGCCGGAAAGTGGAGCTGAGTCCACAAAAGATCAGCCATGATCTCATTGAATGGCGGAGCAGGCTCGAGGGGCCAGATGGCCTACTCCTGCTCCTAGTTCTTATGTTCTTATGTTTTGAAGATAGTTTCAAAAAAAAAAGTCAAGGCAAGAAGGAATACAATAGTACCATCAGATGGGCCCTGAAATTGGATGCATCTTGATCTCTAGCTAATGTGCCAGGAATATAACAGCTGGTACCCACCAGAATTAACCCTATTCGAGTATGTGCATTGAGGGCTCAGCTGTATAGTCAATTAAGTTTACCACATGTCATGGTTGACTGCAGAGCATTGATGCTCTGTATGATATAGTAGCAAATGTCTCAATCATCACCAATATATCATGGTCCAAACCATTGAACTATTGCTGATTCACAAAAACAAATTTCTTTTCAAAGAAAACCTTCAGCAGAGCAAGGACCTGAGATTACACTCCAGCATGCAGCTTCCCAGGTAGTCTTTATTCACTTCCACCTGCACTTGCTCAAGCGATGTGTTAATCACCATACATAGACCCACAATTATTTTCACCTCTGTGCTGGTGCCTGGGAATGTATGAGCATGTGAAGGTGTATCTGTGAAGCCACAATGACCATTTGGGAGGATTGAGAAAAAGGGCACGTGTGTCATGATGTGCATGTGATAAAGAGCTGTGCAGAAAGATTAAAGGAAGAGAATGCCCAGTGATGATGAAGGAAAAGGCCCCCCAAGAATGCGGGGTGGGGGAGGGGGGGGGGCGGGGGGACTTAGAGGTGGTGGTATTCCCGTGCAATTGTTCCCTTGTCCTCTAGGTGGTAGAGATTAAGATTTTTGGAGATGATGCCAAAGAGGCCATGATGAGTCACACCATATAAATGATACATGCTGGAGCCATGATGCTCTGTTGTTAGAGGGAGTGAATGTTTAAGATTTTGGACACCAATGAGACAGGCTGCTTTTCCTGCATGGTGTGGAGCTTCTTGAGTGTTGTTGGAGCTGCACTTATCCGGGCAAGTGGAGCATATTATATCAAACTCCTGAGTTGAACCTTATAGATGGACAGGTTTTGGGGAGTCAGAATGTGAGTCACTTGTCGCAGGATGCCCAGCCTCTGACTTGCTCTTCCAGTCAAAACATTTATATTGTTGGTCCAGCTCAGTTTCTAGTCAATGGCAATCCCCAGAGAGGGAGGATTTAGTGATGATAATGACATGAATGCTAAAGGGAGGTTGTTAGATTCTCTCTTGTTGGACAAGGTCATTTTCTCACTTGCCACGTCTCAGCCCAAACCTGAATGTTGTCCAGGTCTTCCTGCATATTGACACACACTGCTTCAGTATCTGAGGAATTGCCAACAGAACTGGATAATATGCAATCTTCAGAGAGTATTCCCACTTCTGGCTTTATGATGAGGCAGCTAAAGATGGTTTGCTGTGATATCCAGGGGTTGGGATGATTTACCTCTGATCTTCCTTTGTGCCAGGTGTGACTCCAACCAGTGGAGTGTTTTTTCTCTATTTTTTTATTGATTTCAGTTTTGTTGGGGCTCCCTGATGACACACTTGGTCACATGTAGGGATAGAAGGTACAATAGTCAAATTTTCAGATGAGTCGAAAATAAGTGGGATAGTAAGTTGCAACAATGAAATAAAAAATGTATAAATGGATATAGGTAGGTTAGGTGAGTGGGTGAACATTTGGCAGATGGAGTTTAATGTGGATAAATGTGAGATTATCCATTTTGGTTAGAAAAATGGAAAGGCAACTTATTATCTAAATGGAGAGAAACTTCAGAGTTCTTCGGTGTAAAGGGATCTGGGTGTTCTTGTGCATTAATCACAGAAAACTGGTATGCAAGTACAGCAGGTAATAAGGAAGGCAAATGGAATTTTGACTTTTATAGCTAAAGGGATGCAGTATAAAAGGAGGGAAGTGTTGCTGCAACTGTATAAGGCATTGGTGAGACCGCATCTGGAGTACTGTGTACAGTTTTGGTCCCTTTATTTGAGGAGGGATGTAGTTGCATTAGAAGTAATTCAGAGGAAGTTCACTAGGTTGATTCCAGAGATGAGGGGTTTGTCTTATGAACAGAGATTGAGCAGTTTAGGCCGTTACTCTCCCAAGTTTGAAGAATGAGAGGAGATCTAATTGAGGTATAGAAGGTGATAAAAGGTACTGATGAAGTAGACATAGAGCTGATGTTTCCTCTTGTGGGCAATCTAGAACGAGAGGTCATAGTTTTACGATAAGGAGTAGATTTTAAACAGAGATGAGGAGAAATTACTTCTCTCAAAGCATGGTGACTCTGTGGAATTCGCTATCCCAGAGTGTGGTGGATGCCGGGACTTTGAGTAAATTTAAGGAGGCGGTAGACAGATTTTTAATTAGGTTGAACGGTTATGGAGACCAGGCAGGAAAGTGGGATTTTGGGGTGCCATGGCAGCACAGTGGTTAGCACTGTTGCTTCACAGCGCCAGGGACCCGCGTTCAATTCCCGGCTTGGGTCACTGTCTGTGCAGAGTCTGCATATTCTCCCCGTGTCTGCGTGGGTTTCCTCCGGGTGCTCCAGTTTCCTCCCACGAGTCCCGGAGGACGTACTTGTTAGGTGAATTGGACATTCTGAATTCTCCCTCTGTATACACGAACAGGCGCTGGAGCGTGGTGACTAGGGGATTTTCACAGTAACTTCATTGCAGTGTTAATGTAAGCCTACTTGTGACACTAATAAAAGTTTTATTATTATTCTTGAGGCTGAGAGGAGATCAACCATGATCGTATTCAATGGCAGAACAGGTGTGAGGGGCTGAATTGTCTATGCCTGCTCTTTATTCCTATGTTCTTATGCTGCCTTGATGTCATGGATGGTTACTGTTACCTCACCTCTAGAATTCAACTTCTTTGCCTATTTTTGGACCAAGGCTGTAAAGGGTCAGGAGCCGAATGGTCCTTGTAGAACTTTAACTGAGCTTCAGTGAACAGATTTTTGGTGCATAAGCATAGTTTGATAGCACTGTCAAAGACACTTTCCATCAATTTGCTGATGATTGAGAATAGATTGAGGGGAGTGACAATTGACTACATTGGATTTATCCTGCATTTTGTGGACAGGGCGTACCTGGGTAATTTCCCTCTTTGCCGGAGAGATGCCAGTGTTGTAGCTATATTGGAACAGCCTAGCTGGGGATATGGCTTGTTCTGGAGAGCAAGTCTTCAGCATTACAGCTGGGATGATGTCAGGGCCCATGGCCTTTGTTGTATCCAGTGCAGTCAGGCATTTCTTGATATCATGTGGGGTGAATTGAATTGGCTGATAACTGACTTCTGTAATTGTTGCATCATTGGCAAGGGGCCAAAATCAGAGGCGGACGTTCAATGAAATACAAAGCGTTGAAGCGTAGGCCCCTGACCAATGGGGAGGCCTCATATGGAGAGGTGACTGTTGTGGTGGGAACACCATGGGTACACCAATCAGAGCCTTGGTAGCTCTAAATTTGCTGATGGGCTGAATGAACCTATCAGCAGGCAATACTGAACAACATCTGACTCTGAGTGGTGGACTCCCCATTAAAACGGGAAAACAGTTTGCCAGACTTTGAGAGGTGGTGGAGGTTTAGAGCAGTTCAGACACAGATCTCCTGAATTGGTGTGAAATGTCTGAACCTCCATTGAGAAAAGGTGCAAAGTAGCAGCCAGGTTTCAGGCTGGGCTGGACTGGATGTTTGGTTTCTGAGCCTTGCATTGTGTGAACTGAGCGTGGGCGGGGTCAGGAGGGCATTGAAGTCATTTGGGGTGGGACCCAACATCGTTGTGGGTGGAGCTTGATGTCATTGGGGAGGGGCTCAATGTCATTGAGGCTGGGGCTCATCATTAAGAGGGGGCAAGACATGATGTTGAGCGCCGCTAAGAGGGAGAGCTCGGGGCCCCCAAAAGAATAGTCTGCCTCTGGCCGAGGTGGATCATCCACTTGGCAGTTCTGGTTGAAGATGGTTGCAAATGCTTTAGCCTGGTGTTTTACATTGACATGCTGTGCTCGCCTACTTTGAGGTTGGGATATTTGTGGAGACTCCATTGTTTAGTTGTCTGACGGTCCACCACCATTCATGATTGGACATGGCAGGACTGCGGAGCTTTGAACTGATCCATTGATAGTGATATCATTTAGCTCTGTCTATAGCGTGCTGATCCACTGTTCAGCATATATGTAGGCCTGTGTTTTAGCTTTACCATGTTGGTGCTGCACCTGGAATGCTCTCCTACATTAAACCTACGCTGCTCCCCAGGCTTGCTGGAAATGGAACCTCGTGGGAGCCTCGCACTGATTCTATCCCTTTTAGCGTGATGGTAGTGCCATACAGCAAAATGGAGGGGTTCCGCAGTGTGGATAATGGGCCTCAGTCACCACAAGGAAAGTACAGCGGTTACTCCTACCAATATTATACCAAGGCCGATGTATGTGAGACAGCTAGATTGATGAGGAAATGGTCAAGTGGATTTTTTCTACATAGTGTTAGTTCTCCCACCCGCTGTCACAGATGAGTCTGGGTGTTACAAGGACAGCTCAGTCAGTATTGCTGCTCCTGAGCCACTATTCATGATAGCCATTGATGCCCCCCATCTGGAGTATATTCTATGCCCTTTCTGCACTTAGTACTTCTTCCAGGTGATTTTCAACATGACGAAGCACTGATTCATTGGCTGAAAAAGGACCGAAGGAGTATTCCTGGCATACGTTAAACCTGATGTTCTGAGGTTTCATGGGGTCCAGTTAATTTTGAGGACTCCTGGAACCATTCACTATGCTGCCACCTCAGCTATGTCTGCGTGCCAACGGGGCAGGACATATCTAGGGATGGTGATGAAAGGTTCTGAAATGTTGGCTGAAAGGTACGAATCTTTAAGTATGACTATGTCTGGCTGTTGTTTGTCTGGTCTGTGAAACAGCTGTCCCAATTTTGGCATAAGTCTCCAGATGTTAGCGAGGAGGAATTTGCAGGCTTGATTAGGCAGGGTATAACTTTGTTGAACCCAGAGGTGATGCCTAGGTTGAAGCTGAGTGATCTGTCTGGTTTTATTCTTACTTTGCTTCTTTATATCTGTTTTGTACAACTTGGATTCACATACCACCTTTCCGACCTCAGACCATCGAAGTGTTTTGTAGCCAATGAAGTTAATTTTGCAGTTACTGTTGCATTTGCATGCAAAGATAGTAGCCAATTTTACCATTATTTTTTTCAAAACGATTAGCTCTGTAGATCGCTGGGTTGGTTTTGCCTACAGCAGCTGTATGCTGCACCTAGCTCCTTACATGTTTCCAACCTAAAAGAAGACTCCACCCCCTAGGGTGATTATCCGCTCTGGTCACAATTGGTCCCCGAAACCAGGTGACCCTTACTCTGCTGTGTTGCCCTTAAAAGGACAATCACCACATTGCTCCCCCTTTAATTCCTTTATACAATCTTCAATAACTAAGTTATGCAGTCCTAAATTCTAATTAAGCATTATATACATGGGTTGGGCACTATAAATCAAGTCTTTGAGGATTTTCTCTGTTTCCTGTAAAGCGGGATAATACTGTAGCCTGAGATGCTTCCACAGGATCGACATTAACAGGAACTGCAATAACGGGTACCTCTTCTGGTACAGGCAGTTTATTACTACTTGCTTCCATGGAAACATCAGTTATGCCTATAATAGGTCGATCAGGTACTTGGGTGCTTACAGATTCAAAAACGTTTCTTGATAGCAACACTGACAGCTCAAGCGCCCGCTATTCCTCCAGTGATCCATATGTTTACGAACGATCCATCCCTCCATGTCCACTTGACACAACAGGGGTCCGGTCTTGGTGACAATAATTCCAGGGATCAAATATGATCCACTATGGAAGTTTCATATTATGGCACCATGGGTATTATGTTGCTGTGGTGATGGCTCATTTTTAAGATCTTGAGGCGTGAATGGTTAAACATGAACACTGTTATTGGTAGGCTTTAACTCTGTACAGTTCCAAATATACAGTCCGATTTTCAGCCAACATTCACCATCAGAGAGAACATTGATTTGTGCAGAAAATCTGGAGGAAATCGGGAAACACGATTCTCTCCGAAGTGATCGTGCTACCCAATTTTTCCCATCTCTTGCCGGTGATCTCACGAGGTGCACCACCACAAAGGGCGAGAACCTCATTTTAAGGAATTAAACACATTCTAATATGATTAGCCAGCCCCCTGCAATATGATCGCCCTCACTGAATATTCATACCTCGCTGAAGGGACGTCATGTTGGCAAGGTTTACAGCAGCTTTCTAAACACGTGATTCAGTCAAGTGGACCCCCCCATCCAGAAGCATAGAAGTGAGTATAGTCCCAGCGAGGAGTGGGACATGACTGAGCAGTGCCAGTACAGTACCCCCTGGCACTACCTCCTGGCACAGTTGGCACAGTGTCAACATGGCTGAACCAACATGACAGATCTAACCATGCCGTGGCAACCTGGCAGTGCCAACCTGTGGGAGAGGCAGTGCCACGGGGGGGCTCCTGGGTGTCCATTGGGGGAGTTATTGACATTTATTTGTGGTGGGTGGAGGGGAGAGCGTGAAATGCGGGGCGAACTTGCAGGCATGGGGGAAGGGGCAATGGGAGTTGATGACCAGCAGTGCTTTCGCAGTGGTGGGGGGAGCCACTGCTGATTGTCTGGGGGTAGGGGAGCCCCGATGCCTCTGTGGTGGAGGCGGGGAAGAGTTAAACTTCAGTGTTGATTGGAGCACAGTTTAATGAATGCACCCCAATCTTGGTGGAACTGGGAGACAGCTCTGTCAAGCCCTGGCCCTCGACAGTGATAGCATACACCATACCCACTCATTTATTTTACTTCGAACTGCTCAAACCCATGCAGAAATGAAGTAACTGTCCAAGTCAGTTTCAATCAGTTGCACTATTGGTGTCAGCTTCAACAAGTTACACTGTTAAAATCCGCTTCAATAAGTTACATTGCCAGTGTCAGATTCAATCAGTCCACTCTCAGTGTTAGCTTCAATCAGTTCCACTGATTGCGTCAGCTTCAATCAGTTCTCCGGTTGGTGTGGGCTTCAAACAAATACACTATCAAATCCAGTTTCAATCAATTGCACTATTAGTGTCAACATCAATCAGTTCCACTGTTAGTGTCAGCTTCAATCAGTTCCACTGTTAGTGTCAGCTTCAATCAGTTCCACTGTTGGTATCAGTTTCAATCAGTTCCACTGTTACTGTCAGCTTCAATCAGTTCCACTGTTAGTGTCAGCTTCAATCAGTTCCACTGTTAGTGTCAGCTTCAATCAGTTCCACTGTTGGTATCAGTTTCAATCAGTTCCACTGTTACTGTCAGCTTCAATCAGTTCCACTGTTGGTATCAGTTTCAATCAGTTCCACTGTTACTGTCAGCTTCAATCAGTTCCACCGTTAGTGTCAGCTTCAATCAGTTCCACTGTTACTGTCAGTTTTTATCAGTTCCACTGTTGGTGTCAGCGTCCATCAGTTCCACTGTTAGTGTCAGCTTCAATCAGTTCCACTGTTAGTGTCAGCTTCAATCATTTCCACTGTTGGTGTCAGTTTCAATCAGTTCCACTGTTACTGTCAGTTTTTATCAGTTCCACTGTTGGTTTCAGCTTCAATCAGTTCCACTGTTGGTATCAGTTTCAATCAGTTCCACTGTTACTGTCAGCTTCAATCAGTTCCACTGTTAGTGTCAGCTTCAATCAGTTCCACCGTTAGTGTCAGCTTCAATCAGTTCCACTGTTACTGTCAGTTTTTATCAGTTCCACTGTTGGTGTCAGCTTCAATCAGTTCCACTGTCAGTGTCAGCTTCAATCAGTTCCACTGTCAGTGTCAGCTTCAATCATTTCCACTGTTAGTGTCAGCTTCAATCAGTTCCACTGTTAGTGTCAGCTTCAATCAGTTCCACTGTCAGTGTCAGCTTCAATCAGTTCCATGTTACTGTCAGCTTCAATCAGTTCCATGTTACTGTCAGCTTCAATCAGTTCCACTGTTAGTGTCAGCTTCAATCAGTTCCACCGTTAGTGTCAGCTTCAATCAGTTCCACTGTTACTGTCAGTTTTTATCAGTTCCACTGTTACTATCAGCTTCAATCAGTTCCACTGATAGTGTCAGCTTCAATCAGTTCCACTGTTGGTGGCAGTTTCAATCAGTTCCACTGTTACTGTCAGTTTTTATCAGTTCCACTGTTGGTGTCAGTTTCAATCAGTTCCACTGTTAGTGTCAGTTTCAATCAGTTCCACTGTTACTGTCAGCTTCAATCAGTTCCACTGTTAGTGTCAGCTTCAATCAGTTCCACCGTTAGTGTCAGCTTCAATCAGTTCCACTGTTACTGTCAGTTTTTATCAGTTCCACTGTTGGTGTCAGCGTCCATCAGTTCCACTGTTAGTGTCAGCTTCAATCAGTTCCACTGTCAGATTCAGCTTCAATCATTTCCACTGTTGGTGTCAGTTTCAATCAGTTCCACTGTTACTGTCAGTTTTTATCAGTTCCACTGTTGGTATCAGTTTCAATCAGTTCCACTGTTAGTGTCAGCTTCAATCAGTTCCACTGTCAGTGTCAGCTTCAATCATTTCCACTGTTAGTGTCAGCTTCAATCATTTCACCTGTTAGTGTCAGCTTCAAACAGTTCCACTGTCAGTGTCAGCTTCAATCATTTCCACTGTTAGTGTCAGCTTCAATCAGGTCCACTGTTAGTGTCAGCTTCAATCAGTTCCACTGTCAGTGTCAGCTTCAATCAGTTCCACTGTTAGTGTCAGCTTCAATCAGTTCCACTGTCAGTGTCAGCTTCAATCAGTTCCACTGTTACTGTCAGCTTCAATCAGTTCCATGTTACTGTCAGCTTCAATCTGTTCCACTGTTACTGTCAGCTTCAATCAGTTCCACTGTTAGTGTCAGCTTCAATCAGTTCCACCGTTAGTGTCAGCTTCAATCAGTTCCACTGTTACTGTCAGTTTTTATCAGTTCCACTGTTGGTGTCAGCGTCCATCAGTTCCACTGTTAGTGTCAGCTTCAATCAGTTCCACTGTCAGTGTCAGCTTCAATCATTTCCACTGTTGGTGTCAGTTTCAATCAGTTCCACTGTTACTGTCAGTTTTTATCAGTTCCACTGTTGGTATCAGTTTCAATCAGTTCCACTGTTACTGTCAGCTTCAATCAGTTCCACTGTTAGTGTCAGCTTCAATCAGTTCCACTGTTACTGTCAGCTTCAATCAGTTCCATGTTACTGTCAGCTTCAATCTGTTCCACTGTTAGTGTCAGCTTCAATCAGTTCCACTGTTAGTGTCAGCTTCAATCAGTTCCACTGTTAGTGTCAGCTTCAATCAGTTCCACTGTTAGTGTCAGCTTCAATCAGTTCCATGGTACTGTCAGCTTCAATCAGTTCCACTGTTGGTGTCAGTTTCAATTAGTTCCACTGTTAATGTCAGCTTCAATCAGTTCCACTGTTAGTGTCAGCTTCAATCAGTTCCATGTTACTGTCAGCTGCAATCAGTTCCATGTTACTGTCAGCTTCAATCAGTTCCACTGTTAGTGTCAGCTTCAATCAGTTCCACTGTTGGTATCAGCTTCAATCATTTCCACTGTTGGTGTCAGTTTCAATCAGTTCCACTGTTACTGTCAGTTTTTATCAGTTCCACTGTTGGTATCAGTTTCAATCAGTTCCACTGTTACTGTCAGCTTCAATCAGTTCCACTGTTAGTGTCAGCTTCAATCAGTTCCACCGTTAGTGTCAGCTTCAATCAGTTCCACTGTTACTGTCAGTTTTTATCAGTTCCACTGTTGGTGTCAGCGTCCATCAGTTCCACTGTTAGTGTCAGCTTCAATCAGTTCCACTGTCAGTGTCAGCTTCAATCATTTCCACTGTTAGTGTCAGCTTCAATCATTTCACCTGTTAGTGTCAGCTTCAATCAGTTCCACTGTCAGTGTCAGCTTCAATCATTTCCACTGTTAGTGTCAGCTTCAATCAGTTCCACTGTTAGTGTCAGCTTCAATCAGTTCCACTGTCAGTGTCAGCTTCAATCAGTTCCACTGTTAGTGTCAGCTTCAATTAGTTCCACTGTCAGTGTCAGCTTCAATCAGTTCCACTGTTACTGTCAGCTTCAATCAGTTCCATGTTACTGTCAGCTTCAATCTGTTCCACTGTTAGTGTCAGCTTCAATCAGTTCCACTGTTAGTGTCAGCTTCAATCAGTTCCACTGTTAGTGTCAGCTTCAATCAGTTCCACTGTTAGTGTCAGCTTCAATCAGTTCCATGGTACTGTCAGCTTCAATCAGTTCCACTGTTGGTGTCAGTTTCAATCAGTTCCACTGTTAATGTCAGCTTCAATCAGTTCCACTGTTAGTGTCAGCTTCAATCAGTTCAATGTTACTGTCAGCTTCAATCAGTTCCACTGTTAGTGTCAGCTTCAATCAGTTCCATGTTACTGTCAGCTTCAATCAGTTCCACTGTTAGTGTCAGCTTCAATCAGTTCCACTGTTGGTATCAGCTTCAATCAGTTCCACTGTCAGTGTCAGCTTCAATCAGTTCCACTGTTAGTGTCAGCTTCAATCAGTTCCACCGTTAGTGTCAGCTTCAATCAGTTCCACTGTTACTGTCAGTTTTTATCAGTTCCACTGTTGGTGTCAGCGTCCATCAGTTCCACTGTTAGTGTCAGCTTCAATCAGTTCCACTGTCAGTGTCAGCTTCAATCATTTCCACTGTTGGTGTCAGTTTCAATCAGTTCCACTGTTACTGTCAGTTTTTATCAGTTCCACTGTTGGTGTCAGCTTCAATCAGTTCCACTGTTAGTGTCAGCTTCAATCAGTTCCACCGTTAGTGTCAGCTTCAATCAGTTCCACTGTTACTGTCAGTTTTTATCAGTTCCACTGTTGGTGTCAGCGTCCATCAGTTCCACTGTTAGTGACAGCTTCAATCGGTTCCACTGTCAGTGTCAGCTTCAATCATTTCCACTGTTGGTGTCAGTTTCAATCAGTTCCACTGTTACTGTCAGTTTTTATCAGTTCCACTGTTGGTATCAGTTTCAATCAGTTCCACTGTTACTGTCAGCTTCAATCAGTTCCACTGTTAGTGTCAGCTTCAATCAGTTCCACCGTTAGTGTCAGCTTCAATCAGTTCCACTGTTACTGTCAGTTTTTATCAGTTCCACTGTTGGTGTCAGCGTCCATCAGTTCCACTGTTAGTGTCAGCTTCAATCAGTTCCACTGTCAGTGTCAGCTTCAATCATTTCCACTGTTAGTGTCAGCTTCAATCATTTCACCTGTTAGTGTCAGCTTCAATCAGTTCCACTGTCAGTGTCAGCTTCAATCATTTCCACTGTTAGTGTCAGCTTCAATCAGTTCCACTGTTAGTGTCAGCTTCAATCAGTTCCACTGTCAGTGTCAGCTTCAATCAGTTCCACTGTTAGTGTCAGCTTCAATCAGTTCCACTGTCAGTGTCAGCTTCAATCAGTTCCACTGTTACTGTCAGCTTCAATCAGTTCCATGTTACTGTCAGCTTCAATCTGTTCCACTGTTAGTGTCAGCTTCAATCAGTTCCACTGTTAGTGTCAGCTTCAATCAGTTCCACTGTTAGTGTCAGCTTCAATCAGTTCCACTGTTAGTGTCAGCTTCAATCAGTTCCATGGTACTGTCAGCTTCAATCAGTTCCACTGTTGGTGTCAGTTTCAATCAGTTCCACTGTTAATGTCAGCTTCAATCAGTTCCACTGTTAGTGTCAGCTTCAATCAGTTCCACTGTTGGTGGCAGTTTCAATCAGTTCCACTGTTACTGTCAGTTTTTATCAGTTCCACTGTTGGTGTCAGCTTCAATCAGTTCCACTGTTGGTATCAGTTTCAATCAGTTCCACTGTTACTGTCAGCTTCAATCAGTTCCACTGTTAGTGTCAGCTTCAATCAGTTCCACCGTTAGTGTCAGCTTCAATCAGTTCCACTGTTACTGTCAGTTTTTATCAGTTCCACTGTTGGTGTCAGCGTCCATCAGTTCCACTGTTAGTGTCAGCTTCAATCAGTTCCACTGTCAGTGTCAGCTTCAATCATTTCCACTGTTGGTGTCAGTTTCAATCAGTTCCACTGTTACTGTCAGTTTTTATCAGTTCCACTGTTGGTATCAGTTTCAATCAGTTCCACTGTTACTGTCAGCTTCAATCAGTTCCACTGTCAGTGTCAGCTTCAATCAGTTCCACCGTTAGTGTCAGCTTCAATCAGTTCCACTGTTACTGTCAGTTTTTATCAGTTCCACTGTTGGTGTCAGCGTCCATCAGTTCCACTGTTAGTGTCAGCTTCAATCAGTTCCACTGTCAGTGTCAGCTTCAATCATTTCCACTGTTAGTGTCAGCTTCAATCATTTCACCTGTTAGTGTCAGCTTCAATCAGTTCCACTGTCAGTGTCAGCTTCAATCATTTCCACTGTTAGTGTCAGCTTCAATCAGTTCCACTGTTAGTGTCAGCTTCAATCAGTTCCACTGTCAGTGTCAGCTTCAATCAGTTCCACTGTTAGTGTCAGATTCAATCAGTTCCACTGTTAGTGTCAGCTTCAATCAGTTCCACTGTCAGTGTCAGCTTCAATCAGTTCCACTGTTACTGTCAGCTTCAATCAGTTCCATGTTACTGTCAGCTTCAATCTGTTCCACTGTTAGTGTCAGCTTCAATCAGTTCCACCGTTAGTGTCAGCTTCAATCAGTTCCACTGTTACTGTCAGTTTTTATCAGTTCCACTGTTACTATCAGCTTCAATCAGTTCCACTGTTAGTGTCAGCTTCAATCAGTTCCACTGTTGGTGTCAGTTTCAATCAGTTCCACTGTTACTGTCAGTTTTTATCAGTTCCACTGTTGGTGTCAGCTTCAATCAGTTCCACTGTTGGTATCAGTTTCAATCAGTTCCACTGTTACTGTCAGCTTCAATCAGTTCCACTGTTAGTGTCAGCTTCAATCAGTTCCACCGTTAGTGTCAGCTTCAATCAGTTCCACTGTTACTGTCAGTTTTTATCAGTTCCACTGTTGGTGTCAGCGTCCATCAGTTCCACTGTTAGTGTCAGCTTCAATCAGTTCCACTGTCAGTGTCAGCTTCAATCATTTCCACAGTTGGTGTCAGTTTCAATCAGTTCCACTGTTACTGTCAGTTTTTATCAGTTCCACTGTTGGTATCAGTTTCAATCAGTTCCACTGTTGGTGTCAGTTTCAATCAGTTCCACTGTTAATGTCAGCTTCAATCAGTTCCACTGTTAGTGTCAGCTTCAATCAGTTCCATGTTACTGTCAGCTTCAATCAGTTCCACTGTTAGTGTCAGCTTCAATCAGTTCCATGTTACTGTCAGCTTCAATCAGTTCCACTGTTAGTGTCAGCTTCAATCAGTTCCACTGTTGGTGGCAGTTTCAATCAGTTCCACTGTTACTGTCAGTTTTTATCAGTTCCACTGTTGGTGTCAGCTTCAATCAGTTCCACTGTTGGTATCAGTTTCAATCAGTTCCACTGTTACTGTCAGCTTCAATCAGTTCCACTGTTAGTGTCAGCTTCAATCAGTTCCACCGTTAGTGTCAGCTTCAATCAGTTCCACTGTTACTGTCAGTTTTTATCAGTTCCACTGTTGGTGTCAGCGTCCATCAGTTCCACTGTTAGTGTCAGCTTCAATCAGTTCCACTGTCAGTGTCAGCTTCAATCATTTCCACTGTTGGTGTCAGTTTCAATCAGTTCCACTGTTACTGTCAGTTTTTATCAGTTCCACTGTTGGTATCAGTTTCAATCAGTTCCACTGTTACTGTCAGCTTCAATCAGTTCCACTGTCAGTGTCAGCTTCAATCAGTTCCACCGTTAGTGTCAGCTTCAATCAGTTCCACTGTTACTGTCAGTTTTTATCAGTTCCACTGTTGGTGTCAGCGTCCATCAGTTCCACTGTTAGTGTCAGCTTCAATCAGTTCCACTGTCAGTGTCAGCTTCAATCATTTCCACTGTTAGTGTCAGCTTCAATCATTTCACCTGTTAGTGTCAGCTTCAATCAGTTCCACTGTCAGTGTCAGCTTCAATCATTTCCACTGTTAGTGTCAGCTTCAATCAGTTCCACTGTTAGTGTCAGCTTCAATCAGTTCCACTGTCAGTGTCAGCTTCAATCAGTTCCACTGTTAGTGTCAGATTCAATCAGTTCCACTGTTAGTGTCAGCTTCAATCAGTTCCACTGTCAGTGTCAGCTTCAATCAGTTCCACTGTTACTGTCAGCTTCAATCAGTTCCATGTTACTGTCAGCTTCAATCTGTTCCACTGTTAGTGTCAGCTTCAATCAGTTCCACCGTTAGTGTCAGCTTCAATCAGTTCCACTGTTACTGTCAGTTTTTATCAGTTCCACTGTTACTATCAGCTTCAATCAGTTCCACTGTTAGTGTCAGCTTCAATCAGTTCCACTGTTGGTGTCAGTTTCAATCAGTTCCACTGTTACTGTCAGTTTTTATCAGTTCCACTGTTGGTGTCAGCTTCAATCAGTTCCACTGTTGGTATCAGTTTCAATCAGTTCCACTGTTACTGTCAGCTTCAATCAGTTCCACTGTTAGTGTCAGCTTCAATCAGTTCCACCGTTAGTGTCAGCTTCAATCAGTTCCACTGTTACTGTCAGTTTTTATCAGTTCCACTGTTGGTGTCAGCGTCCATCAGTTCCACTGTTAGTGTCAGCTTCAATCAGTTCCACTGTCAGTGTCAGCTTCAATCATTTCCACAGTTGGTGTCAGTTTCAATCAGTTCCACTGTTACTGTCAGTTTTTATCAGTTCCACTGTTGGTATCAGTTTCAATCAGTTCCACTGTTACTGTCAGCTTCAATCAGTTCCACTGTTAGTGTCAGCTTCAATCAGTTCCACCGTTAGTGTCAGCTTCAATCAGTTCCACTGTTACTGTCAGTTTTTATCAGTTCCACTGTTGGTGTCAGCGTCCATCAGTTCCACTGTTAGTGTCAGCTTCAATCAGTTCCACTGTCAGTGTCAGCTTCAATCATTTCCACTGTTAGTGTCAGCTTCAATCATTTCACCTGTTAGTGTCAGCTTCAATCAGTTCCACTGTCAGTGTCAGCTTCAATCATTTCCACTGTTAGTGTCAGCTTCAATCAGTTCCACTGTTAGTGTCAGCTTCAATCATTTCCACTGTTAGTGTCAGCTTCAATCAGTTCCACTGTTAGTGTCAGCTTCAATCAGTTCCACTGTCAGTGTCAGCTTCAATCAGTTCCACTGTTAGTGTCAGCTTCAATCAGTTCCACTGTCAGTGTCAGCTTCAATCAGTTCCACTGTTACTGTCAGCTTCAATCAGTTCCATGTTACTGTCAGCTTCAATCTGTTCCACTGTTAGTGTCAGCTTCAATCAGCTCCACTGTTAGTGTCAGCTTCAATCAGTTCCACTGTTAGTGTCAGCTTCAATCAGTTCCACTGTTAGTGTCAGCTTCAATCAGTTCCATGGTACTGTCAGCTTCAATCAGTTCCACTGTTAATGTCAGCTTCAATCAGTTCCACTGTTAGTGTCAGCTTCAATCAGTTCCATGTTACTGTCAGCTTCAATCAGTTCCACTGTTAGTGTCAGCTTCAATCAGTTCCATGTTACTGTCAGCTTCAATCAGTTCCACTGTTAGTGTCAGCTTCAATCAGTTCCACTGTTGGTATCAGCTTCAATCAGTTCCACTGTCAGTGTCAGCTTCAATCATTTCCACTGTTAGTGTCAGCTTCAATCAGTTCCACTGTTAGTGTCAGCTTCAATCAGTTCCACTGTCAGTGTCAGCTTCAATCAGTTCCACTGTTAGTGTCAGATTCAATCAGTTCCACTGTTAGTGTCAGCTTCAATCAGTTCCACTGTCAGTGTCAGCTTCAATCAGTTCCACTGTTACTGTCAGCTTCAATCAGTTCCATGTTACTGTCAGCTTCAATCTGTTCCACTGTTAGTGTCAGCTTCAATCAGTTCCACCGTTAGTGTCAGCTTCAATCAGTTCCACTGTTACTGTCAGTTTTTATCAGTTCCACTGTTACTATCACCTTCAATCAGTTCCACTGTTAGTGTCAGCTTCAATCAGTTCCACTGTTGGTGTCAGTTTCAATCAGTTCCACTGTTACTGTCAGTTTTTATCAGTTCCACTGTTGGTGTCAGCTTCAATCAGTTCCACTGTTGGTATCAGTTTCAATCAGTTCCACTGTTACTGTCAGCTTCAATCAGTTCCACTGTTAGTGTCAGCTTCAATCAGTTCCACCGTTAGTGTCAGCTTCAATCAGTTCCACTGTTACTGTCAGTTTTTATCAGTTCCACTGTTGGTGTCAGCGTCCATCAGTTCCACTGTTAGTGTCAGCTTCAATCAGTTCCACTGTCAGTGTCAGCTTCAATCATTTCCACAGTTGGTGTCAGTTTCAATCAGTTCCACTGTTACTGTCAGTTTTTATCAGTTCCACTGTTGGTATCAGTTTCAATCAGTTCCACTGTTACTGTCAGCTTCAATCAGTTCCACTGTTAGTGTCAGCTTCAATCAGTTCCACCGTTAGTGTCAGCTTCAATCAGTTCCACTGTTACTGTCAGTTTTTATCAGTTCCACTGTTGGTGTCAGCGTCCATCAGTTCCACTGTTAGTGTCAGCTTCAATCAGTTCCACTGTCAGTGTCAGCTTCAATCATTTCACCTGTTAGTGTCAGCTTCAATCATTTCACCTGTTAGTGTCAGCTTCAATCAGTTCCACTGTCAGTGTCAGCTTCAATCATTTCCACTGTTAGTGTCAGCTTCAATCAGTTCCACTGTTAGTGTCAGCTTCAATCAGTTCCACTGTCAGTGTCAGCTTCAATCAGTTCCACTGTTAGTGTCAGCTTCAATCAGTTCCACTGTCAGTGTCAGCTTCAATCAGTTCCACTGTTACTGTCAGCTTCAATCAGTTCCATGTTACTGTCAGCTTCAATCTGTTCCACTGTTAGTGTCAGCTTCAATCAGCTCCACTGTTAGTGTCAGCTTCAATCAGTTCCACTGTTAGTGTCAGCTTCAATCAGTTCCACTGTTAGTGTCAGCTTCAATCAGTTCCATGGTACTGTCAGCTTCAATCAGTTCCACTGTTAATGTCAGCTTCAATCAGTTCCACTGTTAGTGTCAGCTTCAATCAGTTCCATGTTACTGTCAGCTTCAATCAGTTCCACTGTTAGTGTCAGCTTCAATCAGTTCCATGTTACTGTCAGCTTCAATCAGTTCCACTGTTAGTGTCAGCTTCAATCAGTTCCACTGTTGGTATCAGCTTCAATCAGTTCCACTGTCAGTGTCAGCTTCAATCAGTTCCACTGTTAGTGTCAGCTTCAATCAGTTCCACCGTTAGTGTCAGCTTCAATCAGTTCCACTGTTACTGTCAGTTTTTATCAGTTCCACTGTTGGTGTCAGCGTCCATCAGTTCCACTGTTAGTGTCAGCTTCAATCAGTTCCACTGTCAGTGTCAGCTTCAATCATTTCCACAGTTGGTGTCAGTTTCAATCAGTTCCACTGTTACTGTCAGTTTTTATCAGTTCCACTGTTGGTGTCAGCTTCAATCAGTTCCACTGTTGGTATCAGTTTCAATCAGTTCCACTGTTACTGTCAGCTTCAATCAGTTCCACTGTTAGTGTCAGTTTTTATCAGTTCCACTGTTGGTGTCAGCTTCAATCAGTTCCACTGTTAGTGTCAGCTTCAATCGGTTCCACTGTTACTGTCAGTTTCAATCAGTTCCACTGTTACTGTCAGTTTTTATCAGTTCCACTGTTGGTGTCAGCTTCAATCAGTTCCACTGTTAGTGTCAGCTTCAATCAGTTCCACTGTTACTGTCAGTTTTTATCAGTTCCACTGTTGGTGTCAGCGTCCATCAGTTCCACTGTTAGTGTCAGCTTCAATCAGTTCCACTGTCAGTGTCAGCTTCAATCATTTCCACTGTTAGTGTCAGCTTCAATCAGTTCCACTGTTAGTGTCAGCTTCAATCAGTTCCACTGTCAGTGTCAGCTTCAATCAGTTCCACTGTTAGTGTCAGCTTCAATCAGTTCCACTGTCAGTGTCAGCTTCAATCAGTTCCACTGTTACTGTCAGCTTCAATCAGTTCCATGTTACTGTCAGCTTCAATCTGTTCCACTGTTAGTGTCAGCTTCAATCAGTTCCACTGTTAGTGTCAGCTTCAATCAGTTCCACTGTTAGTGTCAGCTTCAATCAGTTCCACTGTTAGTGTCAGCTTCAATCAGTTCCATGGTACTGTCAGCTTCAATCAGTTCCACTGTTGGTGTCAGTTTCAATCAGTTCCACTGTTAGTGTCAGCTTCAATCAGTTCCACTGTTAGTGTCAGCTTCAATCAGTTCCATGTTACTGTCAGCTTCAATCAGTTCCACTGTTAGTGTCAGCTTCAATCAGTTCCATGTTACTGTCAGCTTCAATCAGTTCCACTGTTAGTGTCAGCTTCAATCAGTTCCACTGTTGGTGTCAGCTTCAATCAGTTCCACTGTTAGTGTCAGTTTCAATCAGTTCCACTGTTACTGTCAGCTTCAATCAGTTCCACTGTTAGTGTCAGCTTCAATCAGTTCCACTGTTAGTGTCAGCTTCAATCAGTTCCATGTTACTGTCAGCTTCAATCAGTTCCACTGTTAGTGTCAGCTTCAATCAGTTCCACAGTTAGTGTCAGCTTCAATCAGTTCCACTGTTACTGTCAGCTTCAATCAGTTCCACTGTTGGTGTCAGCTTCAATCAGTTCCACTGTTAGTGTCAGTTTCAATCAGTTCCACTGTTAGTGTCAGCTTCAATCAGTTCCACTGTTAGTGTCAGCTTCAATCAGTTCCACTGTTGGTGTCAGCTTCAATCAGTTCCACTGTTAGTGTCAGTTTCAATCAGTTCCCCTGTTACTGTCAGTTTCAATCAGTTCCACTGTTAGTGTCAGATTCAATCAGTTCCACTGTTAGTGTCAGTTTCAATCAGTTCCACTGTTGGTGTCAGCTTCAATCAGTTCCACTGTTAGTGTCAGTTTCAATCAGTTCCACTGTTACTGTCAGCTTCAATCAGTTCCACTGTTAGTGTCAGATTCAATCAGTTCCACTGTTGGTGTCAGCTTCAATCAGTTCCACTGTTAGTGTCAGTTTCAATCAGTTCCACTGTTACTGTCAGCTTCAATCAGTTCCACTGTTAGTGTCAGTTTCAATCAGTTCCACTGTTACTGTCAGCTTCAATCAGTTCCACTGTGAGTGTCAGTTTCAATCAGTTCCACTGTTAGTGTCAGCTTCAATCAGTCCCACTGTCAGTGTCAGCTTCAATCAGTTCCACTGTTACTGTCAGCTTCAATCAGATCCACTGTTAGTGTCAGCTTCAATCAGTTCCATGTTACTGTCAGCTTCATTCAGATCCACTGTTAATGTCAGCTTCATTCAGTTCCACCGTTACTGTCAGCTTCAATCAGTTCCACTGTTGGTGTCAGCTTCAATCAGTTCCACTGTTACGGTCAGCTTCAATCAGTTCCACTGTTGGTGTCAGCTTCAATCAGTTCCACTGTTAGTGTCAGCTTCAATCAGTTCCACTGTTTGTGTCAGCTTCAATCAGTTCCACTGTTAGTGTCAGATTCAATCAGTTCCACTGTTAGTGTCAGCTTCAATCAGTTCCACTGTCAGTGTCAGCTTCAATCAGTTCTTCAATCAGTTCCACTGTTAGTGTCAGCGTCCATCAGTTCCACTGTTAGTGTCAGCTTCAATCAGTTCCACTGTCAGTGTCAGCTTCAATCATTTCCACTGTTAGTGTCAGCTTCAATCATTTCCACTGTTAGTGTCAGCTTCAATCAGTTCCACTGTCAGTGTCAGCTTCAATCATTTCCACTGTTCGTGTCAGCTTCAATCAGTTCCACTGTTAGTGTCAGCTTCAATCAGTTCCACTGTCAGTGTCAGCTTCAATCAGTTCCATGTTACTGTCAGCTTCAATCAGTTCCACTGTTAGTGTCAGCTTCAATCAGTTCCACTGTTAGTGTCAGCTTCAATCAGTTCCATGTTACTGTCAGCTTCAATCAGTTCCACTGTTAGTGTCAGCTTCAATCAGTTCCACTGTTAGTGTCAGCTTCAATCAGTTCCACTGTTAGTGTCAGCTTCAATCAGTTCCACTGTTAGTGTCAGCTTCAATCAGTTCCATGGTACTGTCAGCTTCAATCAGTTCCACTGTTGGTGTCAGTTTCAATCAGTTCCACTGTTAATGTCAGCTTCAATCAGTTCCACTGTTAGTGTCAGCTTCAATCAGTTCCACTGTTACTGTCAGTTTTTATCAGTTCCACTGTTGGTGTCAGCTTCAATCAGTTCCACTGTTGGTATCAGCTTCAATCAGTTCCACTGTCAGTGTCAGCTTCAATCAGTTCCACTGTTACTGTCAGCTTCAATCAGTTCCACTGTTAGTGTCAGCTTCAATCAGTTCCATGTTACTGTCAGCTTCAATCAGTTCCACTGTTAGTGTCAGCTTCAATCAGTTCCACTGTTGGTATCAGCTTCAATCAGTTCCACTGTCAGTGTCAGCTTCAATCAGTTCCACTGTTAGTGTCAGCTTCAATCAGTTCCACCGTTAGTGTCAGCTTCAATCAGTTCCACTGTTACTGTCAGTTTTTATCAGTTCCACTGTTGGTGTCAGCGTCCATCAGTTCCACTGTTAGTGTCAGCTTCAATCAGTTCCACTGTCAGTGTCAGCTTCAATCATTTCCACAGTTGGTGTCAGTTTCAATCAGTTCCACTGTTACTGTCAGTTTTTATCAGTTCCACTGTTGGTGTCAGCTTCAATCAGTTCCACTGTTGGTATCAGTTTCAATCAGTTCCACTGTTACTGTCAGCTTCAATCAGTTCCACTGTTAGTGTCAGTTTTTATCAGTTCCACTGTTGGTGTCAGCTTCAATCAGTTCCACTGTTAGTGTCAGCTTCAATCAGTTCCACTGATACTGTCAGTTTCAATCAGTTCCACTGTTACTGTCAGTTTTTATCAGTTCCACTGTTGGTGTCAGCTTCAATCAGTTCCACTGTTAGTGTCAGCTTCAATCAGTTCCACTGTTACTGTCAGTTTTTATCAGTTCCACTGTTGTTGTCAGCGTCCATCAGTTCCACTGTTAGTGTCAGCTTCAATCAGTTCCACTGTCAGTGTCAGCTTCAATCATTTCCACTGTTAGTGTCAGCTTCAATCAGTTCCACTGTTAGTGTCAGCTTCAATCAGTTCCACTGTCAGTGTCAGCTTCAATCAGTTCCACTGTTAGTGTCAGCTTCAATCAGTTCCACTGTCAGTGTCAGCTTCAATCAGTTCCACTGTTACTGTCAGCTTCAATCAGTTCCATGTTACTGTCAGCTTCAATCTGTTCCACTGTTAGTGTCAGCTTCAATCAGTTCCACTGTTAGTGTCAGCTTCAATCAGTTCCACTGTTAGTGTCAGCTTCAATCAGTTCCACTGTTAGTATCAGCTTCAATCAGTTCCATGGTACTGTCAGCTTCAATCAGTTCCACTGTTGGTGTCAGTTTCAATCAGTTCCACTGTTAGTGTCAGCTTCAATCAGTTCCACTGTTAGTGTCAGCTTCAATCAGTTCCATGTTACTGTCAGCTTCAATCAGTTCCACTGTTAGTGTCAGCTTCAATCAGTTCCATGTTACTGTCAGCTTCAATCAGTTCCACTGTTAGTGTCAGCTTCAATCAGTTCCACTGTTGGTGTCAGCTTCAATCAGTTCCACTGTTAGTGTCAGCTTCAATCAGTTCCACTGTTAGTGTCAGCTTCAATCAGTTCCACTGTTGGTGTCAGTTTCAATCAGTTCCACTGTTACTGTCAGCTTCAATCAGTTCCACTGTTAGTGTCAGTTTCAATCAGTTCCACTGTTACTGTCAGCTTCAATCAGTTCCACTGTTAGTGTCAGCTTCAATCAGTTCCACTGTTACTGTCAGCTTCAATCAGTCCCACTGTCAGTGTCAGTTTCAATCAGTTCCACTGTTACTGTCAGCTTCAATCAGTTCCACTGTGAGTGTCAGTTTCAATCAGTTCCACTGTTAGTGTCAGCTTCAATCAGTCCCACTGTCAGTGTCAGCTTCAATCAGTTCCACTGTTACTGTCAGCTTCAATCAGATCCACTGTTAGTGTCAGCTTCAATCAGTTCCATGTTACTGTCAGCTTCATTCAGATCCACTGTTCATGTCAGCTTCAATCAGTTCCACCGTTACTGTCAGCTTCAATCAGTTCCACTGTTGGTGTCAGCTTCAATCAGTTCCACTGTTAGGGTCAGCTTCAATCAGTTCCACTGTTGGTGTCAGCTTCAATCAGTTCCACTGTTAGTGTCAGCTTCAATCAGTTCCACTGTTAGTGTCAGCTTCAATCAGTTCCACTGTTAGTGTCAGATTCAATCAGTTCCACTGTTAGTGTCAGCTTCAATCAGTTCCACTGTCAGTGTCAGCTTCAATCAGTTCCACTGTTACTGTCAGCGTCCATCAGTTCCACTGTTAGTGTCAGCTTCAATCAGTTCCACTGTCAGTGTCAGCTTCAATCATTTCCACTGTTAGTGTCAGCTTCAATCATTTCCACTGTTAGTGTCAGCTTCAATCATTTCCACTGTTACTGTCAGCGTCCATCAGTTCCACTGTTAGTGTCAGCTTCAATCAGTTCCACTGTCAGTGTCAGCTTCAATCATTTCCACTGTTAGTGTCAGCTTCAATCAGTTCCACTGTCAGTGTCAGCTTCAATCATTTCCACTGTTAGTGTGAGCTTCAATCAGTTCCACTGTTAGTGTCAGCTTCAATCAGTTCCACTGTCAGTGTCAGCTTCAATCAGTTCCACTGTTGGTGTCAGCTTCAATCAGTTCCACTGTCAGTGTCAGCTTCAATCATTTCCACTGTTACTGTCAGCTTCAATCAGTCCCACTGTCAGTGTCAGTTTCAATCAGTTCCACTGTTACTGTCAGCTTCAATCAGTTCCACTGTGAGTGTCAGTTTCAATCAGTTCCACTGTTAGTGTCAGCTTCAATCAGTCCCACTGTCAGTGTCAGCTTCAATCAGTTCCACTGTGAGTGTCAGCTTCAATCAGATCCACTGTTAGTGTCAGCTTCAATCAGTTCCATGTTACTGTCAGCTTCATTCAGATCCACTGTTCATGTCAGCTTCAATCAGTTCCACTGTTAGTGTCAGCTTCAATCAGTTCCACTGTTAGTGTCAGCTTCAATCAGTTCCACCGTTACTGTCAGCTTCAATCAGTTCCACTGTTGGTGTCAGCTTCAATCAGTTCCACTGTTAGTGTCAGCTTCAATCAGTTCCACTGTTTGTGTCAGCTTCAATCAGTTCCACTGTTAGTGTCAGCTTCAATCAGTTCCACTGTTGGTGTCAGCTTCAATCAGTTCCACTGTTAGTGTCAGTTTCAATCAGTTCCACTGTTACTGTCAGCTTCAATCAGTTCCACTGTTAGTGTTAGCTTCAATCAGTTCCACTGTTACTGTCAGCTTCAATCAGTCCCACTGTCAGTGTCAGTTTCAATCAGTTCCACTGATCCTGTCAGCTTCAATCAGTTCCACTGTGAGTGTCAGCTTCAATCAGTCCCACTGTCAGTGTCAGCTTCAATCAGTTCCACTGTTACTGTCAGCTTCAATCAGATCCACTGTTAGTGTCAGCTTCAATCAGTTCCATGTTACTGTCAGCTTCATTCAGATCCACTGTTCATGTCAGCTTCAATCAGTTCCACCGTTACTGTCAGCTTCAATCAGTTCCACTGTTGGTGTCAGCTTCAATCAGTTCCACTGTTCCGGTCAGCTTCAATCAGTTCCACTGTTGGTGTCAGCTTCAATCAGTTCCACTGTTAGTGTCAGCTTCAATCAGTTCCACTGTTAGTGTCAGCTTCAATCAGTTCCACTGTTAGTGTCAGATTCAATCAGTTCCACTGTTAGAGTCAGCTTCAATCAGTTCCACTGTCAGTGTCAGCTTCAATCAGTTCTTCAATCAGTTCCAATGTTAGTGTCAGCTTCAATCAGTTCCACTGTCAGTGTCAGCTTCAATCAGTTCCACTGTTAGTGTCAGCTTCAATCAGTTCCACTGTTAGTGTCAGCTTCAATCAGTTCCACTGTCAGTGTCAGCTTCAATCAGTTCCATGTTACTGTCAGCTTCAATCAGTTCCACTGTTAGTGTCAGCTTCAATCAGTTCCACTGTTAGTGTCAGCTTCAATCAGTTCCACTGTTAGTGTCAGCATCAATCAGTTCCACTGTTAGTGTCAGCTTCAATCAGTTCCACTGTTAGTGTCAGCTTCAATCAGTTCCACTGTTAGTGTCAGCTTCAATCAGTTCCACTGTTAGTGTCAGCTTCAATCAGTTCCATGGTACTGTCAGCTTCAATCAGTTCCACTGTTGGTGTCAGTTTCAATCAGTTCCACTGTTAATGTCAGCTTCAATCAGTTCCACTGTTAGTGTCAGCTTCAATCAGTTCCACTGTTACTGTCAGTTTTTATCAGTTCCACTGTTGGTGTCAGCTTCAATCAGTTCCACTGTTGGTATCAGCTTCAATCAGTTCCACTGTTAGTGTCAGCTTCAATCAGTTCCACTGTTAGTGTCAGCTTCAATCAGTTCCACTGTTAGTGTCAGCTTCAATCAGTTCCATGGTACTGTCAGCTTCAATCGGTTCCACTGTTAGTGTCAGCTTCAATCAGTTCCACTGTTAGTGTCAGCTTCAATCAGTTCCACTGTTAGTGTCAGCATCAATCAGTTCCACTGTCAGTGTCAGCTGCAATCAGTTCCACTGTTACTGTCAGCATCAATCAGTTCCATGTTACTGTCAGCTTCAATCAGTTCCACTGTTAGTGTCAGCTTCAATCAGTTCCACTGTTAGTGTCAGCTTCAATCAGTTCCACTGTTAGTGTCAGCTTCAATCAGTTCCACTGTTAGTGTCAGCTTCAATCAGTTCCATGGTACTGTCAGCTTCAATCAGTTCCACTGTTGGTGTCAGTTTCAATCAGTTCCACTGTTAATGTCAGCTTCAATCAGTTCCACTGTTAGTGTCAGCTACAATCAGTTCCACTGTTACTGTCAGTTTTTATCAGTTCCACTGTTGGTGTCAGCATCAATCAGTTCCACTGTTGGTATCAGCTTCAATCAGTTCCACTGTCAGTGTCAGCTTCAATCAGTTCCACTGTTAGTGTCAGCTTCAATCAGTTCCACCGTTAGTGTCAGCTTCAATCAGTTCCACTGTTACTGTCAGTTTTAATCAGTTCCACTGTTGGTGTCAGCGTCCATCAGTTCCACTGTTAGTGTCAGCTTCAATCAGTTCCACTGTCAGTGTCAGCTTCAATCATTTCCACTGTTGGTGTCAGTTTCAATCAGTTCCACTGTTACTGTCAGTTTTTATCAGTTCCACTGTTGGTGTCAGCTTCAATCAGTTCCACTGTTGGTATCAGTTTCAATCAGTTCCACTGTTACTGTCAGCTTCAATCAGTTCCACTGTTAGTGTCAGCTTCAATCAGTTCCACCGTTAGTGTCAGCTTCAATCAGTTCCACTGTTACTGTCAGTTTTTATCAGTTCCACTGTTGGTGTCAGCGTCCATCAGTTCCACTGTTAGTGTCAGCTTCAATCAGTTCCACTGTCAGTGTCAGCTTCAATCATTTCCACTGTTAGTGTCAGCTTCAATCATTTCCACTGTTAGTGTCAGCTTCAATCAGTTCCACTGTCAGTGTCAGCTTCAATCATTTCCACTGTCAGTGTCAGCTTCAATCAGTTCCACTGTTAGTGTCAGCTTCAATCAGTTCCACTGTCAGTGTCAGCTTCAATCAGTTCCACTGTTAGTGTCAGCTTCAATCAGTTCCATGTTACTGTCAGCTTCAATCTGTTCCACTGTTAGTGTCAGCTTCAATCAGTTCCACTGTTAGTGTCAGCTTCAATCAGTTCCATGTTACTGTCAGCTTCAATCTGTTCCACTGTTAGTGTCAGCTTCAATCATTTCCACTGTCAGTGTCAGCTTCAATCAGTTCCACTGTCAGTGTCAGTTTCAATCAGTTCCACTGTTACTGTCAGCTTCAATCAGTTCCATGTTACTGTCAGCTTCAATCAGTTCCACTTTTAGTGTCAGCTTCAATCAGTTCCACTGTTAGTGTCAGCTTCAATCAGTTCCACTGTTAGTGTCAGCTTCAATCAGTTCCATGGTACTGTCAGCTTCAATCAGTTCCACTGTTAGTGTCAGCTTCAATCAGTTCCACTGTCAGTGTCAGCTTCAATCAGTTCCATGTTACTGTCAGCTTCAATCAGTTCCAATGTTAGTGTCAGCTTCAATCAGTTCCATGTTACTGTCAGCTTCAATCAGTTCCACAGTTAGTGTCAGCTTCAATCAGTTCTACTGTTGGTGTCAGCTTCAATCAGTTCCACTGTTAGTGTCAGTTTCAATCAGTTCCACTGTTACTGTCAGCTTCAATCAGTTCCACTGTTGGTGTCAGCTTCAATCAGTTCCACTGTTAGTGTCAGTTTCAATCAGTTCCACTGTTACTGTCAGCTTCAATCAGTTCCACTGTTAGTGTTAGCTTCAATCAGTTCCACTGTTACTGTCAGCTTCAATCAGTCCCACTGTCAGTGTCAGTTTCAATCAGTTCCACTGATACTGTCAGCTTCAATCAGTTCCACTGTGAGTGTCAGCTTCAATCAGTTCCACTGTCAGTGTCAGCTTCAATCAGTTCCACTGTTACTGTCAGCTTCAATCAGATCCACTGTTAGTGTCAGCTTCAATCAGTTCCATGTTACGGTCAGCTTCATTCAGATCCACTGTTAATGTCAGCTTCAATCAGTTCCACCGTTACTGTCAGCTTCAATCAGTTCCACTGTTGGTGTCAGCTTCAATCAGTTCCACTGTTACGGTCAGCTTCAATCAGTTCCACTGTTGGTGTCAGCTTCAATCAGTTCCACTGTTAGTGTCAGCTTCAATCAGTTCCACTGTTAGTGTCAGCTTCAATCAGTTCCACTGTTAGTGTCAGCTTCAATCAGTTACACTGTTAGTGTCAGATTCAATCAGTTCCACTGTTAGTGTCAGCTTCAATCAGTTCCACTGTCAGTGTCAGCTTCAATCAGTTCCACTGTCAGTGTCAGCTTCAATCAGTTCCACTGTTAGTGTCAGTTTCAATCAGTTCCACTGTTAGTGTCAGCTTCAATCAGTTCCACTGTCTGTGTCAGCTTCAATCAGTTCCACTGTCAGTGTCAGCTTCAATCAGTTCCACTGTCAGTGTCAGCTTCAATCAGTTCCACTGTCAGTGTCAGCTTCAATCAGTTCCACTGTTAGTGTCAGCTTCAATCAGTTCCACTGTTAGTGTCAGCTTCAATCAGTTCCACTGTTACTGTCAGCTTCAACCAGATCCACTGTTAGTGTCAGCTTCAATCAGTTCCATGTTACTGTCAGCTTCATTCAGATCCACTGTTAGTGTCAGCTTCAATCAGTTCCACCGTTACTGTCAGCTTCAATCAGTTCCACTGTTGGTGTCAGCTTCAATCAGTTCCACTGTTACGGTCAGCTTCAATCAGTTCCACTGTTGGTGTCAGCTTCAATCAGTTCCACTGTTAGTGTCAGCTTCAATCAGTTCCACTGTTAGTGTCAGCTTCAATCAGTTCCACTGTTAGTGTCAGCTTCAATCAGTTCCACTGTTAGTGTCAGCTTCAATCTGTTCCACTGTTAGTGTCAGCTTCAATCAGTTCCACTGTTAGTGTCAGCTTCAATCAGTTCCACTGTCAGTGTCAGCTTCAATCAGTTCCACTGTTAGTGTCAGCTTCAATCAGTTCCACTGTCAGTGTCAGATTCAATCAGTTCCACTGTTATTGTCAGCTTCAATCAGTCCCACTGTTAGTGTCAGATTCAATCCGTTCCACTGTTAGTGTCAGTTTCAATCAGTTCAACTGTTAGTGTCAGTTTCAATCAGTTCCACTGTTAGTGTCAGTTTCAATCAGTTCCACTGTTAGTGTCAGCTTCAATCAGTTCCACTGTTAGTGTCAGCTTCAATCAGTTCCACTGTTACTATCAGCTTCAATCAGTTCCACTGTTAGTGTCAGCTTCAATCAGTTCCACTGTTGGTGTCAGTTTCAATCAGTTCTACTGTTACTGTCAGTTTTTATCAGTTCAACTGTTGGTG
This sequence comes from Scyliorhinus torazame, assembly GCF_047496885.1. Taxonomy (NCBI): domain Eukaryota; kingdom Metazoa; phylum Chordata; class Chondrichthyes; order Carcharhiniformes; family Scyliorhinidae; genus Scyliorhinus; species Scyliorhinus torazame. Next base: position 91,322,555 of record NC_092712.1, read on the forward strand.
TCAGCTTCAATCAGTTCCACTGTTGGTATCAGTTTCAATCAGTTCCACTGTTACTGTCAGCTTCAATCAGTTCCACTGTTAGTGTCAGCTTCAATCAGTTCCACCGTTAGTGTCAGCTTCAATCAGTTCCACTGTTACTGTCAGTTTTTATCAGTTCCACTGTTACTGTCAGTTTTTATCAGTTCCACTGTTGGTGTCAGCGTCCATCAGTTCCACTGTCAGTGTCAGCTTCAATCAGTTCCACTGTCAGTGTCAGCTTCAATCATTTCCACTGTTAGTGTCAGCTTCAATCATTTCCACTGTTAGTGTCAGCTTCAATCAGTTCCACTGTTAGTGTCAGCTTCAATCAGTTCCACTGTCAGTGTCAGCTTCAATCAGTTCCACTGTTAGTGTCAGCTTCAATCAGTTCCACTGTCAGTGTCAGCTTCAATCAGTTCCACTGTTACTGTCAGCTTCAATGAGTTCCATGTTACTGTCAGCTTCAATCAGTTCCACTGTTAGCGTCAGCTTCAATCAGTTCCACTGTTAGTGTCAGCTTCAATCAGTTCCATGGTACTGTCAGCTTCAATCAGTTCCACTGTTGGTGTCAGTTTCAGTCAGTTCCACTGTTAATGTCAGCTTCAATCAGTTCCACTGTTAGTGTCAGCTTCAATCAGTTCCATGTTACTGTCAGCTTCAATCAGTTCCACTGTTAGTGTCAGCTTCAATCAGTTCCACTGTTAGTGTCAGTTTCAATCAGTTCCACTGTTACTGTCAGCTTCAATCAGTTCCACTGTTAGTGTCAGCTTCAATCAGTTCCACTGTTACTGTCAGCTTCAATCAGTTCCACTGTGAGTGTCAGTTTCAATCAGTTCCACTGTTACTGTCAGCTTCAATCAGTCCCACTGTTACTGTCAGCTTCAATCAGTTCCATGTTACTGTCAGCTTCAATCAGTTCCACTGTTAGTGTCAGCTTCAATCAGTTCCACTGTCAGTGTCAGCTTCAATCAGTTCCATGTTACTGTCAGCTTCAATCAGTTCCACTGTCAGTGTCAGCTTCAATCAGTTCCACTGTTAGTGTCAGCTTCAATCAGTTCCATGTTACTGTCAGCTTCATTCAGATCCACTGTTAGTGTCAGCTTCAATCAGTTCCACCGTTACTGTCAGCTTCAATCAGTTCCACTGTTGGTGTCAGCTTCAATCAGTTCCACTGTTACTGTCAGCTTCAATCAGTTCCACTGTTACGGTCAGCTTCAATCAGTTCCACTGTTGGTGTCAGCTTCAATCAGTTCCACTGTTAGTGTCAGCTTCAATCAGTTCCACTGTTAGTGTCAGCTTCAATCAGTTCCACTGTTAGTGTCAGTTTCAATCAGTTCCACTGTTAGTGTCAGCTTCAATCAGTTCCACTGTCAGTGTCAGCTTCAATCAGTTCCACTGTCAGTGTCAGCTTCAATCAGTTCCACTGTTAGTGTCAGTTTCAATCAGTTCCAATGTTAGTGTCAGCTTCAATCAGTTCCACTGTCTGTGTCAGCTTCAATCAGTTCCACTGTCAGTGTCAGCTTCAATCAGTTCCACTGTCAGTGTCAGCTTCAATCAGTTCCACTGTCAGTGTCAGCTTCAATCAGTTCCACTGTTAGTGTCACCTTCAATCAGTTCCACTGTTAGTGTCAGCTTCAATCAGTTCCACTGTTACTGTCAGCTTCAATCAGATCCACTGTTAGTGTCAGCTTCAATCAGTTCCATGTTACTGTCAGCTTCATGCAGATCCACTGTTAGTGTCAGCTTCAATCAGTTCCACCGTTACTGTCAGCTTCAATCAGTTCCACTGTTGGTGTCAGCTTCAATCAGTTCCACTGTTACAGTCAGCTTCAATCAGTTCCACTGTTGGTGTCAGCTTCAATCAGTTCCACTGTTAGTGTCAGCTTCAATCAGTTCCACTGTTAGTGTCAGCTTCAATCAGTTCCACTGTTAGTGTCAGCTTCAATCAGTTCCACTGTTAGTGTCAGCTTCAATCAGTTCCACTGTTAGTGTCAGATTCAATCAGTTCCACTGTTAGTGTCAGCTTCAATCAGTTCCACTGTCAGTGTCAGCTTCAATCAGTTCCACTGTCAGTGTCAGCTTCAATCAGTTCCACTGTTAGTGTCAGTTTCAATCAGTTCCACTGTTAGTGTCAGCTTCAATCAGTTCCACTGTCTGTGTCAGCTTCAATCAGTTCCACTGTCAGTGTCAGCTTCAATCAGTTCCACTGTCAGTGTCAGCTTCAATCAGTTCCACTGTCAGTGTCAGCTTCAATCAGTTCCACTGTTAGTGTCAGCTTAAATCAGTTCCACTGTTAGTGTCAGCTTCAATCTGTTCCACTGTTAGTGTCAGCTTCAATCAGTTCCACTGTCAGTGTCAGATTCAATCAGTTCCACTGTTACTGTCAGCTTCAATCAGTTCCACTGTTAGTGTCAGATTCAATCAGTTCCACTGTTAGTGTCAGTTTCAATCAGTTCCACTGTTAGTGTCAGCTTCAATCAGTTCCACTGTTAGTGTCAGCTTCAATCAGTTCCACTGTCAGTGTCAGCTTCAATCAGTTCCACTGTCAGTGTCAGCTTCAATCAGTTCCACTGTTACTGTCAGTTTTTATCAGTTCCACTGTTGGTGTCAGCTTCAATCAGTTCCACTGTTGGTATCAGTTTCAATCAGTTCCACTGTTACTGTCAGCTTCAATCAGTTCCACTGTTACTGTCAGCTTCAATCAGTTCCACCGTTAGTGTCAGCTTCAATCAGTTCCACTGTCAGTGTCAGCTTCAATCAGTTCCACTGTCAGTGTCAGCTTCAATCAGTTCCACTGTCAGTGTCAGCTTCAATCAGTTCCACTGTTACTGTCAGCTTCAATCAGTTCCACTGTTAGTGTCAGCTTCAATCAGTTCCACTGTTAGTGTCAGCTTCAATCAGTTCCACTGTTAGTGTCAGCTTCAATCAGTTCCATGGTACTGTCAGCTTCAATCAGTTCCACTGTTGGTGTCAGTTTCAATCAGTTCCACTGTTAATGTCAGCTTCAATCAGTTCCACTGTTAGTGTCAGCTTCAATCAGTTCCATGTTACTGTCAGCTTCAATCAGTTCCACTGTTAGTGTCAGCTTCAATCAGTTCCACTGTTGGTGTCAGCTTCAATCAGTTCCACTGTTAGTGTCAGTTTCAATCAGTTCCACTGTTACTGTCAGCTTCAATCAGTTCCACTGTTAGTGTTAGCTTCAATCAGTTCCACTGTTAGTGTCAGCTTCAATCAGTCCCACTGTCAGTGTCAGCTTCAATCAGTTCCACTGTTACTGTCAGCTTCAATCAGATCCACTGTTAGTGTCAGCTTCAATCAGTTCCATGTTACTGTCAGCTTCATTCAGATCCACTGTTAGTGTCAGCTTCAATCAGTTCCACCGTTACTGTCAGCTTCAATCAGTTCCACTGTTGGTGTCAGCTTCAATCAGTTCCACTGTTACGGTCAGCTTCAATCAGTTCCACTGTTGGTGTCAGTTTCAATCAGTTCCACTGTTACGGTCAGCTTCAATCAGATCCACTGTTAGTGTCAGCTTCAATCAGTTCCACTGTTACTGTCAGCTTCTATCAGTTCCACTGTTAGTGTCAGCTTCAATCAGTTCCACTGTTAGTGTCAGCTTCAATCAGTTCCACTGTTAGTGTCAGCTTCAATCAGTTCCACTGTTAGTGTCAGATTCAATCAGTTCCACTGTTAGTGTCAGCTTCAATCAGTTCCACTGTCAGTGTCAGCTTCAATCAGTTCCACTGTCAGTGTCAGCTTCAATCAGTTCCACTGTTAGTGTCAGTTTCAATCAGTTCCATTGTTAGTGTCAGCTTCAATCAGTTCCACTGTCTGTGTCAGCTTCAATCAGTTCCACTGTCAGTGTCAGCTTCAATCAGTTCCACTGTCAGTGTCAGCTTCAATCAGTTCCACTGTCAGTGTCAGCTTCAATCAGTTCCACTGTTAGTGTCAGCTTCAATCAGTTCCACTGTTAGTGTCAGCTTCAATCAGTTCCACTGTCAGTGTCAGATTCAATCAGTTCCACTGTTACTGTCAGCTTCAATCAGTTCCACTGTTAGTGTCAGATTCACTCAGTTCCACTGTTAGTGTCAGTTTCAATCAGTTCCACTGTTAGTGTCATCTTCAATCAGATCCACTGTTACTGTCAGCTTCAATCAGTTCCACTGTTAGTATCAGCTTCAATCAGTTCCACTGTTAGTGTCAGCTTCAATCAGTTCCATGTTACTGTCAGCTTCAATCAGTTCCACTGTTAGTGTCAGCTTCAATCAGTTCCACTGTCAGTGTCAGCTTCAATCAGTTCCACTGTTACTGTCAGCTTCAATCAGTTCCACTGTTACTGTCAGTTTCAATCAGTTCCACTGTTAGTGTCAGCTTCAATCAGTTCCACTGTTACTGTCAGTTTCAATCAGTTCCACTGTTTGTGATAGCTTCAATCAGTTACACAGTTAGTGTCAGTTTCAATCAGTTCCACTGTTACTGTCAGTTTCAATCAGTTCCACTGTTGGTGTTAGCTTCAATCAGTTCCACTGTTGGTGTCAGCTTCATTCAGTTCTACTGTTAGTGTCAGTTTCAATCAGTTCCACTGTTACTGTCAGTTTCAATCAGTTCCACTGTTACTGTCAGCGTCCCAGAGAGGGCATGAACAATCTTTGGCGGGTAGGATCAAGGAAAACCCCAAGGCCTTTTACACATATGTGAGAAAAATGAGAATGACTAGAGCGAGGGTAGGTCCGATCAAGGACAGTAGCGGGAGATTGTGTATTGAGTCTGAAGAGATAGGAGAGGTCTTGAACGAGTACTTTTCTTCTGTATTTACAAATGAGAGGGGCGATATTGTTGGAGAGGACAGTGTGAAACAGATTGGTAAGCTCGAGGAAATACTTGTTAGGAAGGAAGATGTGTTGGGCATTTTGAAAAACTTGAGGATAGACAAGTCCCCCGGGCCTGACGGGATATATCCAAGGATTCTATGGGAAGCAAGAGATGAAATTGCAGAGCCGTTGGCAATGATCTTTTCGTCCTCACTGTCAACAGGGGTGGTACCAGGGGATTGGAGAGTGGCGAATGTCGTGCCCCTGTTCAAAAAAGGGACTAGGGATAACCCTGGGAATTACAGGCCAGTTAGTCTTACTTCGGTGGTAGGCAAAGTAATGGAAAGGGTACTGAAGGATAGGATTTCTGAGCATCTGGAAAGACACTGCTTGATTAGGGATAGTCAGCACGGATTTGTGAGGGGTAGGTCTTGCCTTACAAATCTTATTGAATTCTTTGAGGAGGTGACCAAGCATGTGGATGAAGGTAAAGCAGTGGATGTAGTGTACATGGATTTTAGTAAGGCATTTGATAAAGTTCCCCATGGTAGGCTTATGCAGAAAGTAAGGAGGCATGGGATAGTGGGAAATTTGGCCAGTTGGATAACGAACTGGCTAACCGATAGAAGTCAGAGAGTGGTGGTGGATGGCAAATATTCAGCCTGGATCCCAGTTACCAGTGGCGTACCGCAGGGATCAGTTCTGGGTCCTCTGCTGTTTGTGATTTTCATTAATGACTTGGATGAGGGAGTTGAAGGGTGGGTCAGTAAATTTGCAGATGATACGAAGATTGGTAGAGTTGTGGATAGTAAGGAGGGCTGTTGTCGGCTGCAAAGAGACATAGATAGGATGCAGAGCTGGGCTGAGAAGTGGCAGATGGAGTTTAACCCTGAAAAGTGTGAGGTTGTCCATTTTGGAAGGACAAATATGAATGCGGAATACAGGGTTAACGGTAGAGTTCTTGGCAATGTGGAGGAGCAGAGAGATCTTGGGGTCTATGTTCATACATCTTTGAAAGTTGCCACTCAAGTGGATAGAGCTGTGAAGAAGGCCTATGGTGTGCTCGCGTTCATTAACAGAGGGATTGAATTTAAGAGCCGTGAGGTGATGATGCAGCTGTACAAAACTTTGGTAAGGCCACATTTGGAGTACTGTGTACAGTTCTGGTCGCCTCATTTTAGGAAGGATGTGGAAGCTTTGGAAAAGGTGCAAAGAAGATTTACCAGGATGTTGCCTGGAATGGAGAGTAGGTCTTACGAGGAAAGGTTGAGGGTGCTAGGCCTTTTCTCATTAGAACGGAGAAGGATGAGGGGCGACTTGATAGAGGTTTATAAGATGATCAGGGGAATAGATAGAGTAGACAGTCAGAGACTTTTTCCCCGGGTGGAACAAACCATTACAAGGGGACATAAATTTAAGGTGAAAGGTGGAAGATATAGGAGGGATATCAGAGGTAGGTTCTTTACCCAGAGAGTAGTGGGGGCATGGAATGCACTGCCTGTGGAAGTAGTTGAGTCGGAAACATTAGGGACCTTCAAGAAGCTATTGGATAGGTACATGGATTACGGTTAAATGATATAGTGTAGATTTATTTGTTCTCAAGGGCAGCACGGTAGCATTGTGGATAGCACAATTGCTTCACAGCTCCAGGGTCCCAGGTTCGATTCCGGCTTGGGTCACTGACTGTGCGGAGTCTGCACGTCCTCCCCGTGTCTGCGTGGGTTTCCTCCGGGTGCTCCGGTTTCCTCCCACAATCCAAAGATGTGCAGGTTAGGTGAATTGGCCAATGATAAATTGCCCTTAATGTCCAAATTGCCCTTGGTGTTGGGTGAAGGTGTTGAGTTTGGGTAGGGTGCTCTTTCCAAGAGCCGGTGCAGACTCAAAGGGCCGAATGGCCTCCTTCTGCACTGTAAATTCAATGATGATCTATGATTAATCTAGGACAAAGGTTCGGCACAACATCGTGGGCCGAAGGGCCTGTTCTGTGCTGTATTTTCTATGTTCTATGTTTATGTTCTATGTCCATCAGTTCCACTGTTAGTGTCAGCTTCAGTCAGTTCCACTGTCAGTGTCAGCTTCAATCAGTTCCACTGTCAGTGTCAGCTTCAATCAGTTCCACTGTTAGTGTCAGCTTCAATCAGTTGCATGTTACTGTCAGCTTCAATCAGTTCCACTGTTAGTGTCGTCTTCAATCAGTTCCACTGTCAGTGTCAGCTTCAATCAGTTCCACTGTCAGTGTCAGCTTCAATCAGTTCCACTGTTAGTGTCAGCTTCAATCAGTTGCATGTTACTGTCAGCTTCAATCAGTTCCACTGTTAATGTCAGCTTCAATCAGTTCCACTGTTAGTGTCAGTTTCAATCAGTTCCACTTTAAGTGTCAGCTTCAATCAGTTCCACTGTTAGTGTCAGCTTCAATCAGTTCCACTGTTACTGTCAGCTTCAATCAGTTCCATGTTACTCTCAGCTTCAATCGTTACACTGTTAGTGTCAGCTTCAATCAGTTCCACTGTTAGTGTCAGCTTCAATCAGTTCCACTGTTGGTGTCAGTTTCAATCAGTTCCACTGTTACTGTCAGCTTCAATCAGTTCCACTGTTAGTGTCAGCTTCAACCAGTTCCATGTTACTGTCAGCTTCAATCAGTTCCACTGTTGGTGTCAGCTTCAATCAGTTCCACTGTTACTGTCAGCTTCAATCAGTTCCACTGTTAGTGTCAGCTTCAATCAGTTCCACTGTTACTGTCAGCTTCAATCAGTTCCACTGTTACTGTCAGCTTCAATCAGTTCCACTGTTAATGTCAGTTTCAATCAGTTCCACTGTTGGTGTCATCTTCAAACAGTTCCACTGTTACTGTCAGTTTCAATCAGTTCCACTGTTGGTGTTAGCTTCAATCAGTTCCACTATTGGTGTCAGCTTCAATCAGTTCCACAGTTAGTGTCAGTTTCAATCAGTTCCACTGTTAGTGTCAGCTTCAATCACTTCCACCGTTACTGTCAGCTTCAATCAGTTCCACTGTTAGTGTCAGCTTCAATCAGTTCCACTGTCAGTGTCAGCTTCAATCAGTTCCACTGTTAGTGTCAGCTTCAATCAGTTCCACTGCTACTGCCAGCTTCAATCAGTTCCACTGTTAGTGTCAGTTTCAATGAGTTCCACTGTTAGTGTCAGTTTCAATCAGTTCCACTGTTAGTGTCAGCTTCAATCAGTTCCACTGTTACTGTCAGCTTCAATCAGTTCCACTGTTAATGTCAGTTTCAATCAGTTCCACTGTTGGTGTCATCTTCAAACAGTTCCACTGTTACTGTCAGTTTCAATCAGTTCCACTGTTGGTGTTAGCTTCAATCAGTTCCACTATTGGTGTCAGCTTCAATCAGTTCCACAGTTAGTGTCAGTTTCAATCAGTTCCACTGTTAGTGTCAGCTTCAATCACTTCCACCGTTACTGTCAGCTTCAATCAGTTCCACTGTTAGTGTCAGCTTCAATCAGTTCCACTGTCAGTGTCAGCTTCAATCAGTTCCACTGTTAGTGTCAGCTTCAATCAGTTCCACTGCTACTGCCAGCTTCAATCAGTTCCACTGTTAGTGTCAGTTTCAATGAGTTCCACTGTTAGTGTCAGTTTCAATCAGTTCCACTGTTAGTGTCAGCTTCAATCAGTTCCACTGTTAGTGTCAGCTTCAATCAGTTCCACTGTTAGTGTCAGCTTCAATCAGTTCCACTGTTAGTGTCAGCTTCAATCAGTTCCATGTTACTGTCAGCTTCAATCAGTTCCACTGTTAGTGTCAGCTTCAATCAGTTCCACTGTCAGTGTCAGCTTCAATCAGTTCCCCTGTTACTGTCAGCTTCAATCAGTTCCACTGTTACTGTCAGTTTCAATCAGTTCCACTGTTAGTGTCAGCTTCAATCAGTTCCACTATTACTGTCAGTTTCAATCAGTTCCACTGTTTGTGTCAGCTTCAATCAGTTCCACTGTCAGTGTCAGCTTCAATCAGTTCCACTGTTACTGTCAGCTTCAATCAGTTCCACTGTTGGTGTTAGCTTCAATCAGTTCCACTATTGGTGTCAGCTTCAATCAGTTCCACAGTTAGTGTCAGTTTCAATCAGTTCCACTGTTAGTGTCAGCTTCAATCACTTCCACCGTTACTGTCAGCTTCAATCAGTTCCACTGTTAGTGTCAGCTTCAATCAGTTCCACTGTCAGTGTCAGCTTCAATCAGTTCCACTGTTAGTGTCAGCTTCAATCAGTTCCACTGCTACTGCCAGCTTCAATCAGTTCCACTGTTAGTGTCAGTTTCAATGAGTTCCACTGTTAGTGTCAGTTTCAATCAGTTCCACTGTTAGTGTCAGCTTCAATCAGTTCCACTGTTACTGTCAGCTTCAATCAGTTCCACTGTTAATGTCAGTTTCAATCAGTTCCACTGTTGGTGTCATCTTCAAACAGTTCCACTGTTACTGTCAGTTTCAATCAGTTCCACTGTTGGTGTTAGCTTCAATCAGTTCCACTATTGGTGTCAGCTTCAATCAGTTCCACAGTTAGTGTCAGTTTCAATCAGTTCCACTGTTAGTGTCAGCTTCAATCACTTCCACCGTTACTGTCAGCTTCAATCAGTTCCACTGTTAGTGTCAGCTTCAATCAGTTCCACTGTCAGTGTCAGCTTCAATCAGTTCCACTGTTAGTGTCAGCTTCAATCAGTTCCACTGCTACTGCCAGCTTCAATCAGTTCCACTGTTAGTGTCAGTTTCAATGAGTTCCACTGTTAGTGTCAGTTTCAATCAGTTCCACTGTTAGTGTCAGCTTCAATCAGTTCCACTGTTAGTGTCAGCTTCAATCAGTTCCACTGTTAGTGTCAGCTTCAATCAGTTCCACTGTTAGTGTCAGCTTCAATCAGTTCCATGTTAGTGTCAGCTTCAATCAGTTCCACTGTTAGTGTCAGCTTCAATCAGTTCCACTGTCAGTGTCAGCTTCAATCAGTTCCACTGTTACTGTCAGCTTCAATCAGTTCCACTGTTACTGTCAGTTTCAATCAGTTCCACTGTTAGTGTCAGCTTCAATCAGTTCCACTATTACTGTCAGTTTCAATCAGTTCCACTGTTTGTGTTAGCTTCAATCAGTTACACAGTTAGTGTCAGTTTCAATCAGTTCCACTGTTACTGTCAGTTTCAATCAGTTCCACTGTTGGTGTTAGCTTCAATCAGTTCCACTGTTGGTGTCAGCTTCATTCAGTTCTACTGTTAGTGTCAGTTTCAATCAGTTCCACTGTTACTGTCAGTTTCAATCAGTTCCACTGTTACTGTCAGCTTCAATCAGTTCCACTGTTGGTGTCAGTTTCAATCAGTTCCACTGTTGGTGTTAGCTTCAATCAGTTCCACTGTTAGTGTCAGCTTCAATCAGTTCCACTGTTACTGTCAGCTTCAATCAGTTCCACTGTTAGTGTGAGTTTCAATCAGTTCCACTGTTAGTGTCATCTTCAATCAGTTCCACTGTTAATGTCAGCTTCAATCAGTTCCACTGTTCGTGTCAGTTTCAATCAGTTCCACTGTTAGTGTCAGTTTCAATCAGTTCCACCGTTAGTGTCAGCTTCAATCAGTTCCACTGTTAGTGTCAGTTTCAGTCAGTTCCACTGTTCGTGTCAGCTTCAATCAGTTCCACTGTTAGTGTCAGTTTCAATCAGTTCCACCGTTAGTTTCTGTTTCAATCAGTTCCACTGTTCGTGTCAGTTTCAATCAGTTCCACCGTTACTGTCAGCTTCAATCAGTTCCACTGTTAGTGTCAGCTTCAATCAGTTCCACTGTCAGTGTCAGCTTCAATCAGTTCCACTGTTAGTGTCAGCTTCAATCAGTTCCACTGCTACTGCCAGCTTCAATCAGTTCCACTGTTAGTGTCAGTTTCAATGAGTTCCACTGTTAGTGTCAGTTTCAATCAGTTCCACTGTTAGTGTCAGCTTCAATCAGTTCCACTGTTAGTGTCAGCTTCAATCAGTTCCACTGTTAGTGTCAGCTTCAATCAGTTCCACTGTTAGTGTCAGCTTCAATCAGTTCCATGTTACTGTCAGCTTCAATCAGTTCCACTGTTAGTGTCAGCTTCAATCAGTTCCACTGTCAGTGTCAGCTTCAATCAGTTCCCCTGTTACTGTCAGCTTCAATCAGTTCCACTGTTACTGTCAGTTTCAATCAGTTCCACTGTTAGTGTCAGCTTCAATCAGTTCCACTATTACTGTCAGTTTCAATCAGTTCCACTGTTTGTGTCAGCTTCAATCAGTTCCACTGTCAGTGTCAGCTTCAATCAGTTCCACTGTTACTGTCAGCTTCAATCAGTTCCACTGTTGGTGTTAGCTTCAATCAGTTCCACTATTGGTGTCAGCTTCAATCAGTTCCACAGTTAGTGTCAGTTTCAATCAGTTCCACTGTTAGTGTCAGCTTCAATCACTTCCACCGTTACTGTCAGCTTCAATCAGTTCCACTGTTAGTGTCAGCTTCAATCAGTTCCACTGTCAGTGTCAGCTTCAATCAGTTCCACTGTTAGTGTCAGCTTCAATCAGTTCCACTGCTACTGCCAGCTTCAATCAGTTCCACTGTTAGTGTCAGTTTCAATGAGTTCCACTGTTAGTGTCAGTTTCAATCAGTTCCACTGTTAGTGTCAGCTTCAATCAGTTCCACTGTTACTGTCAGCTTCAATCAGTTCCACTGTTAATGTCAGTTTCAATCAGTTCCACTGTTGGTGTCATCTTCAAACAGTTCCACTGTTACTGTCAGTTTCAATCAGTTCCACTGTTGGTGTTAGCTTCAATCAGTTCCACTATTGGTGTCAGCTTCAATCAGTTCCACAGTTAGTGTCAGTTTCAATCAGTTCCACTGTTAGTGTCAGCTTCAATCACTTCCACCGTTACTGTCAGCTTCAATCAGTTCCACTGTTAGTGTCAGCTTCAATCAGTTCCACTGTCAGTGTCAGCTTCAATCAGTTCCACTGTTAGTGTCAGCTTCAATCAGTTCCACTGCTACTGCCAGCTTCAATCAGTTCCACTGTTAGTGTCAGTTTCAATGAGTTCCACTGTTAGTGTCAGTTTCAATCAGTTCCACTGTTAGTGTCAGCTTCAATCAGTTCCACTGTTAGTGTCAGCTTCAATCAGTTCCACTGTTAGTGTCAGCTTCAATCAGTTCCACTGTTAGTGTCAGCTTCAATCAGTTCCATGTTACTGTCAGCTTCAATCAGTTCCACTGTTAGTGTCAGCTTCAATCAGTTCCACTGTCAGTGTCAGCTTCAATCAGTTCCACTGTTACTGTCAGCTTCAATCAGTTCCACTGTTACTGTCAGTTTCAATCAGTTCCACTGTTAGTGTCAGCTTCAATCAGTTCCACTATTACTGTCAGTTTCAATCAGTTCCACTGTTTGTGTTAGCTTCAATCAGTTACACAGTTAGTGTCAGTTTCAATCAGTTCCACTGTTACTGTCAGTTTCAATCAGTTCCACTGTTGGTGTTAGCTTCAATCAGTTCCACTGTTGGTGTCAGCTTCATTCAGTTCTACTGTTAGTGTCAGTTTCAATCAGTTCCACTGTTACTGTCAGTTTCAATCAGTTCCACTGTTACTGTCAGCTTCAATCAGTTCCACTGTTGGTGTCAGTTTCAATCAGTTCCACTGTTGGTGTTAGCTTCAATCAGTTCCACTGTTAGTGTCAGCTTCAATCAGTTCCACTGTTACTGTCAGCTTCAATCAGTTCCACTGTTAGTGTGAGTTTCAATCAGTTCCACTGTTAGTGTCATCTTCAATCAGTTCCACTGTTAATGTCAGCTTCAATCAGTTCCACTGTTCGTGTCAGTTTCAATCAGTTCCACTGTTAGTGTCAGTTTCAATCAGTTCCACCGTTAGTGTCAGCTTCAATCAGTTCCACTGTTAGTGTCAGTTTCAGTCAGTTCCACTGTTCGTGTCAGCTTCAATCAGTTCCACTGTTAGTGTCAGTTTCAATCAGTTCCACCGTTAGTTTCTGTTTCAATCAGTTCCACTGTTCGTGTCAGTTTCAATCAGTTCCACCGTTAGTGTCTGTTTCAATCAGTTCTACTGTTACTGTCAGCTTCAAACAATCCCAATGTCAGTGCCAGCGTCAATCAGTTCCACTGTTATTTAGTTATCTTTTTTTATTTCATTGACGGGATCGCTGATTAGGCCAGCATTTATTGCCCATCCCGACTTGCCCTTCAGAAGGTCTTGGTGAGTTGCCTTCTTTAACTACTGCAGTCCTTGAGGTTTAGGTACACCCACTGTGATGTTAGGGAGTTGCAGGATGTTGCCCCAGCAACAGTGAAGGAACAGCGATATATTTCCAAGTCAGGGTGATGCATTTCCTGGAGGGGAACCTCCAGGTGGTGGGGTTCCCACGGATCTCCTGCTCTTGTCCTTCCAGATGGTAGTGGTTGTGGGTTTGGAAGGTACTGTTGAAGGAACCTTTGTGAGTTCCTGCAGTGCATCTTGTAGATGGTACACACAGCTGCCATTGTTCGGCGGTGATGGAGGGTTTGAATGTTTGTGGAAGGAGGAGCAATCAAGCGGGCTGCTTTGTCCTGGATGGTGTTGAGCTTCTTGAGTGTTGTTGGAGCTGCACTCATCCAGGCAAGTGGAGAGTATGCCATCACACTCCTGACTTGTGCCTTGTAGATGGTGGACAGGCTTTTGTGGGGTGCGGGGTCAGGAGGTGAGTTACTCACTGTAGGATTCCTAGCTTTTGATCTGTCCTGGTAGCCACAGTATTAATGTGGCTAGTCCAGTTCAGTTTCTGATCAATAGTAACCCCCAGGATGTTGATTGTGAGGTATTCCACGATAGTAATGCCATTGGATGTCGAGGGATGGTGGTTAGATCTTCTCTTGTAGGAGATGGTCATTGACTGGCACTTACGTGGTGCGAATGTAACTTTCCACTTATCAGCCCAAGCCTGGATATTGTCCAGGTCTTGTGGCATTTGGACATGGATTGCTTCATTATCTGAGGAGTCACGAATGATGCTGAACATGGTGCAGTCATCCGCAGACATCCCACTTCTGACCTTATGATGGAAGGGAGGTCATTGATGAAGCAGCTGAAGATGGTTGGGCCTAGGACACTACCCAGACGAACTTCTGCAGTGATGTCCTTGAGCTGAGATGTTTGACCTCCAACCACCACAACCATCTTCCTTTGTGCCAGGTATGACTCCAACCAGCTGAAAGTTTTCCTCCTGATTGCTAGGGCTCCTTGATGCCATTCTTGGTCAAATGCTGCCTTGATGTCAAGGGCAGTCACTCTTACCTCACTTCTAGCATTCAGTGCTTTTTCCCACATTTGAGCCAAGGATGTAATGAGGTCAGGAACTGACTGACCCTGGCGGAACCCTAAGTGAGCATCCGTGAGCAGGGTATTGCTGAGTAAGTGCCGCTTGATAGCACTGTCGATGACTCCTTCCATCACCTTGCTGATGATGGAGAGTAGACTAATAGGGCAGTAATTGGCTGGGTTGGATTTGTCCTGTTTCTTGTGTACAGGACACACCTGAGCAATTTTCCACATTGCTGGGAATATGCCAGTGTTGTAGCTCTGCTGGAACATCTTGGCTCAGGATGCGGCAAGTTCTGGAGCACAATTCTTCAATACTATTGCCGGAATGTTGTCAGTGCACATAGTCTTTGCAGTATCCAGTGCCTTCAGCCATTTCTTGATATCACGTGGAATGAATCATATTGGCTGAAGACCGATATCTGTGATGCCTGGGACCTCCAGAGGAGATCGAGATGGATCATCGACTCAACACTTCTGGCTGAAGATTGTTGCAAATACCTCTGTCTTGTCTTTTGCACATATGTGCTGGGCTTCTCCATCATTGAGGATGGGGATATTTGTGGAGCCTCCACCTCCAGTGAGTTGTTTAATTGTCCACCATCATTTACGGCTGGATATGGCTGGACTGCAGAGCTTAGATCTGATGCATTTGTTGTGGAATCATTTAGCTCTGTCCTTTACTTGCTGCTTATGCTGTTTGGGACACAAGTAATCCTGTGTTGTAGCTTCACCAGGTTGACACCCCATTTTTCGGTATATCTGATGTTGCTCCTGGCATGCTCTCCTGCACATTTCATTGAACCAGTGTTGATTCCCTGGCTTGGTGGTAATGGTAGAGTGGGGGATATGCTGGGCCGTGAGGTTACAGATTGTGGTTGAGTACAATTCTGCTGCTGCTGATGGCCCACAGCACCTCATGGCTGCCCCGTCCTGAGTTGTTAGATCTGCTTGAAGCCTGGTCCATTTAGCACAGCGGTAGTGCCACACAACACGACGGTATCCTCAAAGTGAAGATAGAACTTTGTCTCCACAAGGACTGTGTTACTGTTAGCTTCAATCAGTTTTAATGTTACTGTCAGCTTCAATCAGTTACACTGTCAATGGCAGCTTCAATCAATTACACTATTAGTGTCAGCTTCAAACAATTCCAATGTCAGTGGCAGTTTGAATCAGTTACATTGTTAGGGTCAGCTCCAATCAGTTCTACTGTTATTGTCAGCTTGAATCAATTACACTGTTAGTGTCAGCTTCAATCAGTTACACTGCTATTGTCAGTTTCAATTAGTTCTGATGCCAATGTCAGCTTCAATCAGTTCCACTGTTAGTGTCAGCTTCAATCAGTTCCACTGTTACTGTCAGCTTCAATCAGTTCCACTGTTAGTGTGAGTTTCAATCAGTTCCACTGTTAGTGTCATCTTCAATCAGTTCCACTGTTAATGTCAGCTTCAATCAGTTCCACTGTTCGTGTCAGTTTCAATCAGTTCCACTGTTAGTGTCAGTTTCAATCAGTTCCACCGTTAGTGTCAGCTTCAATCAGTTCCACTGTTAGTGTCAGTTTCAGTCAGTTCCACTGTTCGTGTCAGCTTCAATCAGTTCCACTGTTAGTGTCAGTTTCAATCAGTTCCACCGTTAGTTTCTGTTTCAATCAGTTCCACTGTTCGTGTCAGTTTCAATCAGTTCCACCGTTAGTGTCTGTTTCAATCAGTTCTACTGTTACTGTCAGCTTCAAACAATCCCAATGTCAGTGCCAGCGTCAATCAGTTCCACTGTTATTTAGTTATCTTTTTTTATTTCATTGACGGGATCGCTGATTAGGCCAGCATTTATTGCCCATCCCGACTTGCCCTTCAGAAGGTCTTGGTGAGTTGCCTTCTTTAACTACTGCAGTCCTTGAGGTTTAGGTACACCCACTGTGATGTTAGGGAGTTGCAGGATGTTGCCCCAGCAACAGTGAAGGAACAGCGATATATTTCCAAGTCAGGGTGATGCATTTCCTGGAGGGGAACCTCCAGGTGGTGGGGTTCCCACGGATCTCCTGCTCTTGTCCTTCCAGATGGTAGTGGTTGTGGGTTTGGAAGGTACTGTTGAAGGAACCTTTGTGAGTTCCTGCAGTGCATCTTGTAGATGGTACACACAGCTGCCATTGTTCGGCGGTGATGGAGGGTTTGAATGTTTGTGGAAGGAGGAGCAATCAAGCGGGCTGCTTTGTCCTGGATGGTGTTGAGCTTCTTGAGTGTTGTTGGAGCTGCACTCATCCAGGCAAGTGGAGAGTATGCCATCACACTCCTGACTTGTGCCTTGTAGATGGTGGACAGGCTTTTGTGGGGTGCGGGGTCAGGAGGTGAGTTACTCACTGTAGGATTCCTAGCTTTTGATCTGTCCTGGTAGCCACAGTATTAATGTGGCTAGTCCAGTTCAGTTTCTGATCAATAGTAACCCCCAGGATGTTGATTGTGAGGTATTCCACGATAGTAATGCCATTGGATGTCGAGGGATGGTGGTTAGATCTTCTCTTGTAGGAGATGGTCATTGACTGGCACTTACGTGGTGCGAATGTAACTTTCCACTTATCAGCCCAAGCCTGGATATTGTCCAGGTCTTGTGGCATTTGGACATGGATTGCTTCATTATCTGAGGAGTCACGAATGATGCTGAACATGGTGCAGTCATCCGCAGACATCCCACTTCTGACCTTATGATGGAAGGGAGGTCATTGATGAAGCAGCTGAAGATGGTTGGGCCTAGGACACTACCCAGACGAACTTCTGCAGTGATGTCCTTGAGCTGAGATGTTTGACCTCCAACCACCACAACCATCTTCCTTTGTGCCAGGTATGACTCCAACCAGCTGAAAGTTTTCCTCCTGATTGCTAGGGCTCCTTGATGCCATTCTTGGTCAAATGCTGCCTTGATGTCAAGGGCAGTCACTCTTACCTCACTTCTAGCATTCAGTGCTTTTTCCCACATTTGAGCCAAGGATGTAATGAGGTCAGGAACTGACTGACCCTGGCGGAACCCTAAGTGAGCATCCGTGAGCAGGGTATTGCTGAGTAAGTGCCGCTTGATAGCACTGTCGATGACTCCTTCCATCACCTTGCTGATGATGGAGAGTAGACTAATAGGGCAGTAATTGGCTGGGTTGGATTTGTCCTGTTTCTTGTGTACAGGACACACCTGAGCAATTTTCCACATTGCTGGGAATATGCCAGTGTTGTAGCTCTGCTGGAACATCTTGGCTCAGGATGCGGCAAGTTCTGGAGCACAATTCTTCAATACTATTGCCGGAATGTTGTCAGTGCACATAGTCTTTGCAGTATCCAGTGCCTTCAGCCATTTCTTGATATCACGTGGAATGAATCATATTGGCTGAAGACCGATATCTGTGATGCCTGGGACCTCCAGAGGAGATCGAGATGGATCATCGACTCAACACTTCTGGCTGAAGATTGTTGCAAATACCTCTGTCTTGTCTTTTGCACATATGTGCTGGGCTTCTCCATCATTGAGGATGGGGATATTTGTGGAGCCTCCACCTCCAGTGAGTTGTTTAATTGTCCACCATCATTTACGGCTGGATATGGCTGGACTGCAGAGCTTAGATCTGATGCATTTGTTGTGGAATCATTTAGCTCTGTCCTTTACTTGCTGCTTATGCTGTTTGGGACACAAGTAATCCTGTGTTGTAGCTTCACCAGGTTGACACCCCATTTTTCGGTATATCTGATGTTGCTCCTGGCATGCTCTCCTGCACATTTCATTGAACCAGTGTTGATTCCCTGGCTTGGTGGTAATGGTAGAGTGGGGGATATGCTGGGCCGTGAGGTTACAGATTGTGGTTGAGTACAATTCTGCTGCTGCTGATGGCCCACAGCACCTCATGGCTGCCCCGTCCTGAGTTGTTAGATCTGCTTGAAGCCTGGTCCATTTAGCACAGCGGTAGTGCCACACAACACGACGGTATCCTCAAAGTGAAGATAGAACTTTGTCTCCACAAGGACTGTGTTACTGTTAGCTTCAATCAGTTTTAATGTTACTGTCAGCTTCAATCAGTTACACTGTCAATGGCAGCTTCAATCAATTACACTATTAGTGTCAGCTTCAAACAATTCCAATGTCAGTGGCAGTTTGAATCAGTTACATTGTTAGGGTCAGCTCCAATCAGTTCTACTGTTATTGTCAGCTTGAATCAATTACACTGTTAGTGTCAGCTTCAATCAGTTACACTGCTATTGTCAGTTTCAATTAGTTCTGATGCCAATGTCAGCTTCAATCAGTTACACTGTTAGTGTCAGCTTTAATTGGCTACACTGTCAATGCCAGCTTCAATCAGTTGCACTATTTTAGTGTCAGCTTCAAACAATTCCACCGTTAGTGTCAGCTTCAATTGCTACAGTATTTTAGTGTCAGCTTGAATCATTTACACTGTTAGTCACAGCTGCAATTGCTTCCACTGTTGATGTCAGCTTCAATCATTTACACTGTTTGCTAGTGTAAGCGTCCATTAACTCCACTGATACCGTCAGCTTGAGTCAGGTCTACTGACATTGGTGTCAGCTTGAATCCGTTACACTGTTTTCAATCAGTTACATTGTCATCGAATTATAGAATCCTGACAGTGCAGAGGAGTCAATGCAGCCCATCGACTCTGCATCGACCCTTCGAAAGAACACCCCTCAGCCCACTCCCCGTAACCCTGTAATCTCATCTAACCTTTGGACACTCAGGGGCAATTTAGTATGGCCAATCCACCTAACTTGCACATTTTCTGACTGTGGCAATCCATCTAACTTGCTCATCTTTTGACTCAGAGGAAACCCACGCAGACAAGGGGAGAAAGTGCAAACTCCACACAGACACTCACCCAAGACCGGAATGGAACTCGGGTCCCTGGAGCTATGAGACAGCTGCGCTAACCACTGTGCCGCCCTGCCGCTCCACCTATAAGTTTGCACCAGTTTCTATAAGTTCTATAAGTTCCACTGTTACTGTCAGCTTCAATCAGTCCCACTGTTTCTGTTGAAATTCTTGTGTTTGCAACTATCCAAGCGAGCAGTGAAAATTTCATTGCATTCTTCATTGTACCTTGTGGATGGCTAATGGTTTTTGGGGGATCAGGATGTGAGACACATCTCAGAGTACCAAACCTCTGCCCTGTCCTTGCAGTGCTGACCCAGTTAAAATTGTGATCTGTGCTAACCTGCACAAGTATTGACGGTGCTGAACATGTTGTTAGTTGTGCCATTGTCCATACTGAAGGTCAGTGTTGAACTGTTACCTGTTGATGATGTTCATTGCATGGAATTTATGTGGCATGAGGATTACCTGCCCTTTATCAGCCAGAATGTTGTCCAAGTCCTGGTGTAGATTCACATCTTGCACCCATTTTTAGGGAGGAATGCAGATTCCACCAACTAATCTAATTCGTAGGTGATTACCATCTTATGCTCAACTGAACAATGGAAGTGGACAGCAGGACTGGAGTTTACGGGATTTACCATTAAAATAGGAAGTGTATCTACCTGTTACAGCTGAGTGTAACAAGGCTGCTGGCTCTTTGTATATTCAAGCAAACAGGGGATCATTTGGAGCATGATATTCATTTAAAATTCTAAATTTATCAAAAAGTTTGATGTGTTGATAAACACTCATTCACAGGTGTCCATATAATTGAATGTCCAGCAACATATATTCAAGAGGCAGCTGGATATAACACTTGGGGAGAATGGGATCAAAGGCTATGGGAAGAAATCAGGATTAGGCTATTGAGTTGGATGACCAGCCATGATCGTGATGAATGGCGGAGCAGGCTCGAAGGGCCGAAAGGCCTCCTCCTGCTCCTATCTTCTATGTATCTATGGAACACTTATAATATAATGTACTGCTATGCTGCCTGCAAGTAGGAGCAACATTGGAAAAGCAACTTTGAGTTGCACTCCTTGACCAAGGGCTGGGAAGCAGTCTTATTACTCTACCAGGTCATACTCTGGAGCTAGCTATGCAGGTGAAATATTAAGTTGTTTGGTGCTGATTCTTATTCATTTAGCTGAGTGGTTTCAATAACATTGATTTTGAAAATGACAGCTTTTCAGATTATATGCATTAATTGTTCTTGGAATGGATAATTTCATGTCAGAGGGCCCAATGTCCTGTGGGCGTTTTCCACCATAACTCTGGCCGGTGGAATCGCCTAGAGAACAGCAGAGACCCACTTTCCAAAGTTGTCCACTGTCTATACCCTACCCTAGCACCTGCATTTTCTCTAGTTTCTCATCTGTATCTGCTGACACCCTCTCTGAATTCATCTTGTCCATTAGACCCAGCTACTGCTTCCCCAGCCGTATTCCCATATTACATGATATTAGCAGTGATTCTCTCTCCTCAGGTGCTGCTTCCCTCTCCTTCAAACTTGTCATTGTCACCTGTCTCCTCAAAACAAAACCATTGACTCCCCTGTCCTTCCAAACTATCTCCAATCTCTCTGTCCTCTCCAAACTCCTTGTTGTTGTCTCCCAGATCTGTGCCCATCTTTCCCAAAACTTTACATTTGCACCCCTCCAATTAGGTTTCCATCATAGCGCCAAAACTGCTCTAATCAAAGTCACAATTCACACCTCATGCGACACTGACAAAGGTAAAAATCCTCCTCCTCCCTGCCCTCTGTGACCCATTGACACGGCTGACCATACCGTCTTCTCCAATTCCTCCAAAGCATGGCCAGATCACTGTGTTCCTCAATTTCTACACTGCTGGATCATTCCAGACTGGAGTAGGCAACATTGCCACCATCTCTCCATTTGTTGTGCATAGCTGCATCAGGGAGTCACCGAGGTCCTGTGCTTGAGAAGGGGTAGCCTTGTTGTCAGCTTTCTAAATAGTGGGAAACAGGAAGAATGGGCACACGGCTTTGCCAAGGCGCCATTAACTGCAAACATGGAATTGCTCAGGTTCCACATCTGAACTGGGAGATAGGCTGGAACACAAAGAGTTTAAGTCCCTTCACGTGCAATTGGTGGGCAACCCTGCACGGAGCATCATGTTACCGCTTTCCTGGCACAGTGCTTTCACCCTCTTCCAGACAGCTGTTCCTGCCATTTCAGCCAGCATACCAAACGGGAGGTAGACTGCTTGATGGCATAGGGATACTGTCTCTACCCAAGGCCCATGACTCCCCTCCACCACCTTACCACATGTGGACAGTGCTCATAAGAACGTAAGAACATCAAAACTAGGAGCAGGAGTAGGCCGTCTGGCCCCTCAAGCCTCCTACAGCATTCAATAAGATTATGGCTGATCTTTTTGTGGACTCAGCTCCACTTACCCACTCGCTCACCATAACCCTTAATTCCGTTACTGTTCAAAAATCTATTTATCTTTGCCTTAGAGTCATTCAACGAGGTAGCTTCAACTGCTTCACTGGGCAGGGATTTCCACAGATTCACAACTCTTTGGGTGAAGAAGATCTTCCTCATCTCAGTCCTAGATCTGCTTCCCCTTATTTTGAGGTTATGCCCTAGTTCCAGCTTCATCCCCGACTGGAAACAACCTCTCTGCTTCTATCTTATCTATTCCCATCATAATTTATATGTTTCGAAAAGATCCCCCCTCATTCTTCTAAATTCCAATGAGTACAGTCCCAGCTACTCAGACTCTTCTCATGTAATGAAAAACATGGTGTGAATAGATCATTGGCATCTGTCGAACAATGGTTTCCTTGCCTGGACATTTGTGGGAGAAGAGGGATGGTGTGGGAGGAGATGGGTCGGAGTACTATCATACTCCCTGGAGTGGGCCTCTAAATGGTGATCTGCTGAATACAACGCAACCTGGCCCTTATGAGACACAGCCCTTGCCACTAGGCTTTTGGCAGGTATCTCAGGAGGAGGATACGAGGAGGCATTGTGAGCATCCTCCTTCTGGGCAGGCTGTCCGTGAGCAGTTTATCAGACCTCAAATATCCACGTCTCATTGTCACTCCAAAATTCCATTTCCCTTTCCATTCCTCTGCTACAGACCATCACAGTGTGCTCTTGATCAAAACACTGGATTAAAAGACGACACAAGAACACCCATCAACTTCATCCGACAACACTTTCAATACACATGCCAAATTGAACTATTCACCCTTGTGCATTTCTTTGCCCTGCCTAGTGTTATCCCAGTGGCTGCAGCAGTGGTAATGGGAGGCTGCTGACCTTCTCTGGGGAAGACTGCAACTGGCCTTGCAGGACATCCTGAGGCAGCTGTGAGTCTTGAGAGCCAGGCTTCAGACGGCACCATCTCAGCAGTCTGGACAGACGCTGAAAAACAACAGCAAGAGCACTGGTGGATATAATTTGTGAAGAGGACGTCGAGGACCCGGGTTAGATCCCAGCCCTGGGTCACTGTCCGTGTGGTGTTTGCACATTCTCCCCTTGTCTGTGTGGATCTTGCCCCCGCAACCCAAAAAAGATGTGCAGGGTAGGTGGATTGGCCGTGCTAAAATTGCCCCTTAATTGGAAAAATAAAGAATTGGGTACTCTAAATTTATATTTTAAAAAGTAATAATTTGTTAAGAGGGCAGATTGCTGGACTATCGTGAGATCCTGCAAACCCTCTTTGAGCACTAGTAGCCACAGGGATGGCATTGTAGCAGTCTGAGATTGCATGATACCAAGCTGGGGTTGCAAGATAATCATAGATTATCATAGAATTTACAGTGCTGAAGGAGGCCATTCGGCCCATCGAGTCTGCACCGGCTCTTGGAAAGAGCATCCTACCCAAGGTCAACACCTCCATCCTATCCCCATAACCCAGTAACCCCACCCAACACTAAGGGCAATTTTGGACACTAAGGGCAATTTATCATGGCCAATCCACCTAACCCGCACATCTTTGGACTGTGGGAGGAAACCGGAGCATCCGGAGGAAACCCACGCACACACGGGGAGGATGTGCAGACTCCGCACAGACAGTGACCCTAGTCGGAATCGAACCTGGGACCCTAGAGCTGTGAAGCAATTGTGCTATCCACAATGCTACCGTGCTGCCCGTAACATAACAAGCAGAGATTTAATGCCATCAGTCTGAGCATGTGCTACAGCACTCATACGTTGGGTGTTTTCCTCCTGAACTGCAATGGAAACTGAGACATTGGCCATCAGACACTGCACCATGGCTGGGACTGCAGGTGTTGCCATGGAGATGGGCATCACATCCATGCTGGAAAGGATGTGCATGCTGCAAGCTCTATGTAAAGCCCCAGGCGAAGTTGGAGTCAGACTCCGCAATTCTCCAACAGGCTCGTGGCAGGCCTGCCGATACACCAAGTATTTCTGTGTTCTCTGCTTTCTCTTCCACTCCACCTTATCTGCTTATCGGAGCTCCATGCAATAGAATTATTTTGCAATGTCACCTTCCGGGAGTTGACCTCTCCTGGCTGCTGCCCACTTGTGCCCATTGACTCGCCACATGCTGATCCAATATGGGGCAGCATGGTAGCACAAGTGGATAGCACTGTGGCTTCACAGCGCCAGGGTCCCAGGTTCGATTCCCCGCTGGGTCACTGTCTGTGTGGAGTCTGCACATTCTCCCCCTGTCTGCGTGGGTTTCCTCCGGGTGCTCCGGTTTCCTCCGACAGTCCAAAGACGTGCAGGTTAGGTGGATTGGCCATGCTCAATTGCCCTTAGGTCCAAAAAGGTTAGGAGGGGCTATTGGGTTATGGGGATAGGGTGGAAGTGAGGGTTTAAGTGTGTCGGTGCAGACTCGATGGGCCGAATGGCCTCCTTCTGCACTGTATGTTCTATGTTCAATATCTGAGCTACTGATTGCGATGGTCAGATCAAGTGATGGCATTCCTTCATCAGATGTGTCTTCTTATTCATGCCCTTCATCATCAACCTGTACTAACTGGTCAGGAGGCAGTCCTTGAGTCTCTGAAACCATGGTCGGGATTCTGCGGGAATCGGCGGGGTGGGCAACTCCAGTGCAAAGGAGTGGTGTGAACAACTCCGGCGTTGGGCCGCCCCAAAGGTGCGGAATCCTCCGCACCTTCAGGCGCTAGGCCGGCGGCGGAGTGGTTTGCGCCGTGCTGGCCGGCGTGGAAGGGGCTTGGCGCCACGCCAACCGGCGCCAAAGGGCCTCCGCCGGCCGTCGCGAGTTGGCGCATGCGCGGGAGCGTTAGCGTGTGCTGGCGTCATCCCAGCGCATGCACAGGGGGGATTCATCTCCGCGTCGGCCATCGCGGAGGACCACAGCAGCCGAAGCGGAGGAATAGAGTGCCCCCACGGCACAGGCCCACCCGTGGATCAGTGGGCCCCGATCGCGGGCCAGGCCACCGTGGGAGCACCTCCCGGGACCAGATCCCCCCACGCCCCCCCCCCCGAGGACTCCGGAGGCCGCCCGCGCAGCCAGGTCCCGCCGGTAAGTACCTGTTGTAATTTACGCTGGCGGGACCGGCCTAAAATGGGCGGCCATTCGGCCCATCGCGGACCGGAGAATCGCCGGGGGGGGCGCTGCTAGCGGCTGCCGACCGGTGCGGTGCGATTCCCGCCCCTGCCAAATCCCCGGCGCTGGAGAATTCGGCAGCTGGTGGGGCAGGATTCACGCCACCCCCTCAGCGATTCTCCGACCCGCGGGGGGTCGGAGAATCCTGCCCCGTAAATGCAGAAGGCGAAATTTTGGTGAGAGAAAAGTGGTGACGATGGGGGCTGGGGGGGGGGGGGGGGGGGGGGGGGGGCGGGGGAGAATGGGCAGAAAGCAAGAGATTCCCCTTCAGACCCTCTGCAGTTTGTACTTCAGAACAGATTGTGGGATGAGGGCAAGGTGGGATTTCAGAAGGTGCATGAGGGAGGAACATATTCTCATCCTGGATGGCTGCGACGATGCGAGTTTAAACACCTGCGGCTGCCAGAATACACCTGCAGATTGACTTTAGAAGTGGAAACTGGCTTTAACTAATCCTAACCATGCACATAACGGAGTGGTCCTGCTGAGCATGCAGCCAGTCATCACCCCCCCAAGCATCGAGATGAGTAACCAGTACACCGTTTGTGTATTGCCTGCATCACCTCGATCAGATGCAGAGTAACCGAGCATCGCAATCCCCCAGCCACACACCAGCCCTATTCAATTGCCAGAACAATAGTTAAAACTATCAACTGAATTTTATTTCTGTTGCATTATTCATAACTGTAAGGAGGCTATGACTTTGAGCAAGATAAACTAAAATGATATTTGCTTGAGAAAGAAAGCATTACAAAAGGTCTAACCACAAATTAAATCTGATGTGTGCTTTTGAATATATACAAGATGTTAGTGTCAATCATCTTAAACATTTCAGTTTAATGAGATGAGCCAGGGATATGAATTATCCTGTTGCATAATTTGCCTTAGACCAGTCCAAATATTGACAAATTCATCCAGCAAATATGACTATTATACTGATGTAAATAAATTACAAATCTAGTTTTTCAACATCAGGCGGCTTCCTCAGATTACAAGAACCTTTAGTTGAAGTCAGCAGGTTCCTAAAAGATGAAAGCATGGCAGTAAGGATTTAGCAGTTGCAAAGTGCAGCCATTAATAAAAATGGATCTACCCTACGTTAGTAGAAGATTGCATTGTATTTGCATTTACAAGTCACTGAGTATCTCGTATAACAGCTCTCTCTTTATTCCCATACAAATTGGTCCATTTGTATGCTCTGCAAAGACATGTTCAGAGGTGTGTGCTGCACCTTACAAAGGTTCTCTTTTCTTGCACACAAAGAATATGCAGCGCCACACAGATAACAGTGATATGAGTCACAATGAATGGGGGGCTATCTCTCCTCGCTGAATCTTCCAGCGTGCTTTCAGATGTCAAATGCAATTTCGATAACAATTCCAATACCGCTGAATTCATGATTAAACTATTCCTCCTGCATAGTAAGAGAACACCGAGAATGGCCTTTGCTAATTGACAAAAAATAGGTTAGACGCCTCATTCTCATTGGGGAGCCTCTGTCTGTGCGGTATTACCACAGGCAAGGTTTAACTTATCACTTATTATTCAGTTAATAATTCAGCTGGTATCCAAATAGTAGACATGTTCCCCTATCAGAATACTGAAGAAAGGTTTCGCAGACTGGAATCCTGTCGGCAGATGAACACAATTCTAATCAACCGTGACAAACATTTTTTAAAATTTAAACATATTTTTAAAATTTTCGTGAGTCATCTCCTCCCCCAAATGGAAATGAGACTGAGATGGAGAAAATAAGACACGAAAATGCAGCCATTTCATTGAATAATTAAATATTTAAATGCAAGCAAGCAGTAACTATGCACTGGGAGCTTAGTCTCAAGACAATAGTGCAATTCCACCAGGGTATATCATGGGTCAATTTCTGTGCCATTGCCCAGGAGATAATCACACCTTGGGGATTAAAGGGTTGGATTTTCTCCCATTTTGGTGCTTAGTTTATTGGGTGTTTTTGGGAGAGCCTAAAAGGAATGCCATATTCTCACTGGTAGGGTGGAAATTTCCCATAACTTGTCAAAGTGTCAGGCTCTGACTGGAAACCGGCATGTATCTCTCCAGATGCACAGTCGAGTTTCCAGACCAGATTTTCAGCAACTCTGACAAAGAGAAATCTGGGGGGGTGTTTTAAGCTGTCAGTCTGGCAGGACGGGGCCTGAGAGAGCCAGCAAGCCCGGCTCCACAAAAATTAGGGCGCCCTTTAGAGATCCAATGAAATTGAACTCTCCCCACCCCTCCCACAGACACAGAGGACCCCACCATAAGCATTGAGGTGACCACCTGCCTTCGCCACCACTAAGATATCAGGGGTACTCCCCCTACAACTGCACAAGTATTGATCTCCCTCCGACCACCACGGCAGTATTGCGGGCATTCTTCCCCTCACAGGCAAGACCCCCGCCCCCCCCCCCCCCTCACTTTCAAAAGCATTGTCCACATCTTCAAAAGCATTGAAGTTCCCCCACACCATCAAAATCATTGTCCCCCTCCATGCCCCCCCCCCACCACCACCACCACCACATTCCGCCAATGGGCTGCCCAGGTGGCCCGTTCCGGCACTGCCCCGGCATAGGTTGCCACAGTCAGGTTGGCAAAACCAACCTGTGACGAGAAAGTGCCAGGGCGCAGTTATGTCCCTCACCACCCCTTGGTACCCCTGGCGGGATCCCCTCAACTAAATCCTGTTCTTTTGAAGTTGTAGTAAAACTTGTCGACGTGACATTATATCAGTGAAGTTTGAATGTTCAGTGAATGTTCAGTGGGATCATGTGGCAGGGAGGCCCATTAATAATATTAAAATTCATTAAAACCCATTTCAGTGAGGTTCCCATCCTTTGTGGGCGGCAATCTCATCATGCCATCAGTGAGAGACGAGGAAAATGGGGAATGAGATGTCGCCAGTGAGAATCTGATTTCCTGACTCTCGCAGGATTTTGTGTCCATGTCACTGTTTATGCTCAAAGAACAAAGAACAAAGAAATGTACAGCACAGGAACAGGCCCTTCGGCCCTCCAAGCCCGTGCCGACCATGCTGCCCGACTAAACTACAATCTTCTACACTTCCTCGGTCCGTATCCCTCTATTCCCATCCTATTCATGTATTTGTCAAGATGCCCCTTAAATGTCACTATCGTCCCTGCTTCCACCACCTCCTCCGGTAGCGAGTTCCAGGCACACACTACCCTCTGCGTAAAAAACTTGCCTCGTACATCTACTCTAAACCTTGCACCTCTCACCTTAAACCTATGCCCCCGAGTAATTGACCCCTCTACCCTGGGGAAAAGCCTCTGACTATCCACTCTGTCTATGCCCCTCATAATTTTGTAGACCTCTATCAGGTCTCCCCTCAACCTCCTTCGTTCCAGTGAGAACAAACCGAGTTTATTCAACCGCTCCTCATAGCTAATGCCCTCCATACCAGGCAACATTCTGGTAAATCTCTTCTGCA
Organism: Scyliorhinus torazame; assembly: GCF_047496885.1. NCBI lineage: Eukaryota > Metazoa > Chordata > Chondrichthyes > Carcharhiniformes > Scyliorhinidae > Scyliorhinus > Scyliorhinus torazame. The sequence continues at coordinate 91,350,625 of NC_092712.1, forward strand.
CCCTCTCTAAAGCCTCCACATCCTTCTGGTAGTGTGGCGACCAGAATTGAACACTATACTCCAAGTGTGGCCTAACTAGGATTCTATACAGCTGCAACATGACTTGCCAATTCTTATACTCAATGCCCCGGCCAATGAAGGCAAGCATGCCGTATGCCTTCTTGACTACCTTCTCCACCTGTGTTGCCCCTTTCAATGACCTGTGGACCTGTACTCCTAGATTTCTTTGACTTTCAATACTCTTGAGGGTTCTACCATTCACTGTATATTCCCTACCTGCATTAGACCTTCCAAAATGCATTACCTCACATTTGTCTGGATTAAACTCCATCTGCCATCTCTCCGCCCAGGTCTCCAAACAATCTAAATCCTGCTGTATCCTCTGACAGTCCTCATCGCTATCCGCAATTCCATCAACCTTTGTGTCGTCTGCAAACTTACTAATCAGACCAGTTACATTTTCCTCCAAATCATTTATATATACTACAAACAGCAAAGGTACCAGCACTGATCCCTGTGGAACGCCACTGGTCACAGCCCTCCAATTAGAAAAGCATCCTTCCATTGCTACTCTCTGCCTTCTATGACCTAGCCAGTTCTGTATCCACCTTGCCAGCTCACCCCTGATCCCATGTGACTTCACCTTTTGTACTAGTCTACCATGAGGGACCTTGTCAAAGGCCTTACTGAAGTCCATATAGACAACATCCACTACCCTACCTGCATCAATCATCTTAGTGACTTCCTCGAAAAACTCTATCAAGTTAGTGAGACACGACCTTCCCTTCACAAAACCGTGCTGCCTCTCACTAATACGTCCATTTGCTTCCAAATGGGAGTAGATCCTGTCTCGAAGAATTCTCTCCAGTAATTTCCCTACCACTGAAGTAAGGCTCACCGGCCTGTAGTTCCCGGGATTATCCTTGCTACCCTTCTTAAACAGAGGAACAACATTGGCTATTCTCCAGTCCTCCGGGACATCCCCTGAAGACAGTGAGGATCCAAAGATTTCTGTCAAGGCCTCAGCAATTTCCTCTCCAGCCTCCTTCAGTATTCTGGGGTAGATCCCATCAAGCCCTGGGGACTTATCTACCTTAATATTTTTTAAGACACCCAACACCTCGTCTTTTTGGATCTCAATGTGACCCAGGCTATCTACACACCCTTCTCCAGACTCAACATCTACCAATTTCTTCTCTTTGGTGAATACTAATGCAAAGTATTCATTTAGTACCTCGCCCATTTCCTCTGGCTCCACACATAGATTCCCTTGCCTATCCTTCAGTGGGCCAACCCTTTCCCTGGCTACCCTCTTGCTTTTTATGTACGTGTAAAAAGCCTTGGTATTTTCCTTAACCCTATTTGCCAATGACTTTTCGTGACCCCTTCTAGCCCTCCTGACTCCTTGCTTAAGTTCCTTCCTACTTTCCTTATATTCCACACAGGCTTCGTCTGTTCCCAGCCTTTTAACCCTGACAAATGCCTCCTTTTTCTTTTAAAACGAGGCCTACAATATCTCTCGTTATCCAAGGTTCCCGAAAATTGCAGTATTTATCCTTCTTCCTCACAGGAACATGCCGGTCCTGAATTCCTTTCAACTGACACTTGAAAGCCTCCCACATGTCAGATGTTGATTTGCCCTCAAACATCCGCCCCCAATCTATGTTCTTCAGTTCCCGCCTAATATTGTTATAATTAGCCTTCCCCCAATTTAGTACATTCATCCTAGGACCGCTCTTATCCTTGTCCACCAGTACTTTAAAACTTACTGAATTGTGGTCACTGTTACCGAAATGCTCCCCTACTGAAACATCTACCACCTGGCCGGGCTCATTCCCCAATACCAGGTCCAGTACCGCCCCTTCCCTAGTTGGACTGTCTACATATTGTTTTAAGAAGCCCTCCTGGATGCTCCTTACAAACTCCGCCCCGTCTAAGCCCCTGGCACTAAGTGAGTCCCAGTCAATATTGGGGAAGTTGAAGTCTCCCATCACCACAACCCTGTTGTTTTTACTCTTTTCCAAAATCTGTCTACCTATCTGCTCCTCTATCTCCCGCTGGCTGTTGGGAGGCCTGTAGTAAACCCCCAACATTGTGACTGCACCCTTCTTATTCCTGATCTCTACCCATATAGCCTCACTGCCCTCTGAGGTGTCCTCCCGCAGTACAGCTGTGATATTCTCCCGAACCAGTAGCGCAACTTTGCTTCCCCTTTTACATCCCCCTCTATCCCGCCTGAAACATCTAAATCCTGGAACGTTTAGTTGCCAATCCTGCCCTTCCCTCAACCAGGTCTCTGTAATGGCAACAACATCATAGTTCCAAGTACTAATCCAAGCTCTAAGTTCATCTGCCTTACCCGTAATACTTCTTGCATTAAAACATATGCACTTCAGGCCACCAGACCCGCTGTGTTCAGCAACTTCTCCCTGTCTGCTCTGCCTCAGAGCCCCACTGTCCCTATTCCCTAGTTCTCCCTCAATGTTCTCACCTTCTGACCTATTGCTCCCGTGCCCACCCCCCTGCCATACTAGTTTAAACCCTCCCGTGTGACACTAGCAAACCTCGCGGCCAGGATATTTATGCCTCTCCGGTTTAGATGCAACCCGTCCTTCTTATATAGGTCACACCTGCCCCGGAAGAGCTCCCAGTGGTCCAGATAACGGAAACCCTCCCTCCTACACCAGCTGTTTAGCCACGTGTTTAGCTGCTCTATCTTCCTATTTCTTGCCTCACTCACGTGGCACAGGGAGTAATCCCGAGATTACAACCTCGTGGCGAACGTGGATGCAAAATCGCCCCCCATAGAATAAGAAAATCTAGAATGGTTACAGCACAAAAGGAGGTCATTCAACTCATCATGTCTGTGATGGCTCTCTGCAGCAGCCATTCAGCTAGTCAAGCCTGTCATTCTTTCCCCAGTTCCCAACAATAGCTTTCTCTTCAGATAATTGTCCAATTCCCTTTTGAAAGCCTTGTATCAATTTCCCTCCACCACACTCATGCAGTGTATTCCAGATCCTAACCATTCATTGCATAAAAAAAGATAGTCACCTTTGGTTCTTTTTCCATTCACCTTAAATTGGTATCCTCTGGTTCTTGACTCTTCTGCCTAATTGGATAAGTTTCTCCCTATCTACTCTATCCAGACCGCTCAGAATTTTGAAACCTCCACCAAATCCCCTCTCAATCTTCTCGAAGGAGAACAGCACAAGCTTCATCATTCTATCCACGCAACTGAAGTCCCTCTTTCCTGGAATCATTCTCCTGAATCTTTTCTGCACCCTTCTGTAATGCCTTCACGTCCTTCCAAAGCGTGGTGTCCAGAATTGGACATAATACTCCAAAAACCAGCATTCTAAATAAAAGTTCAACAAGACCTGCTTGATTTTGTACTCTGTGCCTCTATTTATAAAGCCCAGGATTCCATAGACCTTCCTAACCATTTTCTCAAACTGTCCTATCACCAAAAGAAGGTACGAAAGATTTTTCACTTGAAGCAAACTCAGTTGGTGGAATCTTGTTGGGGCATCAGGGTTGGTTGCCTGTTGGGTGGAGAACTGGTGTGTGACCCGCACTGCCTCTTTTTCGGAAAGGCCCAATAAACAACAAACCAATCAGGCAGTGGCGAGGACAGCGGTGGGCCTTCTCCTGCAATCAAGGGCTGGATTCTCTGGTTCGCTCACCGCATGTTTTTCAGTGGCATGCCGTTCAATGGCAGTGGGATTCTCTCTTCCCGCTGCTTGTCAATGGGATTTTCCATTGTACCCAGCCCACACCTCCAGGAAACCCACAGGCCAGGGTGCACTGCTAGCGGTAAGAGAGATTCCCGATGGGCAGAAAATTCCGGCCCAAAATTGCCTCCCTCTCCCCCGGGAGTGGAAGTCTCACCAATGAAGAGATGCCAGCCTCCGATTGGCTGGCAGTGCTCAACATTTCTACTTGTTGTATGGTGTTGGATTCTGTTTGATCGGTCTTAATGCAGTCTTTGTAGTCTTAATTAGGTTAACTCTCTGTATTTATTAACGAGAAAAAGTATATACAAAAATCCAGTAAAGGGTTCCAGTTGGGAGCTGTCTCCATGTTTGCTTGTGCATCACTCCAACAATTGTACAAACGAGATATGGAAGTGTTATTAGGCCTTCAGACCACCCAAAACTATGAATTCAGAGACTTGAAGGGAGAGAGATGGATCACGGGTCTGTCCAACACTCAACTGACTCCCTGGTCTGGGTCACATGTTCTCTTACGTCACTGTGTTGCTGGTACTGTACTCAGTCCCACATTAACCTTATATGTGCCAGACCCTTATACGACAGCTCCCCTAAGTCGTTATCCCATGTATTTCAAGTTTTTATAGTTTACTCAATGTATTTAGACATCTGAAATGAAAATGAAATCTACCCCATCTCACCCCTACACGTCTCTGAATTCATAGATTCAGGCAGTCTAGAGGCCTTAAAGGGCTTTATAACCCTTCCGTATCTCGTTTGCACTATTGTCCGAAGAGTGGTGGTTCTGTTGCCTCAGATAAACTCTGTTGCTTTGGAGGTTGACCTCACATCTGGATATCTTTCAATCCTTTTTTTTCCTTCCTTGGTATTGAACTGCACTTTGTCAATTCAGCTGGTATGATGATAGGTCGTTGTTATTCCACCCATTTCTTGTGGGGTCGACAAACCTTGTGCTCATCTCCATGTCATTTTTTTCCTCTTCTTCCAACATTGTGCGAGTTGTCATGATATCCTTTGTGACAGAAGCTGGTCATTCCTGTTATGAGGATTTTTTTTTAATAACTCACCTTGGTGTTTGGCTGTATGATGTGTTGTTGATATTGGATGGCTTTTACTTGGTTCCAGCATCATCTGTGGCATTATCATACTGGCTGGGAATTGAATTGTTTGCTCTGTCGTTGCAGTGTTGTCCTCATCACCAGTCATTGGAGCCTGAGGTTGAGGCTCTTTTGGTTGTTGATTGCTCTTTTGTCTATCTTGCAGGGAAGACTTCATGGTACCCATCTGAGTGGTTGGCTGATCTGACCAATAAGGGCTTGTCGTGAAACACATTGATATTATGGGTATCACGACTTGGAACATCGGTTCGTGGGGGTCTTTAGTTTTGTTTTTGTAATGGTGTGGGGAGTCAAGTGAGAATAAATAGTTCAGTCACGTGTAACAATTATTAAAGACGTTTTATTAAATTATCAAAAAGATATGAACTGGTCTATATTACACTAAGAGAATTAAGTGTATGAATTGCTAAACACACAGACAGTTTATGTAGAACCCCTTGTTCCAAAGTATAACCATAAAACCTGACCTCCTTAAGTCTTTCCCATTGCCCCCAAGAAACATCCATATTAAATAGTCAAACCCAGCTTATAATTACCACACAATAGAGGGAGGACGATCAAGCCTGCGAAACGTCTTGTCCTGGTCCAGCGAATACTCTTAAACTGCCTTTACAAAGATTTTCAGCACTGCCATGGCTTTAATACTTGGAGGCTGTTAGTTGTAAAATTGTCCCCAGGCTGGCAGATATAAATTGGCTTCCAGGCTGCTAGACATAAACTGGCCTCCAAGCTGTTAGATGGAAGCTGGCCTCCCTGCTTCTGAGGGTGCTGGAAATTATACAATTTCTTCCTTTTGATTCTGCGTTCTGTATATTTGGCTGTCTCTATTAAATTCCTTGACTCTAGAAATTAGCATGGGTATACCTCATTGATCTCCCAATAGTCTAGGTAAGCTGTTTCTACTTATATACAATTTGCACCTGATTCTTTCTTGATGCCTGCTAATCTCTTCACCAGTAATGACGCAGCTCATCCAGCATTTTGAATACTGGCTACTGCTGTTGCTAGGCAGGTTTCTATCTGTTACTGAGAAGATTGCATCCTATTATGTTTTGTTAAATTTGTGTTACTGCTTTTATGAGGCAAATCTAAGACAGGGCTTTCCGGCATCTGTAGCGGAAATAGAAAAACTTGCTTTGCAAAGAGAGAAGACCTGAGGTCCCAGTCAAGATACTCTTTGTGGTTTAAGCACTTGGGAACTTACAGTGGTTTTGTCGGTCAGAGCAGATTCGGGACTATACACCTTTCTCTGCTCAAGAGAAAAGAAGACAGTTTACAGATTACGTACAAGAGCTCAGGATTTGTTTTCTGCCATCGCTTAGTGGTTCCAGAATCATGCTGATGGCTAGATGTCAAATTCCTCCAGGCTCATAGAGTATTGCGTCTGTTGTTTGAAGCCAGAGGTCTCTTAGCCAAGGTTCTTTGTATGATAGGACCATAACACTGGCTCCTGAGTCCAATGTAAAGTGGACATTAACCAAAATGTCTGCATTTTAATCTGAAAATCCAGGATCTTTGATCCCACCCAAGGAGAATGGCTATTTGTCCTCTTAGTGGGCACCAGCAGAACCATCCCCTTCCTGATCTAAATTCCCCTGGTCAGGCATGAATGCCTTTGATTGATGAACCACCCCCACCACTGTCGTGCAGACCTTAACACCAGTGACAATGGGATGAGGCCCTTAAGTCGTGATTACTTGGCCACTTGAGGGCCTCTATTCGCAATCGGTCAGGAAGGTTAACCATCGGCTTTCCCGTTACCTTCCCAAAAGGTCATTACCGTTAGCTTCCCAGAACCTAATTCTGGAAGAGGTGGGAAGGAACAGGGCCCTGGTGCACCACCATGTCACCTATTTATATGCCATTCCCATCTTCAAGCTCGCCACCAGTGAGAGCAAAAGATTCTGCCCAGTGGTTGGAAGTAACCACCCAAATTTCTGATGCCTAAATATAAATCAAACTGAAACACTACGATGGTGAGAGTTTGCAATGTTTCCACCTGTGAATCTCTACTGGGAACATAGAAATATAGGAACAGGGGTAGGCCATTCAACCCCTTGAGCTTGTCCTGCCATTCAATGCGGTCATGGCTGATCTGTGACCTAACTCCTTATTCCTTAATATCTGTGCTTAACAAAAATCTATTTATCTCAGATTTAAAATGAACAATTGATCTAGCTTCACTTGCTGTTTGTGGGAGAGAGTTCCACTCTCCCTTTGAGTGAAGATGTTCTTCCTAACATCTCTCCTAAACGGTTTAACTCTAATGTTTAGAATCTCTAACCAGTAAAACTGGATTATCTATATCTACCTGTCTTTCCCTGTAAATATCTTGAATACTTCGACTAGATTCTAAATTGTAACGAAAACAAGTCTAATTTATGTAATCTCTCCTCGTAACTCACCGCCTGTAACCCTATGTTGCTCTCCCTGCAAGGCCAAAATATCCTTCCTACAGTGTGGTGTCCAGAACTGTTCACAATACTCCAAGTGGGGTCTAACCAGGGTTTTGTATTGCTGCAGCATAACCTCCAATCCTCTAGATATAAAGGTTAGCATTCTATTAGCTTATTTGATTATTTTCTGCACTTGTTCCTGGCATTGTAAGGACCTATGTACCTGAACCCCCAAGTCTCTTTGGACATAATAATAATCTTTATTGTCACAAGTAGGCTTACAGTAACACTGTAATGAAGTTACTGTGAAAAGCCCCTAGTCGCCACATTCTGGCACCTGTTCGGGTACACAGAGGGAGATTTGAGAATATCCAAACTAACAGCACGTCTTTTGGAAATTGTGGGACGAAACCGGAGCACCCGGAGAAAACCCACGCAGACACAGGGAGAACGTGCAGATTCCACACAGACAGTGACCCAAACCGGGAATCAAACCTGGGACCCTGGACCATGAGTCCTCACTTCCAGACTTCCTGGGTGGGATTTTCCCAGCACCGCAACTGCACCATGCCGCCCTAACGCCGGCACCCGATTCTCCGGCCCGGATGGGCCAAGCTGCCGCTCTAAAGAGGCAGAGTACCGCCGGCACCGTCCACACCTGGTCGCAGCCGGCGGGAGCTCTGAACGGAGGGTCGGGGGCAGCGTGTGCGGGGGGGGGGGGGGGTGGGTGGGAGGGGGGCTCCGACCCTGGGGGGTGCCTCCGATGGGGCCTGGCCCGCGATCGGGGCCCACCGATCGGCGGGCTGGCCTTTCAATTCCCGGGCCTATTTCCTTACGCGCCGGCCCCTGAACTCCCGCGCCATGTTGCGTCGGGGCCGGTATGTTGAGGGAGGCCAGAACGCATGCGTGGGTTGGCGCGGTGCATAGTTCGAAATGAAATTAAATGAAAAAATGAAATGAAAAGAAATGAAAATCGCTTATTGTCACAAATAGGCTTCAAATGAAGTTACTGTGAAAAGCCCCTAGTCGCCACATTCCGGCGCCTGTTTGGGGAGGTTGTTATGGGAATCGAACCGTGCTGCTGGCCTGCCTTGGTCTGCTTTCAAAGCCAGCGATTTCGCCCTGTGCTAAACAGCCCCTAAACGGCTAAACTGTGCTAAACGGCCCAGTTTGTGCCGGAATGGGAGGCTGGAGCGGCGTGAACCGCTCCTGCGCCGAGCTGGACCCCTGTAGGGGCCAGAATCGGTACTTCCAGCGGCCCGTTCATGCCGTCGTGAAATGCGACGCCGTTTCCGACAGCGTGGACACTCTGCCGTCGAATGGGAGCATTCTGCCCCAGAGTCTATGAAGGTTTTCATGTCCTGAATTATGAACAAGGTTAATTTAAGCTGCATTTGAATGTACTTACAGCATCCATCACTCAGTTATGTCGAAATGCACATAGTGAGTGGTCGATGCATCTTTTGTTACATTTATTGAGTGTATCACCTTCCCCATAGAATTTCCCATCTGATAAACAGGACCTTGCACTGTTGCCTTGAGGCTGTGTTTCCCACAGTACAGTGTTTCATCAGTTGCACCACATCATCATGCATGGCCCTTGCCACAAGGAAAATCAATTCCTTATCAGGCTGGGCTTTCGCTTGATGCATTCTCAATTGGTTAGTAATCACAAGTACCAAATAATGCATGTAAATGCTTTATCATCATATTCATAGAGGAAGGTTCACGAACATTCCCTTATCCTATCTTGATTGATGATGAAGCAAGGCATGTGTGTGCAAAAGAGAAGGCTGAATTGTTCGCAAGCATCTTCAGCATGGATAACCCTTCTTGGGCTTCACCTGAGATTGACACCATCAAAGATGCCAGTCTTCAGGTAATTTGATTCATTCCACACGACATCAGGAAATGGCTAAGTGCACTGGTCAGTATGGCCCGATAATACCCTGGCTGTACTGTTATCTCCAGAATAAATCATTCCCTCAACTTCCAGGACAGCTATCTACCGACTATGTGGAAAATTGACGAGCTATGTCCTGTCCACAAAAAGCAGGAAATATCGACCACAGCCAATCACCATCCAGTCAGACTTCTGCCAATTATCAAAGTGATGGAAAGGTCCACATCAGTACTATCATTTCACCCACCTGGAGGAGGTGGGAAGGTGATGTTCTACCATATTTGCCTAAAACGAAGGAAATGCGCCGGAATGTGGCGACTAGGGGCTTTTCACAGTTGACGCATATCGGTAGATTGAAGTAACATAAGGTCCGACATAGAAATTCATGTATCCGTGGTTTTGAATGACAGCCTTTGATTTAATACACAATAATGCAATCGTACATGCAAGAACAAGCACGTTAAACAACTAATCAGATACAGTAATACAAGCTCTGTGCAAACATTATGAATGTTCACAGCTCTGTTATAGTAATCACGAGGACTCCCAAAAAGATAAGTCCAAGACGTTTATTTCTGGGAACAATAGCCGCACAGCAGCAGAGAGCACAATGGATGACCATCCGGGAATACCGGCTCCCTTCTGGGCCGGCTTTTATCGGGTGAAATGGACGAGCCAGCTGTTGAGTCCCTGCCCCTCAATAGGGAGATCAATTAGATCATCCCTGTCGCTCACGTAGGGGTTACAACATGCCCCTCCCCAAAATCCGCAAGTCCTTCTGTTGCAGAGGGTGGAGGAGGCCCCCTTCTCCGCTTCACCTGCAGTTGCAACGTTATTTCTGTGCCGATCATCTGGGGAGCGCCTTTGGCGACCGTTCTCTGGTGAGGCTGTTGTTCGAGACCATGGATGCATGAGTCTCCGTGTCGGACCTTGAGTCCCCCACCTCATGCATCTCCTTGTCTGGGCCTCTAGGGCGTGTTGCGCCCAGGTCCTTGGGTGTCGGACAGGCGGTATGCAGGGCCGGTTCATCCAGCGAGGCCAGTCCTGATGCTGGCGCCTTACTCCGGAGGTGGTCCACATGCTTTTGCACCACCCGCTCCCGTGTTCTTACCGTATACGATACCGGTCCCTTCACTGGGCACTGTCTCCTAAGTTCTGGTCGTATACCCTGTCGAAAACATCTGTCCTGCACCGTCTGCCGTGGTACTGCTTCTGGAAATCTTTGACAGAATTCTCTTTCTGCTGAACCCAACCTTTAACAACGATCACCCACAGGTCGGATTGTTTGTCAGTGGAGGAAGGGCGGGGGCAGGCGATCCCAGGATGAGTGCTAGCAGTATTTCTCCTCAGTCAATCTACCCCTTAAATTTCTTGCTACAGTTTCGATCTAATTTCTGGACCAAATTTCCTCATAGCTCCCTTGCATAACAGTGAATATCTGTGATTTCTAGCACGTGTTGTTCAATCGTGGAATCTTATCTCATGTTGGACACTATTGTTTTGATGTTCACTCTCCGTGGCAATGACGTGACCAATCAGAGTCAACCTGCCTGGTTTGAATTTGAAACAAAAGCATGGATATTAACAGTTAACTTCTCTGCTTCATTCTCCATGGCAATGCCTCTATCAATCAGAGTCCACTTGCCAACTAATCAGCACTCCCTCCTCATGCAGCATAAGTTATAGGCCGGTTAGTCTTACTTCGGTGGTCGGTAAGTTAATGGAAAAGGTCCTGAGGGATAGGATTTATGACCATTTGGAAAGATGCAGCTTAATCCGGGATAGTCAACACGGATTTGTGAAGGGTAAGTCTTGCCTCACAAATTTGATTGAATTATTTGAGGAGATAACTAAGTGTGTAGATGAAGGTAGAGCAGTTGATGTCGTCTACATGGATTTTAGTAAGGCGTTTGATAAGGTTCCCCATGGTCGGCTCATGAAGAAAGTAAGGACAAAGAACAAAGAACAAAGAAATGTACAGCACAGGAACAGGCCCTTCGGCCCTCCAAGCCCGTGCCGACCATACTGCTCGACTAAACTACAATCTTCTACACTTCCTGGGTCCGTATCCTTCTATTCCCATCCTATTCATATATTTGTCAAGATGCCCCTTAAATGTCCCTATCGTCCCTGCTTCCACTACCTCCTCCGGTAGCGAGTTCCAGGCACCCACTACCCTCTGCGTAAAAAACTTGCCTCGTACATCTACTCTAAACCTTGCCCCTCTCACCTTAAACCTATGCCCCCTAGTAATTGACCCCTCTACCCTGGGGAAAAGCCTCTGACTATCCACTCTGTCTATGCCCCTCATAATTTTGTATACCTCTATCAGGTCGCCCCTCAACCTCCTTCGTTCCAGTGAGAACAAATCAAGTTTATTCAATCGCTCCTCATAGCTTATGCCCTCCATACCAGGCAACATTCTGGTAAATCTCTTCTGCACCCTCTCTAAAGCCTCCACATCCTTCTGGTAGTGTGGCGACCAGAATTGAACACTATACTCCAAGTGTGGCCTAACTAAGGTTCTATACAGCTGCAACATGACTTGCCAATTCTTATACTCAATGCCCCGGCCAATGAAGGCAAGCATGCCGTATGCCTTCTTGACTACCTTCTCCACCTGTGTTGCCCCTTTCAATGACCTGTGGACCTGTACTCCTAGATCTCTTTGACTTTCAATACTCTTGAGGGTTCTACCATTCACTGTATATTCCCTACCTGCATTAGCCCTTCCAAAATGCATTACCTCACATTTGTCCGGATTAAACTCCATCTGCCATCTCTCCGCCCAAGTCTCCAGACAATCTAAATCCTGCTGTATCCTCAGACAGTCCTCATCGCTATCCGCAATTCCACCAACCTTTGTGTCGTCTGCAAACTTACTAATCAGACCAGTTACATTTTCCTCCAAATCATTTATATATACTACAAACAGCAAAGGTCCCAGCACTGATCCCTGTGGAACACCACTGGTCACAGCCCTCCAATTAGAAAAGCATCCCTCCATTGCTACCCTCTGCCTTCTATGGCCTAGCCAGTTCTGTATCCACCTTGCCAGTTCACCCCTGATCCTGTGTGACTTCACCTTTTGTACTAGTCTACCATGAGGGACCTTGTCAAAGGCCTTACTGAAGTCCATATAGACAACATCTACTGCCCTACCTGCATCAATCATCTTAGTGACCTCCTCGAAAAACTCTATCAAGTTAGTGAGACACGACCTCCCCTTCACAAAACCGTGCTGCCTCTCACTAATACGTCCATTTGCTTCCAAATGGGAGTAGATCCTGTCTCGAAGAATTCTCTCCAGTAATTTCCCTACCACTGAAGTAAGGCTCACCGGCCTGTAGTTCCCGGGATTATCCTTGCTACCCTTCTTAAACAGAGGAACAACATTGGCTATTCTCCAGTCCTCCGGGACATCCCCTGAAGACAGCGAGGATCCAAAGATTTCTGTCAAGGTGTGGGATAGAGGGAAATTTGGCCAATTGGATAAGTAACTGGTTATCACATAGAAGATAGAGGGTGGTGGTGGATGGAAAATGTTCAGACTGGAGACCAGTTACCAGCGGTGTACCACAGGGATCAGTGCTGGGTCCTCTGCTATTTGTGATTTTTATAAATGACTTGGAGGAGGGGGCTGAAAGGTAGGTCAGTAAATTTGCTGATGACACCAAGATTGGTGGAGTAGTGGATGAGGTGAAGAGCTGTTGTAGGCTGCAAAGAGACATTGATAGGATGCAAAGCTGGGCCGAAAAATGGCAGATGGAGTTTAATCATGATAAGTGCGAGGTGATTCATTTTGGTAGGAAAAATTTGAATGCGGATTACAGGGTCTATGGAAGGGTTCTGAGGAATGTGGAGGAACAGAGAGATCTTGGGGTTCATGTCCACAGATCTCTGAAGGTTGCCACTCAAGTGGATAGAGCCGTGAAGAAGGCTTAAAGTGTGTTCGCGTTTATTAACAGGGGCTTGAGTTTAAGAGCAGTAGGGTTATGCTGCAATTGTACATGACCCTGGTGAGACCACATTTGGAGTATTGTGTGCAGTTCTGGTCACCTCGCTATAGAAAGGATGTGGAAGCATTGGAAAGGGTGCAAAGGAGATTTACCAGTATGCTGTCTGGTTTGGAATATAGGTCTTATGAGGAAAGGTTGAAGGAGCTAGGGCTTTTCTCTTTGGAGCGGAGGAGGATGAGAGGCGACTTAATAGAGATTTATAAGATGATGAGGGGGATAGATAGAGCGGATGTTTAGAGACTATTTCCTCGGGTGGGTTTTGCTGTTACAAGGGGGCATAACTATAGGGTTCAGCGTGGGAGATATAGGATAGATGTCCAAACTAGGTTCTTTACTCAGAGAGTGGTTAGGGTGTGGAATGAACTGCCTGCTGTGATTGTGGAGTCAGACACTTTAGGAACTTTCAAGCGGTTATTGGATAGGCACATGGAGCACACCAGAACGACAGGGAGTGGGATAGCTTGATCTTGGTTTCGGACAAGGCTCGGCACAACATCGAGGGCCAAAGGGCCTGTTCTGTGCTGTACTGTTCTATGTTCTATGTTAAATTGTTGTTCCCTTTACTGTTTGTTTATCTTACATAGTGTCCTGCTGAGTGCAGACAGAAAATCTCGATAGAATGTCCCTTTTTTTCACCAATAATCAAGTTCTGTAAAATTACTATTTATCTTCAGGTACTTGACCTATGACTTGCCATCCATCATAAGGTCAGAAGTGGGGATGTTTACTGATGATTGCATTGTGTTGTAAATCCTCAGAAAATGAAGCAGCTCTCATGAAACAAGTTATGGAAAGTATTCAGGCTTGAACTGTTAAATCACAAAGTATCATCCACACTCCACAAATCTTAACAATGACCATGCCCAACAAGACACGCCACCTCCCTTGATGTTCAATAGCAACACCAAGATCCCCACCATTAACATTCTGAGATTCGCCATCGATTGAACTGGGCGAGCCAAGCAAATGTTGTGGCTGCTGGAGCACGTCAGAAGCTAGACATTCAGTAGCACGTGACACACCTCCTGATTGCCCAAAGCCGTTCTACCACCTTCAAGGCATGTTGCTAACTTTTGGTTGGTTCAATTGGCTCTGTTTTATAACCTTTGCTCTAGAGTCGCCAGGTATCTTTACACCGCCACGAGGTTCAAGTTCAAGTAATGATCAATAACTCAACACACCAATTAGTAAGATTCAAATCAAAACACATTTATTATACACAGTAAATCGCTACTCATGCGTAAACTCTACTTTCTAGGCTATTTCTATAACTAACAGGCCTATACTTAGCTTCGGACTGGCCCACCAGGTCAGGGGAACAAATGCCCTTTCGTTCAGGTCCTGAGTCTGCGGGATTCAAAAGCTGGTATGGACTGGTAGCTAGGAGCACCTCTCTCGTAGCGAGTGTTGACTTGAGACTTACTCGCTTGGAGGCCGCTGGATAGTTCACTCTCAGGGGTTGCTTCGCGTTGCTGAGTGATCCTTTCAAGAAGGACAATTTGAACTTGGGGGCTTTACTTTATAGTCCCCAGGGGCTTCCCACCCTTCAGGGTGGACCCCGCACCTGGTTCCAAGTGATTGGACTACTTTCCGATCATTTGGATCGATTTCTCCAATGCTGGAGCGGTTCCCTGATTGTTGGGCGGTCCCTAAATGTTTGTTGGCCTTCCTTTGTCTTGGCTCCTGCTGGCACCGAGGAGTCTGGCTTGGCTTTGTTTACCTTAACTGTTGCCATTGTGCCTGGGAATAGCACATTACTGTGTAGATGGCTGCTGCATTACTGTGTAGATGGCTGCTGGTTTCAGTGCTGCCTGGTTCCTTACAGGTCTCAATACACATGATTTCTGTATTTGCTAGTCTTTTCCTGTGTTGGCTGAATTTCCCTTCAGCCTTTGCGGTTCTTCATTTTAAGTCGGGAAGTGGCCAACTCAGGTGGCTACATGCCCTCCTTGTGATCCTAACGCGAAGCGTGAAGGATCACATAACTGCATTATCTTCATTCCCTGACCCAGCGAGCACTCTTCTATGGCCTCTACACTGACCATAACTATGCAAGAAAAATTTTAACTCACATTCTAACTGGCGCTATGTCAAAACAGGGACATGCGTTACAAAATTTAAAAAACGGTACCTCTAACTGTCCTCAATAAACTACACTCACTCAAACATTCAATCATACTAACTTCCTAAACAATACAAAAATAAATAGCAGCATTTACATTTTTCCAGGTTTGGCAGTCAAGCACAGGGTTGTACAATATTTCCATCTCTTTATTTACAGAAGAACGCAAACTAATGTGCTTTATTATAGATCAAGGGGTTCGGGGGCCTGGGGATAACTGAACATAGGGGATCTTATTCTGTATACCGGGGTGCGAGCGCGGTAGGCTCTCCTTCTCCATTTCCTCATGCGGATAGTCTGCACGATGCTGCAGAGTATCGCCAACACTAATAGGGATTTGACTACGTAGGAAAGGGAGTACCACGTTATGAGCTTATCACACCATGATGGTGCATCGGAGACTATCTCGGGGTTCTGTGTGCTATGGGGAAATGAATAATTGACGGCTGGGGGGGGGTTGGGGTCAGGGGGTTCGCGTTCGCGCGCAACCAAATGTTCATTAGGGTGATGAGCAACACGGAGGATGTCCTCATGGTTCTTCTTCTTTCTCTTCTCTTCTCTTCATTTTGTCTCTTTTCCTGGAGCTTCTGGGGTTCTGTGGGATCAAGCATAGTGTCTGTTACTATCTTGGTTTAATATTTCGTCTGTTAGTATGTCTGTCCTTCAGTGCCAATTCTCCCTTTACAATTTGTCACCATGTGTGACTCCCTAATTTTTTTTAAAAAACCAAATATTCCAGACAAGACACACTTAAAAATACTGAAACAGTGCGAGCCGTCTCGTAGGCTGTGCGATTTACCATCCAAATGTTTGAGGATGTAACTAGCATAGGGATGGCAACCTAAGGGTCGCCTGAAAACAAACCAAAACTTTTTGAACCATAAGTGCCGAAATGAGGTGCGTATGGGCCGCGACGGGTAAGATTTGGATGGAATCCCCGGGTAGGATGGCGACCAATGCCGTGTGTGCTCTACCCGAGCGTAGCTGACCAGAGGGGGGGTTCCCAGGCAGGGCAGGTCCCAATGCCGTTTCTCCACTGCCTGAGCAACCGACAAGAACGGGCAAAAATATAGTCATCGTGGGGGTTTGCCGTATTGGTTCTACCTTTGAACCAGAAGAGCAGTTATGAACGGGGGTCTGGCAAGCTCTCAGCGGTTTCTGCCGATGAGTGTGCTGGCAAGTTCTCATAGGTTTCTGCACACAAATAAGGCGTGGGGCCGTGGAAAAAATTTCCGATCTTACAAACAACATTTAACAATAACAGTAACAAACAACATTAAACAACATGCTGCAGGTTCCATCAGAAAGGACACCGTTTTCTCCCAAGCGGTTCCTTTTTATAACATCATCTGGACACCTCAGTTATCGGTTGCGAACAGGGTCGCAAAGGGCTTCTCGTTTTGGGAGTCAGACTCAAAGTCGTCATCTTCGCCCAGATGCCATACTCTGGAATGTTTAAGGGCTGATAGGGCTGCAAGGTGCGATTTGGGGTCCATCTCGTCGTTCCGGACGAGCCTGTATGAGTTATCTCGGTGCCAAAGGTGCTGTCTAGTTCTGTGGGGATGGAGTCGGGGTCGTAATCGTAGGGCGGTGGTCTTTGGTGGGGTTTATTGAGGAATGTGATGAGGAAAGGATCACTCGAATTGTGGTCAGATTCGCTGGGTGTGGGTCCTGTTGCATGGGGATAGTAGGGAGGCGTGCTGTGTCTATTGTCCGAGTCACAGTCGCTGTCGCTGCTGCTGCTGTCTGTGGGCATTCCGGGGCGGAGTCTAGAGGTCGGGGGTGGAGACGAGGGCGAGTCCGTGGATGTGGTGGGCGTGTTGGGGGAGGGTAGGGATACGTTGGCTGTGGATGGGGAGTGGTCTGCTGCGTTGAGCATGATGTGGTGTGCGTAGTTGGTCTGTGGGTCATATGCCTTAAGCTGGTTGATATGGAACCACACAGTCGTTGAGCCGTTTTAACATTCTCTACCAGTTGTTCTACTGCTTTCTCGTGTGTGAGGGGCGTCACTTTGGGGCTGGTCAAATCTAATCCCAATAAAAATTCTGTGCCTTTCATGGGGTATCCGGTCATGAGGGTGTGTGGGGTGTAACCTGTAGATGTTGAAACCGTATTTAGCAAAAACATCAGCGCAAAAGGGAGGACTGAATCCCAAGTGGTGTTGTTTTGCTGGACCATTTTTCAGAGGGTAGCTTTTAGGGTCCGATTCATGCGCTCCACGATACCGCTTGACTGGGGGTGGTATGCGATGTGGAATTTTTGGGTAATGCCAAATATCGTGAGGACGTTCTTCATGACACGTCCCGTAAAATGGGAACCTTGGTCGGATTAAATGCTGCGGGGGAGACCCCATCTCGTAAAGATGTGGTGGGTTAAGATCTTGGCTGTGGTCTTTGCCGTGTTCATTCTGGATGGGAATGCCTCTACCCATTTTGTAAACGTGTCTATCACAACGAGTACATACTTATAAGCATTCCTGCAAGGGGGCAATGGTCCTATAAAATCAATCTGGAGGTTAGTCCAGGGGCCATTAACAGGGCGGGTGTGACTAAGTTGAGCTTTCTTGGCGAATCTGTCCGGATTGTTCTGGGCACAGATAAGGCAATTCTCAACGTAGTGCGTTACGTCTTCTTTTAAACTTGGCCACCAACAGAGCTGCCTGAGGTGGGCTGTAGTGGGATCAATTCCCTAATGCCCATGACTGTCATGGAATAAACAAATAAGTTGATTCCTGTCCTGTTCAGGAACCACATAAAGGGTGTATTTTAACACCACACCGTCATGTGTGGTCAGTGCATTTTTAAATCTATCATAGGGTGCTGTATAGTTTCCTTTTAAAATCTCCCTGAGATTGCTGTCCTGCTTCTGGGCCTGTACTAAATCCTCGATTTTAGTCTGCGAGACCTGAACTGCATTCACTGGTGCACTTTCGGGGGGGGTCCAAAAATATCCGTGCCTGGAACCTGCTTTTGCCAGTGCGTCGGCTTTTACATTTCCTGGGGGGGAGGAACGATGGTGACTACGAACTTTAACTATTCCAAAGGTCCTGCCCTGGGCTTTTTCTAAAATGTGACGGAGCAATGGGGCTGAGGGGAGGGGTTTTCAGTCTGCGGAAACAAATCCTCTTGGTTTCCACAGGGGTAGGAATTCTGTAAGGCTGTTGCAGACATAGAGGCTGTCCAAGTATATGTCTGCTGGGCTGGGGAAGGAATCTGGGTGTTCTACAATGTATGCCACGGCTGCTAGTTCTGCCGCCTGTGCGCCTAAGTGTCCTGGAAGTTTTATTGCGATTTCTTCTAGGGCGCGTCCCTGCGCGTCCTCGACATAAATGCCGCATCCTGTAATGTGCTTCCCTTCTAATACAGTGGAAGAACCATCCACATATATTCTTATGGGTTCGCACATGTGCTTGGGGCTCTGGGGTGAACTACCTGTCTTCCTGGGGGGTGTTTTCGCAATAAAGAGGCCTGTGTTGTGGTGCGGTGAGATGATTTCACATTCATGGGGGGTGCCTGGGCACTGAAGGTTATCGGCTAAGAAAGTGTGGGTCTTGGTCCTTTTAACAGTGATGTCCCGTCCCTGCAAAAGAAGGGTCCATCTGGCTGCTCTAATCTGGCTTACTGTACCGTCCTTAAGTCGTCCGTCTAATAAAAGTTGGGTGGGGCTGTGTTCCGTGAGGATTATGATGGGGTTTAGTCCGGTTATGTAGGAAAAACACTGAACTGCCCAGAAAACTGCGAGCAGGTGCCTTTCACAGGCCGAAAATCCCTGCTCCACAGGATCTAAAAGTCTGGAGGCATAATCCACGGGTCTTAGCTGTTCGTGCCGTTCCTGGAGGAGCATGGCCGAAAGGGTGCGGCCGGTGTTAGCTATCTCTATAGCGTAAGGGGAAAGTGGATCTGGAACTTGTAGTGCGGGGGCTGCAATGAGGGCTCTTTTCAAAGCATCCACAGCATCCGTATGCTGTGGAAGCCATTCCCAAGGGGCTCCTTTCTTTAGGAGTTCCGAGAGGGGTGCTGCCTTGCTGGCGAAACCGTCAATGTGGTTTTGGCAGTAGCCAACCAGTCCTAAAAACGACCGGAGGGCTGAAACATTCTGGGGAAGGGGCAATTTGGCAATCAAGTCAATTCTTTTGTGCTCGATCTCGCGTTTACCATGCGTGATAATTGTACCCAAATATATCACTTTGTTTTCCAAAATCTGGGTCTTTTTGGGGTTTACTTTACAACCAATTTTCTGTAGGAGTTCCAGGAGTTCGGCCAGAAGCTCAATGTGCTCTGCCTTGGTGTCTGTCTGCATTAATAGATCGTCCACATACTGGACCAAACATTCGGGACGAGAAAATTTTGATAATCCATTTGCCAGCTGTCGGTGGAAAATGGAGGGGGAGTTGTGGAATCCTTGTGGCAGGCATGTCCACGTGTACTGCTGATTTTTAAAAGTGAAGGCAAATTTGTATTGGCACGCTTTTGCCAATGGAATGGACCAGAATCCATTACTGACGTCCAAAACCGTAAAGTATTGTGAGTTGAGTCCCTGTTTGAGCATGGTCTCGGGACTTGTGGCTACCGTGGGGGCTGCTGCGGGGGTGACTTTGTTGAGTTCCCGTAATCGATGGTCAGTCACCATGATCCATCGGGCTTTCTCACTGGCCAAATCGGGGCATTATTAGTGGGGGCTACTGATCTGAGTACGCCCTACTCTAATAAGCTGTCGATAACTTTTGCGATTTCTCCCTCTGCCTCTTGGGGAAATCTGTATTGCTTTTGGGGTCTAGGGTCAGGTCCTGTGATTTGAACGGAACCATTCATCCAGCCACAGTCGTGTTTGTGGGTAGCGAATGCTGTCCTGTGCTTCTGCAGAACTGCCCTAATCTGCTTGTCTGTGCTAATTGTGGTCGGGTCAAACAAAAATTCGCCGACTGCGCTAATCTTGTTTGCATATTCTCCTATTGTGAGCGTTGCGGGGGCTCTTGCGGATTTTGCCATTTTCCAGACACATTGGTTGACTGGACCAAAGGACAGGTTGTGGGAATTCATGAAATCGATTCCCAGAATGTGTTCTGCTGTGTGGGGCAGATCAACTAAAACTATGGGGTGCTTGGTGGTGACGTTGCCGATTTGAATGGGTACAGGGTCTGTAATGTGTCCCTGCTGTGAGTGGCCTGTAAAGCCGCTGAGGGTGATGGTGGCTGTAGTGGGCCACTTGTCTTTCTGGAATATGGTGGAGGAATTGATTGTGGTGCGGGACCCTCCTGTGTCCCAGAGAAATTCGATGGGCTGCCCCCGTAACTTTGCTGCAACTACTGGTCGGCCGGACCTATCCCAAAGGGTGTTGCAGATCCAACTGGGGGAGCCCGAACACCGTCAGTCCGTTCCGTTCAGGTCCGTCTGGTCTGAACGGGTGCTCACACTATGTGTGGGCTCTGTCCTATTCTTATTCAAAGTGCCTGCCTGCTGGGCTCTCTGTGGCTTTCGTGGGGCATTGCACTCTCGTGCAAAGTGACCTAAGTGTCCACAGTTGTAACACTCCTGTGGCTTTTGTGGGGGGCTGTTCCTTCCTTTGTTTACTCATGCGGGGTTCTGGTGCGTTTTCACCACTTGGATGTCTGCTTCTGCCTGCTGTTCCTCGGGTTTCCTAACTGCGGGTTTGTTTCGTACGGACTGCTCCCAGGTGCGGGACAATCTTTTTAAAACCCATTTCTCATTGTGGGCTTCCTCTGAGGGATCATAATTCATACAGGCTGTTTGTCCTGCCTTTGTGGCATGGGAGATAAGGGTGTGGGTCCATTTGGCCATGTTGTCTGGGGCCAAATGGGCGCGGTCTAAGTCTCCGAAAACTGCAGCTAAATGGATCCACAAGCGTCCAGCAAACGCTGTGGGGTGCTCGGTTTTCTTCTGCCTGCACTTATTGAGGCCTTCTACGGGGTCACCCCTGTTATACCCGATCGCGTCTAGGATCGCGGTATGTATTTCTGCAAGGGTGCCTCCTCCTACATTCTGTGGGTTGGGAAGGCCTGCTATGACCGAAGGGTCTAAACTCAAAACTGTGAGCTTTACTTGCTGTCGCTCATCCAGGCCGTACATGGTAGCCTGCTGTTTTACTCTGGCAAAGATGTGGTGGGGGTCTGAGGTGGGTGGAACGGTTTGATTTTATCGCACGCATCCCGTAATTGGGTCACTGTTAAGGGGATGGTGTACAGAAATTCCGTGTCGTCCGATGTGGCTGTGCGGTGGGTGGTGACTAGGTTCATTGGAGCCTGAACTATCTGCTCTGTGGGGGGTTGGGGCGCTTTTCTCTTCTGGGGCTTTCCCTGCGCACATGTTCCCTGAACATATCTCTGCGCTGTCTCACTCAATTCTTCCCAATCAGGGCCGTCTTCCTCATCTAACTGTGATCCAAAGGTTTCCTGGAATCCTTTTTGAACTGAAAGCAGAGATTGCAGTTTTGCAATCTGCTTCCGGCACTTTGCGTGGTCTAATGAGCTTTGTCTTTGCTCCGTGGTGGTAGTATGGAGTGCTTTTAACGCTGCCTTCAGGTCGCTACACTGCCTTTGCAATGCCTCTGCCTGCTTCTCTGTTTCCTCTCGTACCAGGACTGCACGTTGCGTGTCCTGATAGGCCTTTTCGTACTGGGATTGGAAGCTGCTTAGGTGCGCAAGACAAGACTGGTGTGCCCACTTGGCATCATCCACCTCTCCATCCTTTGCTGCTAACTTCCTTTTTAATTCTAGGTTCTCTTTCTCTATCTCGCCCACATTGACCTTACTCATTCGATGTGCCTCCTCTATCTCTCAACGGAGTGTCCAAACGACCACCTCTGTGCCTCGCAACTGTGCCAAGCAGGACACGATTGCCATCGGCTTGCGGGCTCTTCCCAAGCTTTTCTTATGGATTTTGCTCAGGTTCTCCCACCATGTATGTCCTATACTCCCGGGACCTGTTTCCTCATTTTCACAGAATTCGCTCCAAAGGGGCCATCCTTTCCCTTTGAGGTACTTCCTGATTTCCTCTTCCCAAACGGGACACTGTCCTACTCTACTGCTGGTCGCTGCGACCACGAATTCTTCGGGGTACATGAGGCGTTGCCGCATTGCCATCTTTCCTCTCTGAATACTTCTCTTAAAATTTGGAACAAGGGGTATTATGGCGGTGCTGTAATTACGGGTACGGCTTTCGCTATTTTCCAGAATTCAAACTCCCGAAAGTTTTGTCGCAACAAAAATCTATCAGTTTACCTTATAGCCCTGTTAGTTACGCATGCATTAACACACTTCCGAATTATGAGGATTGATCAGAACTGCTTGAACACTTGTGGTTTTTTCTGTTCCCAATTGGATTTCAAATTAAAATTTTGGGTTCTCCCGGAGTGGTTAAGCCACTTCTAGATCGGGTCCCATCAGGATGTCGCCAGTAATATGTTGCTAACTTTTGGTTGGTTCAATTGGCTCTGTTTTATAACCTTTGCTCCAAAGTCGCCAGGTATCTTTATGATACCGCCACGAGGTTCAAGTTCAAGTAATGATCAATAACTCAACACACCAATTAGTAAGATTCAAATCAAAACACATTTATTATACACAGTAAATCGTTACTCATGCATAAAATCTACTTTCTAGGCTATTTCTATAACTAACAGGCCTATACTTAGCTTCGGACTGGCCAACCAGGTCAGGAGAACAAATGGCCTTTCGTTCAGGTCCTGAGTCTGCGAGATTCAAAAGCTGGTATGGACTGGTAGGTAGGAGCTCCTATCTCGTAGCGAGCGTTGACTTGAGACTTACTTGCTTGGAGGCCGCTGGACAGTTCACTCTCAGGGGTTGCTTCGCGTTGCTGAGTGACCCTGTCAAGAAGGACGATTTGAACTTGGGGGGGCTTTACTTTATAGTCCCCAGGGGCTTCCCGCCCTTCGGGGCGGACCCCGTACCTGGTTCCAAGTGATTGGACTACTTTCCGATCACTTGGATCGATTTCTCCAATGCTGGAGCGGTTCCCTGATAGCTGGGCGGTCCCTAAATGTTTGTTGGCCTTACTTTGTCTTGGCTCCTGCTGGCGCCGAGGAGGCTTGCTTGGCTTTGTTTACCTTAACTGTTGCCATTGTGCCTGGGAATCGCACATTACTATGTAGATGGCTGCTGCATTACTATGTAGATGGCTGCTGGTTTCAGTGCTGTCTGGTTCCTTACAGGTCTCAATACACATGGGGCGAGATTCTCCACTCCCGCGCCGTTTGGGAGAATCGCCTGGGCCGCCAAAATTTCCCGGGACGCCGGTCCGACGCCCTCCCACGATTCTCCCAAGTGGCGGGAACGGCCCGGTCGAGTTCCGCGGGCCGCAGGCCGGAGAATCGCCGGAGACACCCAAAATGGCGATTCTCCGGCACCCCCGCTATTCTCAGGCCCGGATGGGCCGAGTGGCCAGGCCAAAACGGCGGGTTCCCCCCAGCGCCGTCCACACCTGGTCGCTGCCGTCGGGAACAGCGCGCGAATGCTGGGGGGCGGCCTGCGGGGGAGGGGGGGGGGGGCGAGTGGGGATCCTGCACCGGGGGGTACCTGAAATGTGGGGTGGCCTGTGATCGGTGCCCACCGATCGTCGGGCAGTCCTCTCTGAAGGAGGACCTCCTTCCTTCTGCGGCCCCGCGAGATCCGTCCACCATCTTCTTGCGGGGCGGACATAGAGAGGACTGCAACCACGCCAACCCGCGCATCCGCGGATGACGCCAGTTATCCGGCGCTGGCTGCGTCATCTATGCGGCGCCGCCTTTACGCGGGCGACAAGGCCTGGCGCGCGTAGATGAAACTGCCCCGATCCTAGCCCATTGTCAGGGCCTGAATCGGTCGGGATCGGGGCCGTTTTGCGCCGTAGTGAACCTCGACGGCGTTCATGACGGCGCGGCCACTCCGGCGCGGGAGTGGAAAATCCCGCGCACGATTTCTGTATTTGCTAGTCTTTGCATGTGTTGGCTGAAATTCCCTTCAGCCTTTGCTGGAAGTGGCCAACTCAGGTGGCTACAGGCACAACTAAGCAGCCTGATAGAATACTCTCCGTTCATCTGAGTGAATTCAGCACCAATAACACTCAAGAAATTCAACACCATCCAGGACAAAGCTTGGTTCAATGGTATAACTTCACTCTATTTTGGTCCACTGGATGTATGTCCCTCACATAATCCTCCTTGGTTTCAGAAAGCAGCAGGAGAAATATTTCACTGGACTGTGACTTCAGCTTTACCTATCAAACAAAGTTATTGCACTATAAAAGAATAAGCGAACAGTAGTTATGGCACAATATAGATTTGAAAGTATTTATTGAACTATTTCCTTAAAGAAGGAGAAAACAACAAAGAGCTTCGACAGTTGTTTTATTCTGTGGCAGTTCTTTTCCACTAACCATCCACATCACTTACCTGGCTCAAATATTCACTCACTAAAGGTTTCAGACTGTCTTCTTAATTTCAACGTGAGGGCTACTGAAGAGTACGTCCAATACTTGCAACATTCAAGAATTTGTCGATTTGTCAAAGAGTTTTTTAGAAACATAAGAGAAGAAGTAGGCCGTTCGGCCCCTTGAGCCTGCTCTGCCATTGAACTAGATCATGGCTGATCTTCTATCATAATGCCATCTTCCCGCACTCTGCCATATCCCTTAATGTCATTGGTATCTGGAAAACCTGATCTTTGCTTTGAACGTACTCAATGACTGAGCCTCCACAGCCCTCTGGGGTACAGAATTCCAAAGATTCACCACCCTCTGGGATGGCATGTGGCGCAGTGGTTAGCACTGGGACCTCGGCACTGAGGACCCGGGTTCGAATCCCGGCCCTGGGTCACTGTCCGTGTGGAGTTTGCACATTCTCCCCATGTCTGCATGGGTTTCACCCCCACAACCCAAAGGTGTGCAGGTTAGGTGGATTAGCCACGTGAAATTGCCCCTTAATTGGGGGGGAAAAAATAATTGGGTACTCTAAAAAAAAAATGTTTTTTTTAAAGATTCGCCACCATCTGACTGAAGAAATTCCTCCTCATCTCAGTCCTAAATGGCCAACCTCTTATTCTGAGACTGGGTCCCCTGGTCTAGACTACCCAACCAGGTGAAACATCCTTTCTGTGTCTCCCCTGTCGAGCCCTGTAAGAATTTTGTACACTTCAATGAAGTCACCTCTCATTCTTTTAAGCTCTAGAAGATTCAGGCCCAGTCTCCTCCATCTTTCCTCATAGGGCAGTCCTGCCATCCCAGAAACAAGTCTGGTGAACCTTCATTGCACTCCCTCCACAGCCTTCCTAAAGGAGACCAAAGCTGCACACAGTACTCCAGCGGTGGTCTCACCAAGGCTCTATATAACTGTACCAAGACTGCCTTAATCCGGTACTCAAATTCCCTTGCAATAAAGGTGAACATGCCATTTGCCTTTCTGATTGTTGCTGTACCCACAAGTGAACTTTCAGTGACTTATGAACAAGCACATTGAGGTCTCTTTGGACATCAACACTTCCCAATCTTTCACCATTCAGGAAATACAGCTCCTTTCTCTTTTTCCTACCAAAAGTGGATAACTTCATGTTTTTCCACATTAGATTCCATCTAACATCTTCTTGTCCACTCACTTAGCCTGTCAAAATTCTCTTCAGGCCTCTTTGCATCATCCTCACAACTCACATTCCCACCAAGTTTTGTGTCATCAGCAAACTTGGAAAAAAGCATTTGGTCCTCACATCCAAATCATTGAACTAGATTGTGAATAGTTGGGGCCCAAATACTGATAACAGATGATAAAATCTTAATCCATATATATAAGACGTGTAACACTAAAATAAAATGGAGCCCACAAATTTGGAAATGTGACCAATACATGTATAAATTATTTAAATTATTCTCGGGTTTCCCCTGCTAAATTAATGTGTTGTGCCACCATCACCCCATTATCTTTGAAGGCTCAAAAATGGATACGATGCACGTGAATTTATACCCCATCATCTAGTTCAATGCTATAGATCCAAGCACACATTTAGTTTAGGATATGGCTCCGGCTCCGATCATGGGATACGGCTTCCATTTGGCAAAAAGTGATGCATGTTCAGTTAATATAATCTGGACACAGATATATTAGAGGTGTAAGGTTTTCGGGCAATTCGGCCCTTTTTGGACTGCCCAAGAATAAAACCCAGAGACTGTAAACTGGACATTTGTCAGCCAAAAGAACGTAACCAGATTTCCCAGCAGGCTTGGTCCGCTGAGCTGAGTAGGGGCATAGGTATTTACAAACCCCCCCCAGGAGCTACAAGGAAGAAGGAGCCAGACAACTAGATAAGATTAAACACAGAGACAAAGGGGCATGGTAATGCTGTAAGGGGCCTGCCTGCAAGCAGGACAATGGGGTGGTCATAGCCCCATGCAGATGTAAATGACTTTACCTCCACCAGAGCAGTATCCAATCAACACCCCATCAACATAGCAGCGATCTCCAGAGCAGATGGAAGACTTTGAACTTCTTCACAAGGGAGCTCAACCTCGTTATCTCAAAAAGCAGACTGGAGGCGGACCTAGGGGAGGTACTCCTATCTTGACAGGTCTGACAGGCTCAACGGGGGCAGGACCAGCGGGAACTTTAAACCTTATGGATTCAATGCAAAAGGGGCTGGCCGAACACAGGAAAAAGCCAGGTAAAACGGATATAAAAGGGGCTGTGTTTCGATTGAGGGTCTCTTGGCTCGACCTCTCCACCTTTGACTTGACCTCTGCAGCCTGTGACCGTAAGTACCCTGCAGCAGCTTGCGAAGCTCCCTTGACTTTGATAGTGGTTGAGGCTTTGGGGAAGGGGACTTGATTTGTGTTCTGTGTCATTGCTAAAACTGTGTAACAATAAGATTTTCGTTGTGTCCGTTATAGTACTTTCTGAATAGACTTAGTTTATGTTAGAGTTTAAGATTTTATTATAATTTCTTCTGTTTGATGATTTTGACCTGGGTTTTGCAATAAACCTTGATTTGCTGATAATTGGAGTCGTTTAAATTCTTCAATCTCTCACCAGCGATCTCTGACCAAGTCATTGTTAAAATATTCCTCACCTTAATTCCGGGTTCAAGAATCTAGGGTCATCTTGAGCGATTCACTCAGGACAGGCTGCTGGTTAGGTAATAAACAGCAGTGTCCTATTCTCTCTCTTGGGAAAGCTACTCCAGCGAAGTAGGAACCGGGTGGGTGTTGCACCACCGGCAAGAGAGAGAATCACCTGGGCATTGGTGGGGGTCTGGATATCTGTGTGATATAAGCCTCAGGCTTCCGGTTAGGGATAAACGGCAGGCTTGATCCAGTGCTCTCTCCCGTGGAGGTGTCCCAGTGCGGCATCCCCTGGCCTCTGAAGTTTCAGTGCCAGCTGGAGAGAGACACACACAGATACTCAAACCCCAGATATCGGCCCAGTAGTGGAGTAGCAGAGATGGCACCCTCTACAATGGCGAGCCAGCCAGGAGCCCGGTGGTTTGGAGTATGTGACTTGGCAGAGGGGGTGAGGGAACGAAGTAAAATGGAGGAGAGAATCTCCTCGTATTTGTGGCAAAAGGTCAACCTCACCAAACCTTGGGTCTCAGAACTAATCAATGCGGAGCAACCGGTAATGGCAGCGGCTGCATGGACAGAAAGTAAGGCGCACAAAAAGCACTTGGAGAAGGCAGTTTGGCTGGTTTGCCTGTCTCAGCAGGTAGTCAACGCAGAGCAAAGGATCGAAGAGTTAGAGCAGGAGGCTAGCGCAGCGGAACGACTGCGGGAGGAATTGGCAGAAATGAAACAGGAAAGCGAGTCTAACAGGTGTGAGAAGGACTATCTCCACTGCCAGATAATGGAGGGTAAAGAAAAGGAACGGAGGCTCCAGGAACTCTATGCTCGGAGTACAGAGCAGTGTAGGAAGCTGGAGGGGAAGTTCCGGGACATCCAGGCAGCGTACCGAGTGGCTCGCGAGGAAGTAGGGGACTGGGCCCATGGGCCGTGCCAGGCACGAATAACGGAGTTGGAGGAGACCTTGTCCAAGTTCAGGGGACAGATATACCTGGTAGGTCCAGGGGGGTTCCCTAGGGGCAAGGTGCTCCTCGCAGCGGATGATTCCCCAAAGGCCAAGGGGAATAGACCGCCTCCTGAGGCACCGGGATTGTGTCCGGGTCGGCAGGGGGGGATCGGACTGCACGTTCAGGGGCAAGTCCAAGGGGGGTCGGCAGGGTACCCCCAGCTGGCGGCGTGTCCGCCTGGTTTCGTATGTGGGTCCCCATGGGATGGGGTCAGACCGCTGCCTGGGAGGCCGGTGATGGGGCCGGGTCAGCAGGTAGGGTTTGGACCGCCCGGTCAGGGGCAGGTCCAAGGGGGGTCAGTGGTGTATCCCCAGATAGCGGCGTCTCCTATATGGGTAGTTAGCCCGGGGACAGGGGGGCTACCCAATGGGGCAGGAGAGCTGGACAGTGGGGAGGAGGAGCAGGGACACCAGGTAGGGCAGATGTGCCCTGTTAGACAAAGAAGGTATGGTCCCCCGGCGGGGCTGGCGAATAGGGGACCGGTTGAGGGCGACATTATCATTCCTCATGAGGCATCCGCGCTCAGGGGGATGGTGGCCCACGTTCCCAGGCTAACTCCAAAGGGGGATCCGTCGCTTCATTTTATGGAGGTGGAGCAGGCAGCCAGCATTAATGACTGCGACGAGGGGGAGCAGATAAGGATGCTCCTGATGACCCTAGATGCACAGCTATGCAGGACAGTGACCTCTGGGAATGGGGGAAGACCTGACACATGGGCGGCCGCACAGACTGCTGTTCTGGAGGCGATGGGCTTGAATCTGGGGAGCCCTTTCATGAGAGTGGGGGAAACCAAGCAGCAACCAGGGGAATCTCCCACCATGTTCGCAGACAGGCTGTGGATTGTCTATATGGAGGCATGCGGGGTTCAAGCGGATAGACGGAATTTAGGGGAAAGAACCGCCCACTGGCTGAAGACCCTAGTTGCCAACTGTCTCCCTAACGTTAGGGCAAAAGCCGAACACTGGTTCGACCCGCAGAGTCCGGACCTTAATGAGGAAGAGGTCCTTAGGAAACTTACCCTCGCATATCGTAATGGGGAGAGGTGTGAGGACAAGCCCCTTAAGGGTAGGGTGCATGAAATCGCGCCAGCAGCCCCTAAGAGAGAGTGGAAGCATGAGGGCACCCGGACCTCCGACGAGAAACCGGTATGCTACGGGTGTGGGAAGGCCGGGCATTTCAAGAGGGAATGTAAAAACCCTAGCAAGCAGGAGAGGGCTCCCGCAGTAGAGAGTCAGACCCCGGCGGTAGGAGCAGCTGCCCCGGGAACCATCGAGATAAGTAAAATTTTAGCCCTTTTGCAAGGCTCAGGACAGGTGGCAATGGCAACGGGCCAGGGCCTGCCCGCACCCACACCACAAGAACCCGTATGACTACCCAGGGAGCAGCCTCAGGAAAAAGGGAGCACAGGGGTAGTTCTAGCCCCAGACCCTGGTCCGGTCCAGGTGCAGGGTCCCATTCTGGAGGCTTCCTCAGCGGCTATTTGCAGTTTAAATCCCTTAAGGTGGGACCCATGCGAACGCCACATCAGTCAATTTAAATTGTTCCACCCCATAAGGGCAAGAAAGAGCAAGGTGGGGGGAAGACTGGGGGTGGTAGTGGAGAAACCCCCCGCAGAATTAACGACGGTGGGGGAGGTCCCTGACTCCATGGTCACACAACCGGTGACAAGGTGCTGTCCCGAAGGGGCAGTCCCAAAGAAACCGATAGTGCTGCAAGCACCCAGCCCAGGGACAGTAACGATTCCCAAGCCCTTACCTGTGGGTCAGGTGGCCTGCCTTAGTATAGAGGCTAAGGAGGCGGAGGAAGTGGAAGTATCACCTTGGGCTTGGGAACCAGTCAGGGGACGAAGGAGCAATCGGGTCTCCAAGCCCCCTCTAAGATGGTCCCCATCACACCTCCCTAGAGCCCGGTCCCGCAGTAAGGGGGCCCGAGTAGGAGGGAGCGCTGAGGGATCCCCGAACCCTGTTGGGGAAGGAGAGGCAAGGGGCAGCCCGAACCCCCGGGAGGGGACGGTCTGGCCCGAGCCGGTGGACCAAACAGGTGAACTGCCCCAGTTTAGCGGGGCACAGTTTTAATTTGGCCACCCGGAGACGGGTGGCATTGTATATATCATTTTTCCCCCTGCTAGTTCTAATTAGTGTGTAGTGGTGTGTGAATTATTTAGGATCGTGGGATCACAGAAGCGCCTAGTGCAATGGTAAAATGATGAAGCAGCAGGCACTAGGACCCTGGTGCAGCCGGGCTGTGGACACAGAATCACAGACAGGCTGCGGCAACTTCAAAGCGGGAGCTGCTGCTGCCGCCGGATAGCAGCAGGCACTAGGACCCTGGGGAGCCGGGCTGTGGACACAGAATCACAGACAGGCTGCGGCAATTTCATGTTGATTTCACAACTTCAAAGCGGGAGCTGCTGCTGCCGCTGGATAGAACCCATGCACTTTAAGGTAGGTAGTTCTGTAGAGGCAAGGATGTGTTTTGTTTTTTTTACAGATGGGGCACCCGACGATGTGGAGTTTGCTGATCCTGGCGATGGTGGGACCGGGAGAACTCCGCAGAGGCGAGACAGAAGAGTCCTTCGTCTACGGGTGCTCTGGCGGCAGAGCCCCTCTTGTCACTACCGGACAGGGAGGCCAGGTGGCCACAGAGCAGACCCGCTACTCACACCTGGGGAGGTGGCCTGGGTGGCTGGGGTCGAACTCGACCAGGTACTCCAGCCACCAGAGCTTCACCTATGGAGAGGCCTCTGTACTCTGCGAGGAGGTACAGGTGGCGACTGACCGGGTTAGGGTGACTGAGGGCAGGCGGGTGTGTTTAACCTGTGAGGGGGACGTTCCTTTAGGGAGATGGTGGTGGCTCAGGAAGCTGAGCCTGGACATGAGGGACCGGTCCTCGGACTGGGAACGCCTGGACAACACCTACCGGACCATCACGGGGTCACCGGGCAGGATCACCGTTTGCTGGGATAAGTGGTGGGCTTCTGACCAGGGCATTTATTTGTGTTTATGGGGATCTACCAAGGCATGTCCACAAGGGGCATCGATCACTTTTGTTAGGAGGTGGCAGAACCCAGGAAACGGGATGAATTGACCGCAGTGGGGAGGGATGTGTAACGCCCAGGGAAGGGATGACTGTAAAAGCTACCGAACTGCTGGTTCAGGTAAAGCGACCCCTGCCCACAGCCCAACCGATCGACCCTCACAACTGTCCGATCACCACCAGGGGGGCCTGAGAATGGTTTAGTGTTTGTCCCCACAAAGAAAATGTTGTACAAGGGGGTACATTATGCTGTCGCCTCAGTTGGACTAAACCTCTCAGCTGCAGGTATCGACGACGGAGGACAAATGAAGAGCCTTCAACGGGAAGAAGCGAAGTGCAGCCAAGAAAAGAGGATCCTTAGTGAAATAAAGAGATTCAAATGTAAATAGTTGTATGGATTTGCGGGTTTCAGTTACTTGATTGTGATATATGTACAGGGACCCTTACGTTTGGGGTTCCGGTGAAATGTGTGCAAGAAAAGAGGATCCTTAGTGAAATAAAGAGATTCAAATGTAAATAGTTGTATGGATTCGCGGGTTTCAGTTACTTGATTGTGATATATGTACAGGGACCCTTACGTTTGGGGTTCCGGTGAAATGTGTGTATGTTACTGTGTGTTTGAATTAAGTATGGTCTTGTCTTTCCCTTTCAATGAAATCAGGGATAGCCTAGATTAAGGGAACTGTCTTGGGACTTGTAGTTTCGCATGTTGTTGAGGGGGGGCCTACGGTCCACACAAAAGGAAATGATTGCCCTTCACCTGTGTCGATACGGTCCAAGCAGGTAGGGACGTATCGAAGGGGCATCTGTAAGGTTTTCGGGCAATTCGGCCCTTTTTGGACTGCCCAAGAATAAAACCCAGAGACTGTAAACTGGACATTTGTCAGCCAAAAGAACGTAACCAGATTTCCCAGCAGGCTTGGTCCGCTGAGCTGAGTAGGGGCATAGGTATTTACAAACCCCCCCCAGGAGCTACAAGGAAGAAGGAGCCAGACAACTAGATAAGATTAAACACAGAGACAAAGGGGCATGGTAATGCTGTAAGGGGCCTGCCTGCAAGCAGGACAATGGGGTGGTCATAGCCCCATGCAGATGTAAATGACTTTACCTCCACCAGAGCAGTATCCAATCAACACCCCATCAACATAGCAGCGATCTCCAGAGCAGATGGAAGACTTTGAACTTCTTCACAAGGGAGCTCAACCTCGTTATCTCAAAAAGCAGACTGGAGGCGGACCTAGGGGAGGTACTCCTATCTTGACAGGTCTGACAGGCTCAACGGGGGCAGGACCAGCGGGAACTTTAAACCTTATGGATTCAATGCAAAAGGGGCTGGCCGAACACAGGAAAAAGCCAGGTAAAACGGATATAAAAGGGGCTGTGTTTCGATTGAGGGTCTCTTGGCTCGACCTCTCCACCTTTGACTTGACCTCTGCAGCCTGTGACCGTAAGTACCCTGCAGCAGCTTGCGAAGCTCCCTTGACTTTGATAGTGGTTGAGGCTTTGGGGAAGGGGACTTGATTTGTGTTCTGTGTCATTGCTAAAACTGTGTAACAATAAGATTTTCGTTGTGTCCGTTATAGTACTTTCTGAATAGACTTAGTTTGTGTTAGAGTTTAAGATTTTATTATAATTTCTTCTGTTTGATGATTTTGACCTGGGTTTTGCAATAAACCTTGATTTGCTGATAATTGGAGTCGTTTAAATTCTTCAATCTCTCACCAGCGATCTCTGACCAAGTCATTGTTAAAATATTCCTCACCTTAATTCCGGGTTCAAGAATCTAGGGTCATCTTGAGCGATTCACTCAGGACAGGCTGCTGGTTAGGTAATAAACAGCAGTGTCCTATTCTCTCTCTTGGGAAAGCTACTCCAGCGAAGTAGGAACCGGGTGGGTGTTGCACCACCGGCAAGAGAGAGAATCACCTGGGCATTGGTGGGGGTCTGGATATCTGTGTGATATAAGCCTCAGGCTTCCGGTTAGGGATAAACGGCAGGCTTGATCCAGTGCTCTCTCCCGTGGAGGTGTCCCAGTGCGGCATCCCCTGGCCTCTGAAGTTTCAGTGCCAGCTGGAGAGAGACACACACAGATACTCAAACCCCAGATATCGGCCCAGTAGTGGAGTAGCAGAGATGGCACCCTCTACAGAGGTCTTACCCTCCACTCATGAGACTGGCGCACTTTTCTCAGAAGCTTCCTGTTGCTCAGTGTAGGAGGACTTGTAGAAGATCTATTCTCAAAAAAGAGGAAGGTTCATCTAGTAACAGTGGGTGGGATTTTCCAGTCCTCCCACCAGCAGGATCTTCCGGCCCCACTGAAGGCAAACCTGGCAGAGGGTTCCCCGGCGGGATGGGCAAGCCATGCAAAATGCCACAGACCTTGGAGGGACCAAAAGATCCTGCTGGTGGCCAATGGCAAGCTGCCTTTGCCGCCAGAAATAGGGGGCTGGGGGGCTGGAAAACCCCCACAAAATGTTGGTGACTCCATCTTTTTCTGTCAACTACTGCAGATTAAATTCAATTATCTGTCCTTTGGTGCGTCAATTTCCCAAGCAGCAACTTCCAACATTGTAATTAGGTAAAGATTAAAAGACTGACTACCCAAGAAATAGAAATAAACAAGAACAAAATGTTCACATCCTCAGGTTTTCCCAAAGCATTATACAATTAATGAGTTATTTTGAAAATATGGTCACTTTTCTCTGCAAAAAAAGTGTCAGCCAATTTGTACACAAGATGCCCAAAACAGCAATTAGATAAATGTCAGGAAATCTGTTTTAAGTTGTAACATGAACCTTTTTAAAGATTTAACTTTCACTGTCTGAGTAGCTTTAAAGCCACATCCAAAAGATAGCACCTCTGATAAAGCAGCACTTCCTCAGTGCAGCTCTACGTCAGTCATTTTCAAAACCAGGGTCACGACCATCAGATGGGTCACGGGCGCATGTCAGGAGGGTCACAGGACTATGCACGGAGCGTTTCTGATCGCGGGACGTAGTGCCTGACAGCCGTGTCCGTTTTTTTAAAATGCTGGTCGCAACCGGCTTTCAGAATGGCGGCTGTCCTGCATGCCCCCTCAGCAGTGCGCAGGCCCGGAGCCCAGCGGGGCAGACCGCATCCTCCTGACGTAAGCGCGCTGACCCAGGAGCGGATTCTTTCTTTAAACGATGGAAACTACCTGCCTCAGCAACTGCAGAGGCCAGGTCACGTGCCCCATGCACTGGTGTCATGTGCCCTGGGCTGGAGAGAGACTCTTCCATTTTGTTAGCAGCAAGAAAGCAACAAGACTGAAGAATTCAAAATGGATCATCTCATAATAAGGAAGAGAGGACCAGAGACACAAACAGGCCAGGATCTCACAACTAAATCTGCTGGAGAGAGCTGCGCAGGAGAATCCACTGCAGGACAAAGCAGTGTGGTGTGAGCAGCAGGACCTCTGGTGAACAGCCCATTAAGAAGAAGCTGAAATCAAAAACAAAGCAGTATAAAGATGATTTTTTACGGTATGGCTTTATTAATTGTGCTAATGCAAATCAGGATGCGAAGTCCATGTGTGTTATATGCAGGGAAGTACTGGAAAATGAAAGTTTAAAACCCTCAAAACTTCAAAGGCATTTGAAGACTAAGCATGGCGGGTTTGAGGACAAACCTCTTGATTTTTTTCAAAGGATGCAGTGAGAACATAAATCGCCAGCTGAAGTTCACAGCAGAAATGTTACATTGAACATCAAAAACAATTAGCCTCTTACATGGTAGCTTACCATATAGCTAAAGAGAAAATGCCCCACACTGCAGCAGAGAGATTAATTCTCCCTGCAACATTAGACATAGTTTGTGCAATTTTAGATGAGAGGTTAGCTGAAAAAGTGAAATGTATCCCAGTTAGTGATAACACAGTGGCTTGCCAAATTTGTAATATTGCTGAGAATTTAGAAGCCCAGCTTATTTCTCATTTAAAATCAGACCAGGAGTTCTCAATACAACTGGACAAAAGTACAGACATTTCAGATTGCGCAACCTTGCTAGTTTATGTTAGGTATGTTTGGCACAATGAATTTGTTGAAGATTTGCTGTGCTGCCTGACATTAGCAACACACACGACTGATGCAGAGATTTATGAAGTTTTGAATACTTACGGGCATGACTGGGCTCATTGCGGAGAAATCACAAGTGATGGAGCAGAAAATATGACTGGGAAAAGCAGCGGAGTTATAGTAAGGAATAAGTAGGCAGTTAGTCTGGACATTGTTTGGAACCATTGTTTTATTCACTGTGAGGCATTGGTATCGATAGGAATTCCATCCGATCTTGAAGTGGTGTAGAAAGGAATTGTGAAAGTTGTGAATTTCATTAAACGCTGCACACTCAATACCAGGTTTTTTCGATTTGGATTGGATTTTGTATAGTGTCACGTGTACCAAGGTACAGTGAAATGTATTTTTCTGTGGGCAGCTCAACAGAGGCTCTATGTTCCGATATGGGGGCCAAGCACACACATTTATTGTTCCACACAGATGTATGTTGGCTGTGAATAGGTTGGGTGCTAGTCAGAGCTTACGAACTGAGGTATCAAATCCACGCTTTCCTCCTTGAGAAATTATCCTCTCTGGTTAATTTGTTTCCTGATGAAACTTGGATACTAACTATGTCTTACCTTCAGACATGTTTTCAATTCCAAATGAACAAAACCTCAGTAGCAAAGGAAGGATGGTAATTGCTTCCGGCACTGTGAAGAAATAGATGCTTTCCATAAGTCATAGAAAGTTTGACAATTGCAAGTACAAAGCCAAAAGTACTACATGCTCCTCACACTGCTGTAATTGATTGATTAATTGATTGATTGATATTTATTGTCACATGTACCGAAGTACAGTGAAAAGTATTTTTCTGCGGCCGAGGGAACGTACACAGTACGTACATAGTAGACAAAAGAATAATCAACAGAGAACATTGACAAATGTACATCACCAAACAGTGATTGGTTACATTGCGGAACAAGGGGCCAAACAAAGCAAATACATGAGCAAGAGCAGCATAGGGTGTCGTGAATAGTGTTCTTACAGGGAACAGATCAGTCTAAGGGCGAGTCATTAAGGAGTCTAGTACTGTGGGGAAGAAGCTGTTCCTCTGTCTGGATGTGCGGGTCTTCAGACTTCTGTATCTTCTGCCTGATGGAAGGGTCTGGAAGAGGGCAAAGCCTGGATGTGAGGGATCTCTGACAATGCTGTCTGCCTTCCTGAGGCAGTGGGAATTGTAGACAGAATAATTGGGAGGATGGCAAGCTTGTGTGATTGCAGCCGGATAGGATGCTCTCTAGGCACATCTGGAGAGGTTTGTGAGAGTTGATGAAAACATGCTGAATTTCTTTAGCTTCCGTAGGATGTAGAGACGTTGTTGGGCTTTCTTCACTGTTGTATCAACGTGAGTGGATCAGGACAGACTGTTGGTGAGGTGACCCCCAGGAGCTTAAAGCTATCGATCATCTCCATTTCGGAGCCATTGATGTAGACGGAGGGGGCTGCCACACTACGCTTCCTGAAGTCGTTGATCAGTTCTTTGGTCTTTCCAACATTTAGAGAGAGGTTGTTTTCGGTACACCATGCAATCAAGTGATCTATCTCCCTTCTGTAGTCTGATACATCGTTATTTGAGATACGACCCACCACAGTCGTATCATTTGTAAACTTATAGATTGGATTGGAGTTGAATCTTGCCACACATTCATGTGTGTATAGGGAGTACAGTAGAGGGCTGAGTACACATCCTTGCGGGGCACCGGTACTGAGGACTATTGTGGAGGAGGTGCTGTTACCTATCCTGACAGATTACAGTCTGTTGGTGAGGAAG
Organism: Scyliorhinus torazame; assembly: GCF_047496885.1. Taxonomy (NCBI): domain Eukaryota; kingdom Metazoa; phylum Chordata; class Chondrichthyes; order Carcharhiniformes; family Scyliorhinidae; genus Scyliorhinus; species Scyliorhinus torazame. The sequence continues at coordinate 91,387,857 of NC_092712.1, forward strand.
TCAAGGATCCAGCTGCACAGGGAGGAGTCAAGTCCAAATTTGCCGAGTTTGGTTATTAGTCTTGAAGGATGATGGTGTTGAAGGCGGAGCTGTAGTCTGTGAACAGCAGTCTGACGTAGGTGTCCTTGTTGTCGAGATGTTCGAGTGTTGATTGCAAGGGAAGGCCTTGCAATCAGCACAATCTTGACACATTGAAGAAAACAATGTTAGTAAGGGAACTTTCAATAGACTCGCAAGCCTTATTCAGTCGCATCTGGCTGCGCTGATCAACAATTTTGGTTGCTCCTTTCCAGAGGAGAGGTTTCAGATTTTGAAAGAGAAGAGATGGGTGAAAAATCCTTTTGAGTTTGAGAATCAATTATTAACTTGCAGCTGACTCCAAATGAAGAGACTGAACTTTTGCGCCTCACCTGTGACAGCACATTAAAAACACGCCACAGCATTCAGGCTGTTAGCATTCTGGAATAGGCTCTCCGAGAAGTATCCAGTGATGAGTAAAACAAGCATTTTGTTGCTATTGCCCTTCACAATGGCCTACATGTGTGAGGTTGCCGTTCCCATCCTCACAAATATGAAGACAGCACAAAGGAACCGGCTGAACTCTGCACCTGATATGTGCATTGCCTGCTACCCCTGTCAACTTGATTGGAGTGAGATCCTGAGGACCAAGCAGGTTCACCTATCACATTAAAGGTTAGAGAACATGGTGGGTCACGAAGGTCGGCCGATGTGGGTCCCAAAGGTCGGCCGGCGTGGGTCGTGAAGGATGGCCGGTTGGTAAAAGGGTCCTGGGCAAAAACGTTTGAAAAACACTGCATTGGAAGGGTCATGTGGCCTGATTGACCATTGGGAAACGAGTATGGGAATCTCAGTGCAGAGCGTGGGCTTTTGCTGCCAGTTGTGATCCTAATGCTGAGTGTAAACGCTCAGGAGGCCCGAGAAGGTAAATCCAAAAGATGCTTAGTTTGACAACAAAAGTACATCTCTTATGTCCCAAATGGGACTAGCGTTTCAGTCAGTTATACGTCGATTTCCATGAGGGCAGAGGCCCATCAGCTCGGGCTTTTATAAGTCGATTTCCATGAGCCCCAGCTGATGGGCCTCTGCCCTCTAGTGGGGGAGCTCATATTACACCAGCCCCACAGCGAGATCAATTGGGTCTCATGAGGGTTATTAAATTGAAAATAAAGACATTGTTCAGATGATGTGCTCAAGTCCCAGATTGGAGCTTGAACTAACCCTTTGAATCAGAAACAAAAACACTATCATTAAGCGATAATTACCTGTCTTTCTCAAATCATCGATGGCTGAATCCAGTATATTTGTTCTTTAATTCGAAATCAGGCATTTTAAAAAATCAATTCCCAGAATAAATTTAGGTATTTGATAAAGCACCATTGGTATTTTTAATTATTATTGGGTCAGCCTCATGTGCCTGTCTGCTCCTATTGAAATGAAATGAAAATTGCTCGTTGTCACAAGTAGGCTTTAAATGAAGTTACTGTGAAAAGCCCCTAGTCGCTACATTCCGGCGCCTGTTCGGGGAGGCTGGTACGGGAACATTTTGAAAGACCTGGCTACAGGTCTACTTGGAACAACAGTATGAAAGAAAGAGTTGGTAGTGTGTCCACCACTCAAAAAAAAATTCAGATTTTATTTGAGCTCAGATCAAGCAAATCATATCTAAAGCTACAGAAGTGACACAACGCATTAATGCAGCTACCCTTTAACAATGGTTCACAACCTATCTTAATAAGGTGTACAGGAATGATCAGGGCCCTGAGTTTAGCTCCAGTAGCGTTTTGATGCCAGTGAGGGTTAGGAAGCAATGCAAGTTAAAATCTCACCCATTACTCCAGCAATGAGACTACTGAAACTCTCAGTACTTGCTGGAATCCTGCCTGCTGACTTCCAGGAACAAAGGGCAGAGCATTCTTATTCTGACAAGAATGCATTTTTTGTGACTCCTTTAGGTCTGTCACCAGCTGTTCCTTTTAAAGGGCCATTAGTTAGGTTATTATTTCAGGTCTCGCGCCAGCCAAAAAAACACGCTGCCAAGAAAACATCTGGTTTCAGCATCTGGTTACAAAGCTCAGCGAAGAGAAAGAAAATGCCATTTGTTGACAACTGGACCCAGCTCATCAGAAAACTGGGAATTAAAGAATGGGATTCAACTGAACAAGGTAGCGTAGTAGCTACCTCCTTTCAGGGGGCATGCATCTGAAGGGTCATGTGACCCAATCGACCAATGGGGAACAAATTAGCAGTACGGTGGCACAACGGCAGGAGTCTGGGTTCGATTCTGACCTCGAGTGACTGTCTGTGTGGAGTTTGCACTTTCTCCCCGTGTGTGCGTGGGTTTCTTCCAGGTGCTCCAGTTTCCTCCCACAGTCCAAAGATGTGCAGGTTAGGTGGATTGGCCATGCTAAATTGCCTCTTAGGATGGGGTTGCAGGACTAGGGCCTAGCTATGGTGCTCTTTCAAAGGATTGGTGCAGACTCAATGGGCCAAATGGCCTCCTTCTGACTAGGGATTTTGTGAAATGTGGGGATCTCAGTGCAGAGCATGGGTTTTTGCATCCAGTTGTGATCTCAGTGCTGAGAATAAACACGTTGGTTCTAGCACTCTGTATGTAGTATTGATTCTTAATAAACCCATCGTTGTTAGTTAGCTAACCAGTGGTTGCCAATTATTACATTTATTACATCGGCTATGAGGAAAATAAACAGTGACTCAGATTTCACCAAAGAAAGAATTTTGAAAACAAGTTCGGTTGCCAGAGTTGCAAAACAAGCCCAATCAATTCCAACCTGCAAAACTGTGAAAAGTAATCAAGCATCTCTTCAGAAAATTAGAAGCTTTCAATGCTGCTAGGGAGGACTGGGTACATTAACTGGCGCATTTGAAATATTGCTTTTTGCATGTGGGATCTAGATGTATAACTTGATCCGAAGTTTAACATCCCCAGATGCTCTCAACACAAAGACAGTTGCAGAGCTCATTGAGCTAGCAAAGGGGCATGGATATCCTCAGTAATACTACAAAGGTGCAAAGTTAACTCCGCAGGGAGAAGCCCAGGGGAGATGTTTGCGACTTTTGTAGCAAAACTAAGACAAATTGCAGGGCATTGCAATTTTGGGTCAGTTTGAATGACTTGTTAAGAGACTGATTGGTATGTGTTGTAAACAACACAGCTATACAGAGAAAGTTGTTTGCTGAATCACAGTTAATTTCTTTAAAAAGGTGCTGGGAATGGCGTCAGTGATCGAGAGTGCAGAAAAGAGCACCCAGGAGCTGTAAAGTGCACAGAGCAATGAGTTCCACTAGTTAGGGCAGGAAGCTGCGAGCAGCAGTTGTGCCAGAAGTGGAGGTGCCGGTTTAAGTCAAGAGAATAACACAGAAGTCTGAAGAGCCACAAAGTATAAAAGATGGTTGGCACGGCAGCACAGTGGTTAGCACTGCTAACCACTGAGCCACCATACCGCCGCCGTTTCTTTCAGGTGCTTTGGTTTCCTCCCACAGTCCAAAAATGGGTGAACCTCGATCCCAATGCCATTGGGGGGCGGCAAAGCATCGGGAAAGGATCGACGCCAGCACCGATCCCGTTTTCTCCTCGATGCTGGATTCTCCGCTTTACCGTGAACTCTGCTACCGGCGGCACACGGTGGAGAATTTAGCCCAAGGAATTTTAGTCTCCCCCCTTTCACGCCAGCGGGATTCTGTGAATGTCAAATTCTCCGTCCTCGCTGGCCGCGGTAGCGAGCCGGACTCACAAGGGAGAATCCCGCCCCTTGTGTTTGACATTTAAGCTTCTATGATATAAATAAGCAATTATACATTGAGGACCAGCAAGATTTTGCAGCATTATCCAGGGTCAAGTCCCTCTTTAGAGATGTTAAATAATGCAAATGAGTATTGTCTAATTGTTTTAACAGAAGCATTACGTTGAAAATGTTCAATAAAATAATCTGCACATATAAATTAGATTAATAACAAACTTTTGAAACACTGCAGTCAAAAGGTACTTTGGCAAAACTATGCAAATAGGTTCAGCAACTCTTTGAGTCGAGACGTTGCTAAATTATAATCCAACAAATTTCAACTGGTAAAGACATAGATGTTGCTGCAGGCACTTGAATCCAGTGATTAAATCATCTTGATTAAAATTGTCTATAAAGATTCTATTATCAACCCCAAGAGAAGCCAAGTCTGCCGGCAAGAAATAAAAATAAATCAGCCCAACTTTATTTTGTTCAGGCACTTTTTTCATTAGGATTGATTAATAAATGATTTGTTAAAAGTGGCAAAGAACTTTTGAGGGCAACTCAGAGTGCAGTGGACATAGCAAAGGTTACAGGTGCCAACAACATCCCAGTTGCAGTAATGAAGACCTAAGCTCCAGATCGAGCCACAGCTCTAGCCAAGCTACAATATTGGCATCCACCTAAAAATGTGGGAAATTGCTCACAGATGCCCTGTCCATAAACAGAGCATGTAATCCAGCTAATTATTATCCTTAGTCTATACCCCAAGTGACGGGAATAATTATCAACTGTGCTATCAAGTTACACTTCTCCCACTAATTGGGGAACAGATAGGGAGGTGGATTTGAGACCAGTAAGAGATCAGCCATGATCTGATTGAATGGTGGAGCAGGCTCAAAGGGCTGAATTGCCTACTTCTGCTCCTAGTTCCTATGCTCTCATTAATAGGCCGCTCACCATTACTCAGTTTTAATTGCTACTGGGACTACTCAACTACAGACCTTATTACCACCTGGATCTAAACACAGACAAAATAGCTGAATCTCAGATATTTATGGTCTTTGGAGTATAATCATCAGAGCCCTAGGACATCACTGTGGTTTCTCAGGGCACTATCCTCAACCCCAACTTCATTCAGCTGCTTTACCAGTAATCTCCCGTCCAGCATAACGTCTGAATTGGAAGATTCACTAGTGATTGCACAGTGTTCAGTTTTGTCATTGACTTCTCAGATGATGAAGAAGTCCGTGCTTGCATGCAAGCATGCCCTGGACAGCATCCAGGCTTAGGTTGTTAAGTGGCATGTAACATTTATGCTACACAAGTGACAGCTATGAACATCTGCAACAACATAAAATCCAACCACCTTTCACATTCAACAGCATTACGATCAACAATTTCCCACCACCAAATCCAGGCGGGCACCACTGGCCAGAGCTCAACTGGATCAATCATGTAAACACCATGGCTACTTGAACAGGTCAGAAACTGGTTAGCCTTCAGTGAATGGATCGTCTTCTAACTCATCAAAGCCTTTCCGCCACCTTTAAGACACAAGTCTGAAATATATTGGAACATTTGACTAAATGAGTGTGTAGTGATATCATGGTTGCTTTGTAATTCACCGACTGACCACGAGGAGTCTCACTAGTATATAAGTGAATGTTAGAGTCAGCTGACCTCAGACTCGCTACAGGAAGCTGAAAAGAGAGGTTACTTGTGCATGATTCTACTGCTTTTCAACTGTTGTTTTGTATGTAGTTTACCCACAGTTAATGATAATAAATCATTTATAGCTTTAGCTACAAGTGTTCTTGTAATATAAATCAGGCCATCCGACAAGAACATTACAGAGTGCAGCTGCAACAATACTCAAGAAGCTTGACACCACCCAGGGCAAGCAGTATGTTGAGTGATTGCCAATCCACCAGTGTAAATATGCATTTCCTTCATCACCAACATACAATGACTGTGGTGTGTACTATCTACAGAATATACACTGCAGAAGCTCACTAAGGCTTTTTTAATGTGTTAGAAGGACAAGCGCAGTGGGAACACGCTCCGATCCAATTTCTCCTCCAAGTCATGCAAAATTAAATCATGGACATATATTGCTTAATCATCAATGTCATTGGGTCAAAATGCTGGACTTCTACCAAACAAAACTACAGACTGCAGTAGTTCAAGAAGGTAACATACCACTATCTTGTCAAGGGCGACTAGGGATGGGTAGTAAACACTGACCTTTCTTGTGACACCTGCATCTTAAGAATTAAGTAAAAGAAAACAAATAGCCTGAATATTCTGGTAGGCATGTTCCCTCCTTCCGCCATCTGAAGAGGCGGTAGGGAACACCCCACCCCGATGCCAAGTGCCCCACAGCCATATTACACTAGAATGAGCATTAAATGACTGCAGGTGGGACTTCCGCACTTCATTCGGAAGGAAGTCCTGCCATAGAGAGTTGGCAGCCAATCTGATTGACCAGCAGCTCTCCAGTTCATTCAGTGACAGGAGTTGCAGTGGACTGAAGAGGAACTTCAGGAAGATCCTGAGCCTAAGGCCCAGGACCAGAAGGTAAGGTATGTTCAAGGGAAAAAAAGGTAGGAAAGGCCCGGGGAAGTGCAAACGGACAATTGGCGTGTCGGGGGAAAGGCAGAGAGTTGGGAGGGGGGAAGGAATTCCTGCGGCCACCACACCTTAAGGGGCGTGTGCCGCAATAGAAAGGGGTATTCTTTTATTTATTAATAAATTTAGAGTGCCCAATTCTTTTTTTCCAATTAAGGGGCAATTTAGCATAGCCAATCCACCTACCCTACTCACCTTTTGGGTTGTGGGGGGGGGGGGGGGGGGGGGGACCCACACAGACATGGGGAGAATGTGCAAACTCCACATGGACAGTAACCCGAGGCCGGGATCGAAAATCTGGGTCCTCGGAGCCGTGAAGCTGCAGTGCTAACCACTGTTCCACGGTGCCGCCCTAGGAAGGGGCATTCTGATGAAATGATCCATACCCCACCCACCCTCCCACCTGAAATCTAGGCCTGGTCTGTTTCAGGCATCCCCCATACCTGGCAAAACCTCTCCTCAACCTACAAATTGAGGCTGGGGGGAAACTATCCTGAAATGGCAATCAAATGATCATTTACAATCCTCAATTCAAGGTCTTGCCCGCCCCAGCGTAAAATCGCTGTGTGGTTGGGGCAAGCAGGAACCCAGAGGGAATCTTATTCCTTCAATTTCATGTTTCCTCTCACATTGCCGCCTAAAAACTCACCGGTGTGGGAGCATGAAATTCTGGTCCATTATTTCTTTCTCCATGGTAGTGTATTTCCCTACTACCATTTAACTCAAAGCATGTTTAAATTAAGGTGAACTGACTTGCATTGACCAAAAGATCTTGCGCATCGAGCCTGTTTGATAGTAAAAAGAACAATCCTGTTACACAAGATTGTGGAATGCACGGCATAACACACTGACCCATTCAGTGCATTCAGTTGGTCAATAATTCATTTCATTTGGGCCGCACTGTGGCGCAGTGGTTAGCACTGCTGCCTCACGGCACTGAGGTCCCAGGTTTGATGCTGGCCTTGGGTCACTGTCCGTGTGATGTTTGCACATTATCCCCGTATTTGCGTAGGTTTCACCCCCTCAACTCAAAGATGTACAGGCTAGGTGGATTGGCCACTCTAAATTGGCCCTTAATTGGAAAAAATGAATAGGGTACTCTAAATTCAAATTTAAAAAAAGATAAAATAATTAATTTCATTTGATTATATAGTCAAAAAAGATGTTTGTTGGAAGACATGGATATATTCGGTCAATTTCTCGAAAGGGTCATAATTATTTATAATTCCTGAGAAACACACGTCAGTTATGAATGATTTACCTACATAACAATTTCATGTTAGCCAGACAGCACCATTTTATGGCAGTAAGTCAAAATACATCCTGAGCATTAAAATGGGGAGTGTGTCGTGCATTCTGGAATATATTCCAGCTTTCATAGAAAGCTCCTGTTATCTACCATTTATATAAAAATTCAGTCTCTGCAAACCTGATGTTGTCATGTGCACCACTGAACACAAAGGGAGATTTCGGATTTATCGGAGGAACATTACCGTGGCGTCTCCGAATTATTTCAAAGTCACAAAGAGACTCTGAAAAAGGGTTTAAAACCTCTCCATTTAGGGTTGGGGAAGGTTGCAACATGATGGGGTTAAGCACACATAATTTTACGGTGTGTTCGGAGACGATGCTTTTGATATGCATTATATGTTTCGCTAATCTTGGAACATTTATTGACAATCACATTTCCAGCAAGTGCTGGCATTTTTCAGAATGGGTTAGTCACATCATACAGGGTAAATTGATGCAAAGTAACACTAAATTAGATGCAATAATTGTGTCATTAACCAAATGTCAACTCAATGAAGGAATTGTTAATAGATGGAATAATTACCAGTTATTTATTACAGACTTGAGGCAATGGGGTCTGTTTTATTTGGAAATGAAAAGGAAAACACAGATAATAAGATTCAATTGTAATTCATGTTTGCCAAAGGGAACAGTTGCTGTCTAGAAAAAGATCAATATTATACATTTGAAGCATTTTTCCTTCTCCTGATTCACCATTTATTTCTGGAGACTAAAATTGAGGGCTAATTTCAACACTTCCAGCATGGGTGGGCAAGGTGGGGGCTGTGGTAAGACAGCAGGGGAAGGGATGGAGCGGGGGGCTCATGATGTGACTTCCCACTCGTCACCATTTTTTGCATTTCGGAATCCAGGGACAAGAAAACTACCCATCCCAGAGAAATGGGGCCTGATATAAGTAGCAGTATCACGCCCGTTCAGCGGCATTGGGATATGCACATAATCTTAACCAAAGACCGAACTAAACCCTTCCACGAAACCTAATAGTAACAAGGGGCGAAATTCTCCGTTATCGGCGCGATGTCCGCCGACCGGCGCCAAAACCGGCGCAAATCCCACCTGCATCACGCCGCCCCAAACGTTGCTAAGTCTCCGGCCCAGAATGGGCTAGCAGCGACGTGACGCTATCCACGCTGGCTCACGTGGATCACGCTGTGCGGCGTCATGCACGCCGCACGGCGTGATGGCTCATAAGACGCGCTGGTCCCCCACCTGACCAGAAGACCCGACCGGATGGCCGCCCTCCACTCAGCCCCGAGGTTCCAGTCCCGTGACATTAAGGCGCTCCTGGACGCAGTGGAGCAGAGGAGGGAGGTCCTGTATCCCGGACACGGCCGCAGAGTCGCCCCACGCCACAGCCGGCGTCTGTGGAGGGAGGTGGCAGAGGCTGTCAGCGTTGTGGTCCTGACACAGCGGACAGGCACCCAGTGCCACAAGAAGGTGAACGACCTCGTCAGGGCAGCCAGGGTGAGCCCCCCCCTGCCCGATATCCATATCCCCCCCTCCCCATATTCCCCATATCCCTCTCCCCCATATCCCCCCTCCCCCATATCCCCCCTCCCCAATATCCCCCCTCCCCATATCCCCCTCCCACGAATCCCCCCTCCCCATATCCCCCCTCCCCCATATCCCCCCACCCCCATATCCTCCCTCCCCCATATCCCCCCTCCCCCATATCCTCCCTCCCCATATCCCCCCTCCCCATATCCCCATGCCCCCTCCCCAATATTGCCCCACCCCCATATCCCCCCTCCCCCATATCCTCCCTCCCCCATATCCCCCCTCCCCCATATCCCCCCTCCCCATATCCCCCTCCCCCATATGCCCCTCCCCATAACCCCCTCCCACATATCCCCCCTCCCCCATATCCCCCTCCCCATACCCCCTCCCCATATCCACCCTCCCCCATATCCCCCTCCCCATATAGCCCTCCCCATATCCCCCCTCCCCATATCCCCCCTCCTCCATATCCCCCTCCCCTATATCCCCCCTCCCCCATATCCCCCCTCCCCCACATCCCCCCTCCCCCATATCCCCCCTCCCCTATATCCCCCATATCCGCCTTCCCCCATTTCCCCAAGTGAATCCAGCCCTAACCTTAACCTCTGCAATACACGCGCAACCGATGGCGTGCATTCATATACCTGTCTAACACTGTTGCCTTTTACCCCTGCCACCGCCCCCCCCCCCCCCCCCCGGCCGCCACAGGAGAAACGCGCAAACAACACCAGGGAGCATGTGAGGACTGGAGGAGGCCCAGCTGATGAGAGTCCACTGACCGAACATGAGGGACGGGCCCTGGAACTGGCTGGCGGACCTGAGGACCGGGAGGTTGCTGATGCAGAGGTCGGGGGCCCACCAGCAAGTGAGCCACTGACAGCCCGTCCCCATATCCCCCCTCCCCCATATCACCTGATCACTGCCTGCGTGTCTAACCATGCATGCTTCATTGTGTATCGCAGGAGCAAACGTCGAGGCATCCATCTCCGCAGATGCAGACCGCCCGCATGATGCCCCTCGGAGACCACGGGAGACGGAGAGACCCGGACCCTCTGGCATACGACGCCCGCACGATGCCCCTCGGAGACCACGGGCGACGGAGAGACCCGGACCCTCTGGCATGCGACACCCGCACGATGCCCCTCGGAGACCACGGGAGACGGAGAGGCCTGGAGCAACAGGGAGATGGCGCCCCCATCTCATGCGGGTGCGGCGACGCAGGCGTGTGCCACCCAGCGACGAGAGGGGCAGCCACAGGCCCCCGTCACAGCCGAGCCACGAAACCACAACCCAGGACACCCCTACCCAGGAAACTGAAATACAGGACAGTGACACAGATTGGATGGGCGGAGACGAACCGCCACCCCAAAGTGCCATGGACTCAGAGTGGGACGAAGAGCACGACACAACGCCACTGCTGTCACCAACACCCTCCACCATCGCAGAGACGCTCACCTCGGTTGGGCACTTTAGTGATGAGGCGAGGCGTCTGGTACACTCACTGGTGCACACAACACAGCCGTCCCGGTACAGCAGGTGGAGGTAGGAGCAGCAGAGGGGCCGGGCGGTCGGAGGGCTGCCCGGCGCAAGCGAACATCTGCCGCCCAGTTGGATCCCGGGTTCCTGGAGTTAGCACACCCACCCATAGGTCCGATGCAACCACCGAACTTGAGCCGAGCGAAGAGGGTGACGGCCAGCTTGCGGCGGCTGCAGTTGCAGGTGGAGGAGTCCACCCGTGTCCAGGAGCTGGCAGTGGGGCCGGTCATGCGTGCCACCCAGGCCGACACCGCACAGGTGGCGTCCGCGGTGGAGGCAATGGGTGCGACGGTGTCAGACATGGGGAGCAGTTTGCGAGGCCTGGGGCTTTCCGTGCAGGCGGCGTCTGTGGCCCAGGACATGGCTGCCCTCTCACAGGAGGCCATGAGCCAGCGCCAGATGGCAGAGGGGCTCAACTCCGTGGCACAGTCTCTGAAGGCCATGGCCCAGTCTCAGCAGTCCATAGCCCAATCTCTGCAGGCCATGGCCCAGTCTCAGCAGTCCATAGCCCAATCTCTGCAGGCCATGGCCCAGTCTCAGCAGGTCATCGCTGAGGGCATCGGCGCCATTGCCCATGTGCGAGCCGGCGTCGCACAGTCACAGACAGGGATTGCCAACCCCCTGAGCTCCATGGCTGCAAACCTGCAGATCCCTGTCGATACCAGCACAGGCCTCCAGGACTGGCAGCGCCAGATGTCGGGGGGCGTCGGATGGCCAGTCCGTTCGCATCCCCCGCCCATGTAGAGGCCTGGGGGCCATCGGGCACCCCGAGGGAGGAGGAGGTGCTGGGGCCTGTTCCGGGTCCCATTGTAGGGGAGGTCCCGGAACACCTCAACACCTCGGGCTCCCCCCCTTCCGTCCCAGGTGCATCGGGTGGGCAACTGGCAGGACAGGCTGGCAGCTCGCCATCCCAGTCGCCCGGGCCGCAGCCTGGCTCATCTAGGCCAGGACGCCCAGGAAACGGCCGCCAAAGGGATCCTGTGTCAGAGGGCAGGAATCACAGGAGTCCACCTCCAGTTCTGCTGTACCGTCTGGGGAACCACCTAGGCGTAGTCAAAGGGCCCGTAAGGCCAAACAATTAGACACTGAGTAAGTTGGCACGGGTGCAGGGCACAGATGAGTTTTAGGGGCTAGGGCACGTGCATGAACTCCTTTCGTTATTAAAGTCAATGTTACACCTACCGAAGCTGCCTTTGTGCTCTGTCCAAAGCGTGCGGGGTGTCATGTACGTTGAGCGCAAGTGTGTGTGTGAGGGGTGGTCTCACCTCAGCCCCAGGTGAGTCTGCCCCTTCCCCCTGGGCCGCCATCAACATCCCCCCGGGCAGAGGACGGGACCGTGCGCTGCAGTGTCACAGCCGCATGCAGGGATGGTCCGGGTGGATTGTGGTACTGTGGCCATGGGTCAGACATAGTCCAACGATGTGGAGCCAGGAGCTCATCGCAGGGCGGGTTGTCATCAGTCCACCGTCAACTGTGTGAGCCCGGCCCGTTGTGCCGCAGGTGGGTCGACAATGGGGGGGTGGTGTGCATGCGGGTAGGGTGGGGGGGTTGGGGAGGGCGGTGAGGGTGCTGGGTGGGTGGATGGGTGGGGGGTAGTGGGTGGTCGGGTGTTGCCATGGTGTGCGGTCTGTGACCATACTACCCGATTCCCACGCCCATCTAGTCAGTGAAGCGGGCGTATATCAGCCTGTCCCATGCCCGCTGGGCCAGCCGGTAACGGTGGACAGCCACCCCGCCCGTATCTAGCCCATCTGCCCCTGACCATTGCCCCCCATCCCCCTCCTCATCTGGGGAGGACTGCGCCTCTTCCTGCTGCTCCTCCACTCCGCCGTCCTCTGCCTGCGGCACATCGCCCCTCTGCTGGGCTATGTTGTGCAGGACGCAGCACACCACAATGATGCGGCCCGACCCTATCTGACCGATACTGGAGGGCGCCCCCAGAGAGGTCCAGGCACCTGAAACACATCTTCAGCACGCCAAAGCACCTCTCGATCACTCCCCTTGTCGCTACATGGGCATCATTGTAGTGGTTCTCTGCTTCATTGCGTGGGCTCCGTATAGGGCATCATCAGCCACGATCGCAATGGGTAGCCCCTGTCGCCCAGCAACCAGCCCCCTCAGCCGGGGATGGTGTCCCTCGTACATGCCGGGGATGTATGACCCCGACAACACGTATGAGTCATGTATACTGCCCGGATTAATGGGCGCAGACGTGCAGGATCATCATGCGGGTGGTCGCAGACCACCTGTATGTTCATCGAATAGGTCCCTTTCCCTATTGGTGAACACGGCCCTGTTATCTGCAGGTGGCCGTCACGGCGACGTGCATCCCATCGATCGCGCCCTGGACCATGGGGAACCCGGCCACGGCAGAGAAGCCCACGGCCCGGGCACCTTGGCTTGCCCGGTCCACAGGGAAGCGGATGTAACGGTGCGCAATGGCATATAGGGCGTCTGTCACTGCCCGGATGCACCGGTGCACCGATGTCTGCGATATGCCGGACAGGTCCCCACTCGATGCCTGGAATGACTCGTTGCATAAAAGTTCAGGGGCCACCGTAACCTTGACGGACACGGGGAGAGGGTGTCCCCCGCCAGTGCCACGCGGTGACAGGTGCGCCAGCAGGTGGCAGATGTGTGCCACAGTTTCCCGGCTCATCCAGAGTCTCCTCCTGCATTCCCGGTCCGTGAGGGTCCTGGTATGACTGCCGGGGGCCGGTACACACGGGGCGTCCTCGGGTGCCTCCGTTGCCGTGGGGCCGTGACGTCCTCCTCCCCCTCCTCGTCCTGTCGGTCAGGTGTCCCCTCCAGCCTGGTCGGCTGCCGCCTGCCCCTCTGCGGCAGCCTGCGCCGCCTCTCTGGCACGCTCCTCATCCTCCTCCTCATCCAGGGCAACATGGACATTAGCGGCTGCCGCCACGGCGGCCAACATCGCTGGCTGACCGGAAAACATGACAGCCTGTGCGTGGGGGGGGGGGGGGGGGGGGGGGGGGGGGTACGACAACATGTCATCATTGCTCATACCCCCTCCTCCACCCCCAGCCAGGTGGCATGGACCGCATGAGTCTGGCTGTTGGAGGCTGGCACCTGGCCAGGTGGACCAACTCACTTGTCCTCGCCTCCCCCCTCCCTGGCACAGACCCCCCCCCCCCCCCCCCCCCCCCCAACGTCCCTCCCTGGCACGGACCCCGTCCCCTGTCCCCCTCCCTGGCACGGAGTCCCCCCGGCACGGACCCCCCCCCCCTCCCCGGCACGGACCCCCGTCCCCCCGTCCCCCTCTCCGGCACGGACCCCTCCCGTCCCCCTCCCCGGCACGGAACCCCCCCGTCCCCCTCACCGGCACGGACACCCCCCCCCCCGTCCCCCTCCCTGGCACGGACCGTCCCCCCCGTCCCCCCTCCCCGGCACGGACCCCCCCCCCCCCACGTCCCTCCCCGGCACGGACCCCCCCCCCCCGGCACGGACCCCCCCGCCGTCCCCCGCCGTCCCCTTCCCCTTCCCCGGCACGGACCCGTCCCCCTCCCCGGCACGGACCCCTCCCCGTACCCCTCCCCGGCACGGACCCCCCCATCCCCCTCCCCGGCACGGACCCCCCGTCCCCCTGTCCCCCTCCCTGGCAGTCATCCTCCCATCCCTGGCACTCACCCACCCTCCCGGCACTCCCCCGGAGCCCAGCCCACTCTAACCACCCCCCCCGCCGCACACACACAACCCGACACACACCTCTCCCCCACACATACAGACTGCGGCCACGCCATCGCCTCTCCAGCGGCCAACCCCCCAGGCCGTCACCCACCTCCACGCTGGTCGGTGTCAACCATGAGCACTGGTTGACGCCAATTAATAGGTGGTTTGATTTACGCCGATGTGACCCGTCATCACGTCGGCGGGACTTCGGCCCATCCGGACGGGAGAATATCGGCAGCCCCGAAATCCATTGCCTTGCGCCCACCCGTGCCATTCTCCGAGGTGTGCGGTGCGATTGACGCCCCGCCGACTTTTCTCCCTTCTGGAGAATTCGGCGGGCGGCGGGAGCGGGATTCACGACGGCCCACGGCGATTCTCCGACCCGGTGGGGGGTCGGAGAATCTCGCCCCTGGATCCAGGCCATGGGAGGCCCGGGTAATTGGTTAATTTAATATTTGGAAGTTCTATGGCAGAGCTCTCTCCCACCCCTGCTTATGGATTTGTTATCAATGTTGGAGAAGAAGGGCTACAAACTATTTTGCATCCACTCACTGTGATATCACTGAGGAGATGAAAATAAAGATTTGTGAGATTTTGGAGGCCTTGAAGACCATGATAAAACCTCTATGAATATCATTTGTGAATGCTATGTGTTTAACACTAGAGCTCAGGAAAAGATGGAAGAATATTGATCAGTATCGTGACTGTATTGCAATGACGAACTGAGTCTTGAGAGTTTGGGGTGACATAAGAATGTTATTAGAGTCGGGTTGTCTTAGAGGCAGGAGGCCCTGCCGTGAGAGCACACCTGCTGAGAGAAACGACGCTTCGTCTCAAGAAAACTATTGACATATGCAAAGTTCTGAAATGACTAATCATCAGCAGAAGGGTATTGATGGGAAAATCAAAGAGGCTTTGCACAATGCTGAGTGGCAAACCAAACCTTCCAAGCTCAAGTCAATGATGAAAGGACAACTTTCAGAAGAGCCAGCAGAAAGATCAAGGCCAGAGCCCTGGATTTAAACACAGAGGAGGACATCACAAGATGGAAAAGGAGACAAGGGAAGCAGATGTACATTGGATACATGCTGACGAGAGTCACATTCCCTTTGAGGGATGTTGATGATGCTAGAAGAGAATGTAAAGTCTTCCAGATTCAACCAGAAGAAACAGCATAACATGCCCTGGAATTCATCAACCAAATAGCTCAATGTGATTTCCCTTGGATTGTCCACATAATGGCCAGAGGATGTGCCTGCCATCCAATTAAGGATGGCAGATAGATCTTTGAAGCTGGAGGTCCAAGTGGTGATCTCCAACACTGACAAAGCAACAGGCTACATTTTCAGGTAAATGAGGGAGAGGGTATCCCAAGATGGAGGTGCCCTCATTTAACATTTTAAAATAATCCCCTTTGTAGCTGTGCCACCATTGTACAGGGGAAACCCCTCCACAGGGCAGCCTGTGGCTTCAACCAGGCGGACAGGAAGAGCCTCTAAGACCAGCAGAAGAGTTGATGGCCCTGTTTCTGGGAGGCGTCATCCATGCAGCTACGCAATGAGGTTTGAATATTCAATGAGGAGGAAATCATGTGGCGCTGGTGGTGGTGGTGGGGGTGGGGGGGGGGGGGGGTGAGGTGTGGCGGTGCTGAGTAACGGCATTGAAACAAAAACATTAAAATAAAGTTCTCATCCTTTGTGGGCGTGAACATGGTGATGTCACCTGCGATGGGCATGGAATAATCGGTTAACACAATCTTTCTGGATCTCTCCCGGACCTCTAATTTGGATCAAAATTGTTTTTGGAAGAAACCTTCGACCCCAAGGTGCCCCAGATTTCCGCCTCTCATCCTCCGATCACAGTCCCCTTGCACAGTGCCTCTGATCCATTTACATTTTCCTGTCGACCATCCGGACAAGTCCCAGTGGCAGAATACAAACCATACATTTTTAATGGTGCAGCAGTTTATTTTTGTCAGATTTGGTAAGGAATTCAACAAGCAACATGTTCATGAGGCTCAGAGAGTATAATAGCTTCATCAGATCAATCAGAATGGCTGTTTGTAAAGGCCACTGTCATGTTGGGAGTAAAATCCGATCCACATAGTTTCTTTTCTTACATTAGTTTCAGTACTGCATGACTAAAGCATTTAACAGGCATAGCACAGTGTGGGTCCGAATAGATTTACACTCCAAGATATTCTGCAATTTACTTGTCATTCAATATCAAGCTGAAGTGCTCAGATGCCTTTTACTGAGGCATTTTGATAAGGCAAAAAGGGAAAATACTTCACTCTTCAGTGAGTTAAGGTAAGAATGAATGAAAAAGGAGGAAAGACTTGTGTTCACATAGTGCTGTTCTTGACCTGAGGATCACCTGAAGTATCTGACAGGTATTTTTGTAGTGCAGTCACTGCTGTGCTGGAGGAAGCCAATTTGCACTTAGCAAACTCCCAACAACAGCAATGTGACAATGAATAGGCAATCTGTTTTAGCAATGTTGATTGAGGGATAAATATTGGCCAGGGCAGTGGGGATAAATACCCTTGTTTTTTCTGAAAATAACGGCATAGGATCTGTAACATCTCATCCAGAAGACAGCACGTCTAACTATGCTGTATCCACCCGCTCAGTGTTACACTGCAATAGCAGCTTGGATTTTTGTGCTCAAATTTTTGAAATGCAACTTAAGATGTAGGTCGAAATTTTCCGCTCCTGTTCATGTCAGGGGATTTGGTGAGGAAAGCAGAAAATACCGCGGGAAGGCCAAAGTCGCATTTTACATTGACGTCTTAGCAGAAAGGTATCGTCACCTCTCCCTGTCAGTGGTGGGCCATGTTTCACACCATTCAACATCGGGACCTTATCGCTTCTCGGCCTTTTGGCTAAGGTGAGCGTGAGGTCAGGTGTAATGCCTGGATCTGGTATATCTCTCTTATGGGGACCATTAATTGGATTCAATTTGAATTGGTTTTTGGAGCAGGCAAGGAGCTGGATTAAGGCTTTGCCCCTGTCTACACTCTAATCTCTGGCTTTGTAACTCTGCTAAAGTAATAAAAAAGAACATTGGGAACCTCATTGTAATACATTTGCATATCATTATCATGTTAAATAATATGTCCACGACCATGTGATGCCAGAACGGCTTGATGCACAACTGGTCTCAGAAGGTGTGCACCTGGTGAGCAGTACTCTGAAGGGAGCTCGGAGGTGGGCACAGAACCCAGGAGAGGATCATGCCAGGGTAATGACAATTTCATGCCAGGGGTGCACCTGGGTGAAGAATGTTTCCTGCAGTGCTCTCTGCACTGGGTGACGTTTAGAAATGGCGCCCGGATCACCATATCGCTGATTTGATGGTGGGGTTGGCGAATCCAAGCCTGCCAACCAATGATGCATCATGGAACCCCTGTTTTCCTTCTTCTTCTTCTTGGTCCCACACTATAAGGCATAAAAAGCCACCATTGCCATTGGCGGGCTCAATGCCACTTTCCCACC
Source organism: Scyliorhinus torazame (assembly GCF_047496885.1). Taxonomy (NCBI): domain Eukaryota; kingdom Metazoa; phylum Chordata; class Chondrichthyes; order Carcharhiniformes; family Scyliorhinidae; genus Scyliorhinus; species Scyliorhinus torazame. The sequence goes on from NC_092712.1 coordinate 91,405,777, forward strand.
AGACATTGGACTTTACTGATATTGGAAAAAATCTCACCCATTGCTTTGCAATTCAGAAGCATGAGTAATATTAACCAAAACTGACACTAGAACAGCACCAATATTTTGTCTTTATTTTGTGCCTTCAACGTAGCAAAACATCTCAGAATTGAATTGCATTGAATTTGATTTATTGTGACGTGTACCGAGGTACAGTGAAAAGTATTGTTCTGCGCACAGTCCAGACAGATCGGTCCATACAGAAAAACATAGGATATACGATAGATACACAATGTAAATACATAGACACAGGCATTGGGTGAGCATATGGAGTATAGTACTACTCAGTAGAGAAGAGGTGTGGAGAGATCAGTTCAATCCATAAGAGGATCATTCAGGAGTCTGGTAACAGCACAGTAGAAGTTGTTTTTGAACCTGTTAGTGAGTGTTCTCAGACTTTTGTATCTCCTGCCCAATGGAAGAAGTTGGAAGAGAGAATAACTCGGGTGGCAGGGGTCTTTGATTATGCCGCCCGCTTTCCCAAGGCAGTGGGAGGTGTAGACAGAATCAATGGATGGGGGGCGGATTCGCGTGATGGACTGGGCTGTGTTCACGACTCTCTGTAGTTTGTTACGGTCTTGGGCTGAGCACCTGAATCTCAATCCTGATTTGGGATCCTGGCATCATTTCAAGTAGTTCAGCCCTTGCATGCACCGATATCCTGGAAGAATGGCACACGGTCTCTGCAGCAGTTGGAGCAGCCTTCCCCAGGAAAGCCAGATTGGCTATCAGCGGCACTACCCAAATTAATTTTGCACGATGGATCTATTTGTAATGCAAGTTCATCCATTAATCTACTGGAATTCAACACAAAAGGGAAGCAATGCACATTTGTTGAGGCCAGCTCAAAAAGGATATATGACACATTCAGAAAGCTGCTGGAGTGACAAACTGGAGTGTCATTATTCACAAGTACAACTGACAATTCTAATTCAGTCAATCAGCTCTCAAATAATCAGTAGCCAAAATATTTTGGGGCTGGATTTCCTCACCTATTACACCAGTAAGACAGCGTAGCCTGGGTAGGTTCAAGGGGAATATCAGGCAGAGCACAGCTCTGCCATCTTCCCACATCCTATCAGTTCATCCCTAATTTCCGACACTAAGTGGTGTTGGGTATATATGTCTATCCGCATATGGAGTATTATGGTGAGAGGCAAATAATAGGAATATGTCTTACAACATATTCCCACATCATTTCCACCTTTGCAATAGTTACCAGGCAACACATTTTTCTTCACTTGAAGCTAAGCTGAGCAAATAAAGTTTCACCATGGAGCCAGATGGTGAGGAGGAACGTGTCTGTGAACTTGAAGTACTTGAATTAAAGTCGCCAAAGAAAATAGCCAGACATGTCATTTCCTACAGTGCACATTATGCAAATCATTATTTCTGGGTGAAACATTGGATTAACATCCATACAAGTTTTATTTCTCTGTACTTTGTCAACATCAAAATTGCTTCATTTCGGAAGAGTGCCTGGAAAGTTCAAAATCATACAGGTAAACATGAAGCCAACTTCTGATTTCAACTTGATTTAATCAGAGAGACAAATTTGTCACAGCAACCATAAAATAAAATAGTGCAGAGCTATTAGTCTGAAGTCCCATGGCCATCAATGGCTGGATAAGTAGGTTAGTTCAGTCAGGGCAAAAGGAATGAGAATTTAATTGTTGCACAGACTAACTGGGATAATTAAGGTAACAGCTTTTAATCATTGGAAGGTCTCTTTCTGTGGTGTATCCATTTGGCCCCTCATGACTGTACTGGTTCTCTGCAGCAACAACTCACCTAGCCCCTCTCCCCCACCCTTTCCCCATAGCCCTGCAGATTTCCACTCTTCAGTTGTGGATCCAATTCATTTCTGAAAGCCATGGTTGAATCTGCCTCTACCACACACTTGGGCAGTGCATTCCAAATACGAATCTCTCGCTGTATAAAAAGCATCTTTTCTCAAGTCACCTTTGATCCATTGCCAATCAACTTAATTCTATGTCATCTGGTTCTGTACTCTTCTGCCAATGGGAACGGTTTATCTTTGCATAACTCTTGTACAGAACTGTCCTGATTTTGAACAATATCTAATCTCCTTCCAACCTTCCCTTTTTCCAACAACAACCCTAGCTTCTCCAATCTAGCCTCATACCTTTGGTCCCTCTTCCCTGGAAACATTCTTGTAAATCTTTTTTGCATCTATCCTAAAGCCTTCACACCCTTCCCTGAAGTGCAGCGCCCAGAATGGGATGTGATAGTCCATCTGAAGCTTTATTCAGCTTCATCATAACTTCCATAAAGCCCATTTTCACCACTTTCTCAACCTGCCCTGGCACCATGACGATTTGCGCATATATTGTCCTGCAACCCTCTGCTCCTCTACCCTCTTTAGAATAGCACACGCTATTTTGCATTGCCTCTCTCCACCATGCCTATCAAAATGAATCACTTCACACTTACCCACATTAAATTCCATCTGCCATGTGGGCACCAATTCCAACAGCCTATCCATGTCCTCTTGAAATCAATCACCACCCTCCTCACAATTCTTCTATGTTTTGTGCTGGAGCTTTAACTTCCCTGGCAAGCATGTTCTGTGGCACTTTTATCAAATGCTGTTGGAAGTTCACTATACCCGCATCATGGAGGTATGATGTCATCACTGTCACTGAGACATGGCTCAGGGAGGGGAAGGTTTGGCAGCTCAATATTCCAGGATACAGGATCTTCAGGCGAGATAGGGAAGGAGGTAAAAGAGGAGGGGGTGTCGCAACTTTGATCAGGGAATCAATTACAGCAGGAAGGATGACATCTTAGAAGTCTCTTCAACTTTAATAAGATCAGATATGATTTGGCCAGAGTGGTCTGGGAACAGATTTAGATAAATCCGTGGCAGAACAGTGGGACGCATTCATGAAGAAAATAGGGAGATTACAGGGTCAACATGTTCCAATTAAGAAAAAGGGTGGGACCAACAAATCCAGTGAACCCTGGATATCGAGGGATATACAGCTTTGGATCAGGAGAAAAAGATAGGCTTATGGCAGACATTGAGGGATCAAAACTGCAGAAGCCCTAGAGGCGTATAGAATGTGCAAAAGAGAACTTAAAAAGGAAATTAGGTGAGCGAAAAGGGCACATGAAATGATATTGGAGGTAAATAAAGAAAATCCTATGTTTTTTTACAAGTACATTAAGGGTAAAAGGATAACTAGGGAAAGAGTAGGGCTCAATAAGGACCACAGTGGTCATTTGTGTGTGGAGGCGGAGGACGTAGATAGGGTTCTAAATGAATAATTTGTTTCAGTGTTCTCTCGTGAGAAATTAAAGAGATTAACATAAAGAGGAGCTTCTGAGTGTTCTGGCAGGCTTAAAAGTAGACAAATATCCAGGGCCAGTTGAAATATATCCCAGGCTGCTGGGTGAGGCAAGGAAGGAAATAGCAGGGGTGCTGGCAATCATTTTCCATTCCGCTCTGGCCACGGGGGAGGTGCTGAAGGACTGGAGGATATCAATGCGGGACCATTATTCAGGAAGAGATAAACCAGGAAACTACAGGCCAGTCAGTCTAACCTTAGTAGTAGGGAAACAAGTGGAAGCAATTCTGAGAGTCAGAATTAATCTGCATTTGGAGAGGCAGGGATTAATCAAGAACAATCAGCATGGTTTTGTTAAGGAGAGGTCATGTCTGACCAAATTTCTCAAAGAGGTGATCAGGGGTGTAGATAAGGGAAATGCATTTGACGTAATCTACTTAGATTTCAACAAGGTTTTTGATAAGGTCCCACATGGGAGACTGATAGTGAAGTCTATTCCATCTGCCACGTGCGCACCAATTCCAACAGCCTATCTATGTCCTCTTGAAATCAATCACCACCCTCCTCACAATTCTTCCATGTTTTATGCTGGAGCTTTAACTTTCCTGGCAAGCATGGAATCAAAGGAAATTTGGCAAATTGGATCCAGAATTGGCTGAATGGCAGGAAGAGAATGATGGTCGAGAGGTGTCTTTCTGACTGGAGGCCCGTGTCCAGTGGAGTCCTGCAGGGATCAGTATTCGGACCCTTGCTGTTTGTGGGCCACCCAGGACCACCATGCCCGGGCGGGCTGGAACAGTTTGTGTTTGTGAACAATTGTGGAAGAAAGTGCCAGAGGCATCATATTTCTTGGGTGCAATGATTCTTCATGCTGTACATATGTGACCCCAACTGTCCCTAGCCCCCAATGGTGCCACTCTCTCAACACCTCGCCCTACTCCTTCCCCCCCCCCACCCCCCTGCCTTCCCCCCCCCCCTTACCCCCTCTATCTCCTTCCCACGCAGTGCCCTCTCAGTGGTCCTCAACCTGCTTAGCCTTCCGTGCTCTACCGTTGCATGTAGATGTGTCCCGAGGATGCAGACCACAGGTGGAGGCAGCCTGTTGCTTACCGTGTCCGTGGCCTTTGATGTCTCTGGTAGGTGTCCTCTGGGGGCCCTGGGACCGGAGGACCCCTGACCACTTGATGGTGACACATGCCATGCTGTTGTGGGTGTTGACTCCGAGATGTGCTGTTGTCAGCTTGGTGGAACTTGAGGGAGCTGGTGGTCGCCACTGCCACTCTGTAGGGTGGCACACAGCTCCCCCCTCCTCTCAGTTGGTGCCCATAGGGCCCTGGTGGTCACCTCATGGCGGAGGGGCAGCTGGATTGAGCCCCAGCTGCCCCTGCATCATCTGGCTCTGCCAGCCCTGGCAGCTCCTAAATGTCTGCAGCATGGTGTCAATGCCCTCGACGGTAGTCCTCAGTGACTGGGACATGCCCACCTGCAACTCAGACATGCTCTGGAGTGCCTTGGCAATGCCCACCTGAGACTGGGACATGCTCCGCAGCGCCTCATAACGTTCCACCTGCGACTGGGACACATCCGCCAGCAAGTCGGACATGCTGTCGAGGCCCTTAACCATGGCAGTTACCGACTGAGCCACGCCTTGGACACTACCACTAGTGCTGTTGTTTTTGTGCACCAGGATATCCACTGTGATCGCCACTCTAGCAGTGTTGGCCTTGGTGCCATGCATTGCCGGCACTATCTCCAGCACCTGTAGCCTCTGGGACTACTCCAGTCAGCTATTGACCTGCTGGAGGTTCGCTGACATCCCCCTCTGAATATCCCGGCACCACCCCATCAACTGCAGCAGCTCTGGGTAAACTTCGTCCAGAGGCTCAGCGTCTGACTGGGACCCAGCTGGGTCCTGGAATCCAGCAGACCTGTGACTGCTGTGCCACATGGACATTCCTGCCTCCACCTGATGTGCATCGGCAACTGTGTGATGCTCACTAGATTGTGCCTCAGAAGCCTGGTCACTACTGTCACCCACCGAGGTGCGTGTCTCTGGGCTGGTGGAGCATGGGGATGACAGCGGTGCTGAGAATCCGGTCGTCTCCTTGGAATTCCCCTCCAAGGTTTTCTCATGGGAGGTGGAAGGTGGTGGGGGGTGGCAGCGGAACCACCCCGGATGAGCCGCCGCGGTCAGCTGCAGGTCCTGTGGGAGAATGGACATATGGTCAGTGGGTGGGATGAGTCAGTCTGTATGGCATTAACAACTCACATGTGACAGGTCAGGTCATCTGGGTGGTGGCTGGGGGATCCATACCTGTGCGGCCTACACCTACCTCTACATGGGTGACTGATCTGTCCTCGGCCACTTCCACAACCTCCAAGGCCTGTTCCTCATAGGGGTGAGGATTCTGATGTCTGGCACCCTACTGCCCATCTGGGCCCTCTCCCGTCTGTTGTGAGGCAACTTCTCCTGTGGAGACACAGGCGGGGCATCGTGAGCTGCACGTTCCTTTCATCGCGGAGGGGGGGTGAGCGGGGGTGGGGGATGGGGATGGGGGGCCGATGTCGGCAGCACTGCTGGACATGGGTGGGCCAGGGCACAGTATGGTGCCAGGTGCACGGACGTCGGGGGAGGGGATTGGTGGGCGAGGCCTGTGCTGTGCCAATCCACTCATGCGGTCCAGTGAAGGTAATTGATCTTCTTACGGCACTGGGTGCTGGTCCTCCTGGCGATGCTCCCCGAGTTGAAGGCCACTGCCACCTCCTTCCAGGCGACACTGGCTTCTCTCTGGCTGTCCCTCAAAATGTCTCGCGAGATTCAACGGAATCTCACGAGGCATCACGATTTGGATCTCGCTTTTGCTGGGCAAAATCCAGATGTGAACATTTAAATGAGCAATACCCAGATGCCGGATTCACCCGGTGCCCGGGACTCACCAGCCATGTCGGCGAGACCTCGCCAGGGTGTATTTTAGTGCTGGTCCACACTAAAGTGGACCAGTTGTAATGGCACCTCAGCCGGGGAGAGGGCCTCCCAGGCCATTGGTAACCTCCGGGTGGTCAGGGCCAGGGCACAGTGGTATCCTATCACTCCCGTTGGCACCCAAGCACTTTGGCACTACCAACCTGGCACCCCGGCAGTGCAACATTAGCAAGCCAGAGTACCCGGGTGGTACTGCTAGGATGCCAGAGACACTGCAAGGATGGGGACTGGCAGTGCCAGTGTCCATGGATGCCAGGTTGGCATTGCCAGGGGTGCTTTGCCAGGTAGAAGACAGTGAGGGGTTTCCCAGGGGCCTCACCAAGGTTGTGGGAGGTGGGGGGATCACAGAAAAGGGGAGGCTTCAAAGGGGGGGGAGGGAGATCGGGGCAGCTGTTTAAAATGGCACCCTGATCTGAGAAGAACCTTTCCTGTTGCCGAGGCCAAAAAAAACCGGAATGGGCTTTGAATAGCATGGTGTTTCTCGGCATTGCAGTCACCGAGAAACACCCTGCTGAACGCACCATTCAGTGGACATAATAATCTTTGTTCTCGTCACAAGTAGGCTTACATTAACACTGCAATGAAGTTACTGTGAAAATCCCCCAGTCGCTACATTCCGGTGCCTGTTCAGGGGGAGAATTCCGAATGTCGAATTCACCTAACAAGCACGTCTTTAGGGACTTGTGGGAGGAAACTTGTGGGCATAGATTAAGGTGCAAGGGGCAAGGTTTAGAGGAGATGTACGAGGTAAATTTTTTACACAGAGGGTAAAATTTTTTACACAGAGTATAGTGGGTGCCTGGAACTCGCTGCCGGAGGAGGTGGTGGAAGCAGGGACGATAGTGACGTTTAATGGGCATCTTGACAAATACATGAATAGGATGGGAATAGAGGGATACGGACCCCAGAAGTGTCGAACAATTTAGTTTAGATGGGCAGCATGGTTGGCGCAGGCTTGGAGGGCCGAAGGGCCTGTTCCTGTGCTGTACTTTTCTTTGTTCTTTGAAACCGGAGCACCCGAAGGAAACCCACGCAGACACGGGGAGAATGTGCAGACTCCACACAGACAGTGACCCAAGCCGGAAATTGAACCCAGTTCCATGGTGCTGTTAAGCTACTGTGCTAACCACTGTGCTACCGTACCAAATCCACTGAATTGACAGATGGCGCAAAGTTGGTTGGGAGGGTGAGCTGTGAGGAGGATGATGAGATACTTCAGTGTGATTTGGACAAGTTGAGTGAGTGGGCAAATCAATGGCAGATGCAGTATAATGTGGATAAATGTGAGGTTCTCCACTTTGGAAGCAAAAACAGGAAGGCAGATTATTATCTGAATCACCATAAATTAGGAGAGGGGAATGTTCAGTGAGACCTGGGTGTCCTCGTACACCAGTCATTGAAGACAAGCAGGTTGGTGCAGCAGGCGGTAAAGAAAGCAAATGCTACGTTAGCCTTCGTAGCGAGAGGATTCGAGTATAGGAGCAGGAATATCTTGCTGCAATTATACAGGGCCTTGGTGAGACCACACCTGGAATATTGTGTGTAATTTTGATCTACTTATCTGAGGAAGCATATTATTGCCACAGAGGGAGTGCAGTGAAGATTTACCAGACTGATTCCTGGGATGGCAGAACTGCCATATGAGGAGAGGTTGAGTAGGTTAGGATTGTATTCGCTGGAGTTTAGAAGAATGAGGGGGGGATCTCCAAGAAACCTATAAAATTCTAACAGGGTAGATGTAGGAAGGATGTTCCTGATGATGGGGGAGTCCAGAACCAGGGTCACAGTCCAAGGATACGGGGGAAACCAATTAGGAATGAGAGGAGGAGGAATTTCTTCACCGAGTGAGTGTGAGCCGATGGAATTCGCTACCACAGAAAGCAGTTGAGGCCAAAACATATATTTTAAAGAAGGAGTTAGATATAACTCTTGGGTCTAAAGGGACCAAAGGATGTGGGGGGAATGCGGGAACAGGTTACTGAGTTGGATGATCAGCCATGATCAAAATGAATGATGGAGCAGGCTCGAAGCACCGAATGATCAACTCTTGCTCCTATTTGCTTTGTTTCTATCATTGCTGGGTCAAAATTCTTGAACTCTCTCCCTAATAGCACTGTAGATGCAACTGTACCATAAAGGCTGCAGCAGTTCAAAAAGGCAGCTCAGGACCACCTTCACAGGAAAATAGGGATGGACCATAATTGCTGGTCTTGCCTGGAATGTCCATATCTCATAAACAAACAATAATCTGTAAGCTTGTAACATTTTAAATGACACAGCTAGGATTCTTTCCGGATCGGTAGCCTCCACTCGCATGTACAAAGTATTAGCCTACTTTAACTTGTGTTTATCTGAGAAAAAATTATTTTCTATTTATTTTTCCCCACATTTATACCAGTATGCATTATCAGTCACTTGGTAATATAGAACTTGAACATTGCCGAATAGAATGAACAAGATTTTTATGGTTGTTCGAAGTGACATACATTCATGCACAGGGACCCGTTTTCTGCAAAGAAAATCAATATGTTCAAGCCTGGCACCATTTTTGAATAACCCGGGAGTTTGGGGAGCCGATATTTCCCTATTGCTTTTTCCATGGCAAGACTTCAGTCAATCACAATCGACGTGCCAGCCAATCAGTACCCTCTTCTCCTGTAATATAAATTGTGATCATTGAAAATTTGCCGTCCTTGTGTTTGTTCTGATGAGTGCAAGTCAAAAAGATTCAGCGACATGCCTCTCTTCCCAGCAATATTCTAGGATATGCTGTCCTGGAATACGCAGCTCACATTTTAAAGTCCAAAAAGAGACATTGTAGCTAAGGGAACTCAGATGCACCATGGAAAGCATCCTATCAGGCTGCATCACAGCCTGGAATGGCAAATACTTGGCCCAAGACCGCAAGAAACTTCAGAGAGTCGTGAACACAGCCCAGTCCTTCACACAAACCTGCCTCCCATCCATTGACTCCATCTATACCTCCCGCTGCCTGGGGAAAGCCGGCAGCATAATCAAAGACCCCTCCCACCCGGTTTACTCACTCTTCCAACTTCTTCCATCAGGCAGGAGATACCGAAGTCTAAGAACACGTACTAACAAACTCAAAAACAGTTTCTTCCCGTTGTTACCAGACTCCTAAAGGACCCTCTTATGGAATGACCTCATTAACACTATACACCTGTATGCTTCACCCAATGCCGGTGTTATATAGTTGCATTGTAGTTACATTGTGTACCTTGTGTTGCCCTATTATATATTTTCTTTTATTTCCTTTTATTTTCATGTACTTAATAATCTGATGAGCTGCTCGCAGAAAAATACTTTTCACTGTATCTCGGTACACATGACAATAAACAAAAATCCAAATCCAAATCAAAGACTCAGGGGCGATATTCTCCGGAAACGGCGCGATGTCGGCCGACTGGCGCCCAAAACGGCGCAAATCAGACAGGCATCGCGCTGCCCCAAAGGTGCGGAATGCTCCGCATCTTTGGGGGCCGAGCCCCAACCTTGAGGGACTAGTTCGGCGCCGGACGAATTTCCGCCCTGCCAGCTGGCGGAAAAGGCGTTTGGTGCCCCGCCAGCTGGCGCGGAAATGACATCTCCGGGCGGCGCATGCGGATCGGTGGGCCCCGATCGCGGGCCAGGCCACCGTGGGGGCACCCCCGGGGCCAGATCGCCCCGCGCCCCCCCCAGGACCCCGGAGCCCGCCCGCGCCGCCTTGTCCCGCCGGTATGGTAGGTGGATTAATTTACGTCGGCGGGACAGGCATTTTAGCGGCGGGGCTTTGAGCGGCGGGAGAATCGAGCGGGGGGCCCCCGTCCCCGCAGAATATCCGGTGCCGGATTCATGCCAGCCCCCGGTGATTCTCCGACCCGGCGGGGGGTCGGAGAATCTCGCCCCAGATATTTATATTGTTATGGGCCAGGGTTTAGAGAACCCCAAAGTGTATCATGGAGTTCACCTGACCCACAACGTTTAATAGATTGTGGTATGGGGAGCACACGGCCCACTCTACAGGTGTGGTAGAGCAGAAATGGAAAAGTTTTTTTTTAAAATAATGTTTATTCTATGAATTCAAGTTATCCTTTTTAAAACATACAGTGTACATCTTAGCAACCATCAATTCAAATACAATCCCTGAAGAATGCAACACTAAGTAATCCTTAATAACTTCCCAAACAACATCCAGAAGACAAAATAAACACCTTTTAACAGAAGCACATTCGGTTTACATTCACTTTTGAGAACATTTATAATTCTGAATTCACCAAATGATCAAGAGATAGTCTTTTCATTGCAGAGAGATCAACAGTACACCTGCTCTGTCTGGCTTCAGCACCAGCACTGAAAACGAAACTAAAACACAGCCTGCAGCAAACAGCCTAAAACGGAAGTAAAAAGCTGACAGACAGCCCAGTTCCACTCACTCTCTGACATCACTGCAGTAGTAAACACCCATTTCTTAAAGGTACTCTCACTACAGATATTTATATACACACCCATTTCTTAAAGGTACTCTCACATGACAATATGACAAAAGTGCTTCTTTTAGGTCACAAATGGTGAGCTGTTATATATTAGTTGCTAATTAAGCACAATCTGCCAGAATTGCATAAGGCAAGCTTGTTGACCCTTTATTCACGAAAACCTTTCCTGACAGGTTTAAAAATTGCCCAGCAGCATCACTGCTCCAGGATGGAAAAGTCATGTACAATTAATGAATACTTGTCACCTGCCATCACCAAGTATTTGGTGATGAGATTGGGACGCCTGCGACATTACATTCACATACACATCAGTAATGACCAAAATTTGCTAAACAAGAATCCAAATGACTGTCAATTTTCAGCATTGAAAGAATGAAAGTCACCACAATGTTTCTGCACTTTCAGTGAAGGTCGCAGTGCATTGGAAACATTTTGCTGCAATGCAGAAAACGATTCCCCAAGTTTAATCTTAATTGAAAAATTACATGACGCTTCGTAGAGATGCAGCTGTTGTAAATGCTAGATGCAGAGAGGATCTTTTGGTGATAAAATGAAAAATATTTATGTCGCGCGACACTTGTCATCATGAGAATTATGTTGAAAATAAAATGATTCTGCTATGTACCATTCATGGGGAAAATCAAATGCTAAATTTAGAATAATGAATTAAATATTAAGCATCCACAGAGTCATATGAGAAAAAGTGACATTTAATAAAAGATAATAATCATCATATTAGTGTCAAGTGGTTGAGTTTGGAATATTGCGTCAATCAAGATTTCAAACTTTTTGGACTTTTTCCACTTTTGATTCCACTCTTAACTTTCTTGAAAAGATCTCCAGCAGGGGCTCCTCCTCACACCCTGATGCTCACCGCTAGAAAGACTCTTCCCCCGCCTCTGTAATTCGAAAATAATTTCTGGGTCATCAGATCGAGTGAAAACCTTCTCTAACTGAATGCTGAGGAAACTGAAACCATTTTGTGGGAGAGCAAGGGTGATATGGGATTCTCTCGTAAGGTCAACAGACAGACGTTCCTGCAGCCGCACAACTGACAAAAGGATGGTCTGTTGCCTCCTGGGTGCCAGGGTCAACGGAGTCACTGAGCAGCTGCAGGACATTCTGACGAGGGAGGGTGAACAGCCAGATGCCATGGTCCATGCCGATACCAATGACAGGTAAAAAGATGGATGGGGCCCGACAAGCAGAATACAGGGAGCTAGGAAATAAATTAAAAAGCAACACCTCAAACGGTAAGAATCTCAGGATTACTCCCAGTACCATGGGCTAGCAAGATCAGGAATATAAAAACAGACTGGATGAATGCGTGGCTGGAGAGATGGTGTAGGAGGGAAGGATTTTGATTCCTGAGGCATTGGGACTGACTGGGGAAGATGGGATCTGTACCACCTGGACGGGTTGCACCCTGGCAGGCCCAGGACCAATATTTTTGCAGGGATGCTTGCTAGTACTGAGGGTTTAAACTCGAATGGCAGGGGGAGGGCAACCTGAGCAGGGAGACATAAGAGAGGGAAACAAAAGTAGGAATGAAAGACAAAAAAGTAGAATGTAAAAGTGGAAGGCAGAGGGAACAAAGGCTGCTGGCAAGTAGGGCCATAATACAAGATCAGGGGCGTAAAAATGTTAAACAAAAACGGTAAAGGCACTGGACTGGATAATCCCTCCCCGGGGGGAGGGGGATGCAGTCTGTGTGCGGGGGGAGTCTGTGGAGCGAGGTCCTTTAGGCAGGGGGTCCCTGTGGGGGTCCCCCTATTACAGGTGGCTCTGTGTGTGTATGGGGTTGGTCCTCCTTTTACAAGGGTCCATTTGGGGGGTCCCTGTTACAGGGGTCCCTGTACGGGGACTTCCCCTATAATAGGGGTACCTGTGGGGGGTCCCCTATTACATGTGTGCCTGTAGGCCCCCCCATTGCAGGTGTCCCTGCGGAGATCCCCCTATTAGGTGGGGTCCATGTGGGAGGGTCCCCCTTTTAAAGGGGTCCCTGTGGGATGTCCCCCTATTACAAGGTCCTTGAGGGAGGGTCATCCTATTACAGGGGTCCCTGGTGGGGTGTCTTGCTATTATAGGGATCCCAGGGGGGTGGGTTGGGTCACACCTTACTCGAGGGTAGGGGTCACCTAGTTAATCCAGGGTTTGGGGGCTGCTGTGCGGTGAGTGGAGGCGGCAGGGCCGATTAGCACTGTGGGGGGGGGGGGGGGGGGGGTGGCACCCACGGGACCTCTCTATCGGGCCTTCCGTTCAAATGGCGGCCTAATAGCGGGATTCCCTGGGGGCCTGGGAATCCGTCGTATTCCATGCCATGCATGAATTTGCATGGTGTGGAACACTGAATTGCATCCTGCTGTACGACCACAAGGGGATTGTAAAACTGGTGCAATTCAGCTCCAGCGGGAGAACTCCCAAATGGAGAATCCAGCACATTTGTCCTTCAAAGCAAGCATGCTCTGGGGGATTCTTTCACCTGACGGAAATGCCAATGGATTTACTGCAAGAGTCTGTAAAGAAATTACTTTTAGAAAAGTCCAATTCACTTTCTTCTTCCGGTTTGCTTTTTCTTCACTCGTTTTGGAAGAATTACTTGCCAATTGTTCAAGATCAATTCGTGACAGGTCTATTCGATAACAGCAATTTATAATTACGTCATAATCAGAACCAAAATCGAAGTCAAAACTGTCATCTGACTGTTCATCACTGTCACTCTTAAATTCAGACTCCTCTTTCTTATGGTCACATTTGGCTTGAGAATTCTGAGAATCTGGTCCACCCGGCTTTCTGACTCTTTAAACTTCTTCCATCAGGCAGCAGATACAAAAGTCTGAGAACACGCACAAACAGATTCAAAAACAGCTTCTGCCCCTCTATACCAGACTCCTAAATGACCCTCTTATGGACTGATCTGATTAATACTACAGTCCTGTATGCTTCATCCGATGCCGGTGTCTATGTGTTTACATTGTGCGCCTTGTGTTACCCTATTACGTGTTTTCTTTTCATGTACTAAATGATCTGTTTGAGCTGCACGCAGAAAAATACTTTTCACTGTACCTCAGTACACGTGACAATAAACAAATCCAATCCAATCCAAGCTACAACCTTCAGTCCCACCATAGAATTCCCCAAAAGGAAGTCTACTCCTTCCACTGGGGATTGCTTCACCACTCTGAAAATTACTGGACCTGACACTAAAACACACTACAATTGTAACTTATACAATGGAACTGGGATACAACTTCCACCTATCCCATTCACTAATACCTCAGCTTGCACTGAGCTCTCTGGAGGGAAAACACATTCTTCTCCAAGATGAGAATTTGAGTAGCCCTGTGTCCCTTAAAATTGTTATGGGTTTGGTAACATCAGTTGAGTAAAGTCGAGTGACCTTCCCCTTAGACAAAAGACCAGCATCTACCTCATTTCTCACACCGACTCCCAGACCGGTGTTTACCTCAGGTCTCCTAAGTCTAGTTCATACTACAGTCTGCCCTGTAGAATTCTCCAATTTTGTTCCCTTTTCATAATCATCCTTATGAACCCTCACAAGTCCCATGGGCTTTCCTTGCAACTTCCAACATGCTGAACAAATATGTCCCGCCTCATTACAATGGTAACATTTAGGCTTCCAAGTCTCATCTCCACCTTCAGTATCTTCATTCCTGGTCTGATGAGGATATTTCAGAGAATTTCCCACTATCCATTCCTTACCTTGGCTTCCTGCCTTCCTTTCACTCTCCCACTTCTTATCCTTTTAAAAATTCTGGGGGTGATGGAACAAAGGTTTAAATTTATGGATTAGCTCATAATCGTCAGCCATAATTGTTGCTTGTCCAGCAGTTTTCACCCTCTGGTCTTCAACATGGGTTCTTATTGTAGAAGGTAGGAAATTCTTAAATTCCTCTAAGAGAATAACTTCTCCCAGGTCCTCATAGGTAATTTTAATACCCAATGCTCATACCCACCTATTAAATTGTTCTGCTAACCCTTTCAAATTCTGCATTGGTCTGTCCCAGTTGTCTCCTCAAATTCCGAAACTTCTACCTATATGCCTCAGGAATCAATTCATATGGATCCAGAATATCCTTCTTTACCTTCTCATAATCCTTAGACTCCTGCTCTGACAGGGAAGTATAAACTTCCTGTGCCCACCCCGTCAATTTACTCTGAAGAGGTAATGTCCAGTTTGCTCTTGGCAACTCTTTTTAGGTTGCTATTTTATCAAAAGCCCGAAAAAAACGTTTTACCTCCTCCTCATCAAATTTTGG
This sequence comes from Scyliorhinus torazame, assembly GCF_047496885.1. NCBI lineage: Eukaryota > Metazoa > Chordata > Chondrichthyes > Carcharhiniformes > Scyliorhinidae > Scyliorhinus > Scyliorhinus torazame. The sequence goes on from NC_092712.1 coordinate 91,420,883, forward strand.
GAGGACCTGTGTAAATTTAAACATATCGCCACTGGGTTCCATTTTAGGATTAAATGCCCCTCTACTTTCTGGCAGCTTCCCACTCATTTGTACTGCCTTAAGCTGGAAGTCTCTCTCTTTGCCTCTCTCTCTCTCTTTCTCTTTCTTATCTCTTTCCTCTCTTTTACTTTTTCATCTCTCCTCATTTCCATTTCGTTCTGCTTCATTTTGTTCCCACTTTCTTTCTGCCTCAGCTTCATTTCTTCTTGTTTTCGTTGCATCTTCAATTGTTTCATTTGAAACTCGATTTTAGACAATTCTACTGATTGTTGCTATGACCCAGGCTGTGTTTCTTGCATTTCTTTGAAATTAAAATGTTAAGCAATCACTTCAATTGTCTCCACCTTCCTAGCTCTAGCTGGTAACTCTATTTTTAATTCACCTCCCAATTGGATTAGCATGTTTCTGCGAAGCTCCTTTAAATGAACCAGTGATAAGTCTTCCACCTGAAGAAAATGCTAAACAGTTTCCAGAGCCATCCTGTTATATTTTTAACAATCTTTATTGTCACAAGTAGGCTTACATTAACACTGCAACCATTCCGGCACCTGTTCGGGTACGCAGAGGGAGAATTCAGAATGTCCAATTCACCTAACAAGCACGTCTTTCGTAACTTGTGGGAGGAAACCGGAGCACCCGGAGGAAACCCACCCCAGACACAGGGAGAACGTTCAGACTCCACACAGACAGTGACCCAAGCCGTGAATCGACCCTGGTATAGGGGCTGGTTTAGCACAGGGCTAAATCTCTGGCTTTGAAAGCAGACCAAGGCAGGTCAGCAGCACGGTTCAATTCCCGTACCATCCTCCCTGAACAGGCACCAGAATGTGGCGACTAGGGGCTTTTCACAGTAACTTCATTTGTAGCCCACTTGTGACAATAAGTGATTTTCATTTCATATCCTGATGCTCTGAAGCCATAGTGCTAATCATTATGCTACCGTGCTGCCCTATCACTACAAACTTGGTGTCTCTTCTTTATTTACATTGTAACTAAAACTTCATCGTCAAATGTTGCAAAGATCCTGGACAAGCCCCCAATTTATGTTACAACACCCTGGGCTAGTGCGTGGTCAATTCCAGCCCTACAGCCCCTGGAGTCCCAACACAAGTGAATTAACCAATAATTCATATATAAATTCCCTAAATCTTTGGCCCTTGGGCGAAGGAATCAAATGTAATATTTCCAAATTTGCTGACAACACAAAGCTAGGTGGAATTGTGAGTAGTGAGGAGGAAGTAAAGCGGCTTCAAGATGATTTAGACATGCTGAGTGAGTGGACAAATACATGGCAGATGCAGAATACCGTGGATAAATGTGAAGTTATCCACTTCTGTCGGACAGAATGGCAGAGTATTATTTAAATGGTGATAATTGGGAAATGCTGATAATATAATTGGGAAGTGTAGCAAAGGTTCATCGGACTGATTCCTAGGATTGCAGGATTGTCAGACGAGGAAATATTTAGTTAACTGAGCCTGTATTCACTGTAATTTGGAAGAATGAGAGGGGATCCCATTTTATGTATAAAATCCTAACAGGGCTGGACAGTCTGGATGTAAGGATGATATTCCCCCCAGCTGAGGGATCTAAAACAAGGAATCACAGTCTCAGGACACAGGGTAGATCATTTCGGAGTGAAATTAGGAGGAATTTCTTCACTCAGAGGGTGGTGAATCAGTGGAATTCTCTACCACATAAGGCTGAGGAGGCCAAGCAAATGAATGTATTTGAGAAAGAAATAGATTTCTAGACACAAAAGGTGCCTAAGTTATTGGGAGACAGCGGGAGTGTGGCGCGGAGATAGAGGATCAGCCATGGGCAGGTTTGATGGGCCGAATGGCCTATTCCTGCTCCTATTTTCTATGTTTCAATAAAGAGAAACAATTTCTTCAGAATAGGGCCTGCAAAACAAGAGGCATAATCTAAAACGTAGGCCCTAGCGATTGAAAAGTGAAATCTAGAGGCAACAGAACTGTTGGACTCTCTTCCACCGAAAGGCTGTGAATACTGAGTCAATTGAAACTTTCAAGATTGAGATCAAAAGATTATCCTGAGCAACATTTAACCCTCAAACATTAATAAAGCAGATCACTTGGCCATTTACTGCGTTGAAAAAAAATGCAGAACCTTTTCCAGTCCAGTTACAGTAATTAAGCTTTCTTTTTGAAGAGTTGAATTCTACACCCATTTTATCCAAACACATTTTCAAAAAATATCAAGACTGTAAAGGATAACATCTTTAAATTGCCAGATGACATTTTAAATGTGATTTAAACGTGCCTTGGGGCACAAACAGAGAATTTTCAACCTGTTAATTGCTCGCCAATGAGAAAAATGATAAAACATCAAAAGCGTCATTCATATCTCAACACACTCACCCAAAAGACAGCAGTAAAATCTCCCAATAATATTCACAGCAGCTGAAATGTGTTAGAAAAATCATTTCCATTCACCAACAAAATCACCCAGATACATTCCTTCACAAGAATATTCACCAAAGCAAACTAAGTTCAGGTTTGGCTTATGGCTGACTAAAAGTGTGCTTCCAACAAATATATGGAGAGTGGCAAAGGGACTCTTTCTATCAAACGCTTATAATGTTACCTAGAAACATCCATTTCTATTTCTTTTATCTTGACCAATGAGAAGAGTTATCAATTAAAAGAGGTAGTAAGTGCCCCATTCTTAAAGAGGCACCAGTAATAAACAAACATGCTAATATTTAAAGGGAATAAGTAAGCAAAGCCCCAGATGATCCTTTGAGGGGGAGACATGTCTAGTGGTGATTAACCCAAGGATCACCACACCTCAGGCAAGGCTTTCATGAATAACCTCAACTGGTATGGGAATTGAACCCACATTGCTGGCCTTGCATCACAAACCAACTGTCTAGTCAACTGAGAGAAACCAGCCTACTCCCACCATGGCCTCCAGATCCCACCACTGCACCCAAATTACCCCTTTCAGGGTCCTCGAGCTCCCCCTCACCCCACCTCTTTTGGGCAGGGCACCCTGGGCCTGACCCCTGGCATGGGCAAATTGGCACATGGGCACCATGGCACTGCCAGCCTGGCACCCGGGCAGTGGCCCTGCCAGCCTGGCAGTGCCAACTGGGCACCCTGGTAGTGCCAGGTGCCTGGGTGCCAGTGGGATTGCCAGAGTGTCATCCTGCCCAAAGCCCGACCACACAGTGGTCTCTAATGACCTGGGAGACCCACCACTGTGTTGTCACGCATGGCCCACATTTGTGTGGACCAGTGCTAAACAGCGCCCTGGTAAGGTCTCCCAGGCCCGGCTGTCAGGGCACAGGGGGAATCCAGCGTTGAAATATTTAAATCCATCATTTAAATATGCTAATCTGCATCATGCCCTGTGAGGGCGCCATCCAGTTCGCAGCATCTCGTGAGATTTCATTGAATCCTGCGAGATGTTTTGAGTGTCACAAATCTCGTGAGAGGCCTCTCGCGAGATTCAATCACCTCGGTGCATCACCAAGTCGAGCACGGCGAAGGTGGTAAATTGCTCCCTTGAACTCCGAGACCCTTAAATCAATGTTCAAGGTCACTCTCTTGTCAAATTGGCAGGGATCGCTAAGTGGCTTTCAGTTAAGAACAGGAAAGCGACAGCAATGCTTGTGGTGAGGGAGAGCTGGGAGAGCATTGTGGCCTGGGTGGGACGGCGGGGGTTAATATATTTAAACATTCCAAGGCATGGAATATGAGAGCAACGAGGTTATGATGGAGCTGCATAAAATGCTCATTAGGCCACAGCTAACGTACTGCGTGCAGTTCTGGTTGCCGCACTATAGGAAGGATGTGATTGCACTGGAGAGGGTGCAGAGGGGATTCACCATGATGTTTTCTGGGCTGGAGCATTTCAGCAATGAAGAGAAGCTGGTTCGCCTGGGGTTGTTCTCCTTGGAGCAAAGAAGGCTGAGAGGTCCTCAAAGGTGTACAAAATTACGAAGGACATAGATAAGGCAGATAAGAAGAATCCTTTCCCCTTAGTGTTGGGGTCAATAACCCGGGGATTATGGATTTAAGGTAATGGGCATGAGATTTAGCGGGGATTTGAAGAAAAACGTTTTCACCCAGAGGGTGGTTGGAATCTGAACTCTCTGCCTGAAAGGGTGGTTGAGGCGGGAACCCTCACAACATTCAAGAAGTATTTAGATGAGCACTTGAAGTGCCATAGCATACAAGGCTACGGAACAAGTGTTGGAAAATGGGATTCACATAGATAGATGCCTGATGGCCGGCACAGATACGATGGGCTGAAGGGCCCCTTTATGTGCTGTAAACCTCTATGGGCGGGATTCTTCGGCCTCGCCCGCCTGGCAACCAGAAATTCCCGCCCGTGGATAATGGACCTTTATATGGCCTGCGTCCGTCCATGGCGATGTTGCGGCAGGCGTGGCCAAAAATTCCAGCCGTATGAATCTACTCACGTTTACTATTTTTACCAGTTAATATTGACAAAGTTAATATTATTATGGTCTCTAAAAATGTTACTCAAGTTGTTTATCTTTCTATTACTGAGGGTGTATTGACAATGTCAAAAACATTCACAAGTTACCTCAGCACATGTGCTATAAATCATTTCAGGATCAAACAGGAGTGGCTGCAAAAGCAACAACAGTCTCTTCTCACCCTCATCAATACAATATTTCTACAGTGAGTGTTATTTTGCTTGCTGCATGGTGAGGACGGCAGTGCTGGTTAGTATTCAATTAAGTAATGTTCTTTCAGCTGTCAGAATAAACCTAAAATATTACCACTGTGAAGGTAAATTCTAATCTTGTCATGTTTTTGTGTCAATTGCTCCCAATCCAAATTGCTATATCACTATTCATTATGGTACTCAGCTCTGTAAAAATATTGCAATCTAAGTAAATCCAGTGGAGGCATTGCAATACCTGTTTTGCATCTTCCAGTCCCTCAGTCTGTCATGGAGGGAAATTCATGCTCCTGTCAACTTGACTTCTCACCTTTTAAATTGCAGTACGTTTTCCTATTAACTGTGCTTTCTTAGGTCAATTGAAAATCTTGAATAAGAATGAGAGGCACAATCATAGAATTCCTGCAGTGCAGAAGGAGGCCCATCGAATTTGCACTGGCCCTTGGAGAGAGCACCCAACTTAAGCCCACGCCTCCACCCGACCCCTGTAACCCTACCTAACCTTTTGGATACTAACGGCTAATTTAGCATGGCAAATCCAACTAACCTGCGCATCTTTGGGCTGTGGGTAGAAACCGGAGCACCTGGAGGAAACCCACGCAGACACGGGGAGAAAGTGTAAACTCCACACAACCACCCAAGGCCGAAATTGAACCCTGGTCCCTGGGGTTGTGAGGAAGCAGTACTAACCACTATGCCACCGTGCTGCCCTAACTTTACTCCACTGTATGGATTTGTTTTGCTAATATATGGGGTGGGATTCTCTCAGCCCACGTCGGGCCGTAGAATCACCGGGCCAGGCGCGAATGCACGACGCCTCCCCGACAGCAGTCCGCCGATTCTCCGGAGAGCAAAGAATCGGCCCCATTGGCGCGCCGCAGTCGGCGCGGCGCCGTTCTTCGAGGCCCCCCGGTGATTCTCCGCCCGGGATGGGCCGAGCGGCCACGCAAAAAATCCGAGTCCCGCCGCCGCCGTCCTGCTTCCATCCAGGGGCGGCCTGGTGTGGGGGGGAAAGGGGGTCCGACCCCAGGGGGGGCCTCCGCTGTGGCCTGGCCCGCGATTGGGGCCGACCAATCAGCGGGCCGGCCTCTCGGGCTGGGGGTCTCTTTTGCTCCACGCCGGCCCCTGTAGCCCTACGCCATGTTGTGTTGGGGCCGGCGCCGAGAAGGAAGCCACCGCGCAATCGCGCCAGTCTGCCGATACGGCCGTCAAATGAGCGCCGCGGGTCTGCGCCTGCGCGCATTGGCACCGTTCGCAGCGCGCAGGCGCAGACCCGCGGCGCTCATTTGACGGCCGTATCGGCAGCTGGAGCGGTGTGGGTCGCTCCAGTGCCATGCTGGCCCCCTGTACCGGTCAGAATCTCTGCTCCTGACGGCGTCAACACTTAGCCTCAGGATCAGAGAGGATCAGAGAAACACACCCATGGTTTCAAAATGGGAATGGGTCAGCAGAGGACACAGATTTAAGGTGATTGCCAAAAAAAAGACAGCATAAGAAAACATTATTTTACACAGTGAATGGCAGCTGTGCGAAAGGGTGGTGGAAGATTCAAAAGTTACTTTCCAAAGAGAACTGGATAAATAATTGATGGGAAAGAAATTACAGGCCTATAAGGAAAAAGCAGGGGAGTGAGACTAATTAGATTGCTCTATTGCTGTGCGCAGTAGCAATTCATTGTCACTGCATCTGTTCATTGATCAAATGGACAACAGTGAATGCTGGAAGCTTGAAATAAAATGATTAAATAGTGGTGTACTGCCTTATCTGTAGGCCTTTTCAGGACTCTGGCAGGAGGTTTACACTTAACACATCTTTCCTCTTTTAGATCCTGTGAACTTCCAAAACGTTCCGTATGAAAAAGAAAATAAGTGTTTCCTTTTTCCATCGATTCCTGACAGTGCAGGAGAGGCTCTTTGTCCCATCGAATTGCATCGACCCTCTGAAAGTGCACCCCACCTAGGCCCACTCCAACTCCTACTCCCGTAATGCCACCTAAGCTGCACATCTTCGAACTGTGGGAGGAAACCGGACGCCCAGAGGAAATCCACACAGGCCTGGGAAGAACGTGCAATTTCCGCATAGGCAGTTACCCAAGGCCGGAATAGAACCCAGGTCCCTGGCACGGTGAGGCAGCAGTGCTAACCACTGTGCCACCATGCTGCCTAACAACACCAGAGGTTATTATTTTCCTGGACGGACACCATGGAGAATATTTTAATTATTGGTCAATGGAAAAATATGGAAAACTATCTCTTACACCACATCACCATATTTTGCTCATGAATGCGAGCTGGACTGAACAAACCAGCCGGACTACCACATCTTATACTTCGTACATTAATTGGTGACTTTCTGCTGTTCGTATGGGATTCCTGCTGAGTTACTCCACCAAAGAAATTCCCGTTAAAGGAACTTTTGCTTAAAATATGTGGAGGAATTTATAAAGAACGCCGTCAAGAGTGGGTATAGCTTAATTCAAGGGGAGTACATGGTGATGGAGGCAGGAATGACAAATATTGTGCTAATTTCAAATTTCTGTGTCTTTCTGATCCCTCTGTATTTTTCACTGATGTTTTCACATGCCGGGAAAGCCGTGGGCCGTAACCCAGCATGCATCTCTTCAGAGGCTGGTGTTGCCACCGTGAGCTCTATATGAAATTTTCATTTTCTCTACCGCACCCTATCAACCTGCTCCACACCCAGCACCCTCCCCCCTACACACACCCCCCTACCTTGTACACACAACCCCCCACCCCCCACCCCCCCAACGCCCAGCTAGTTTTACATGCTGGTGTGGGTTTTGGGTTTTGAGAGACAAAAAATGTCTCACTGGAGGGGGAGAAGCCTGTTGAGAAGTCGGGAACATTCTGACAGGTACGTTTTAAATGCTTTGACAACTTCACATGCTACTGCTCGATGCTGTATTGTAAGATAGATGAGTTTTAACAGTAGTGGTTCATCACAGAGATCATTCCTGAACAGGCAAATTAACCAATTCATTGACCAGCATTGTTTAAGTGTTGAGATGTATTGCAGAAGGTTTCCTATTCAACATTGTGCTCTTACACATTCAAAACAGAAGAAATCACTGCTTTACGACTGTATATACATACATGCACCCAGTGGGCTTCACCTCTTCCACAACTTTGAGGTCAGTAGATCATTCTCCTTCTTGGAGACCTTGGACAACTTCAACTGAGAGGCAATAGCAAACATTGTGCCATGGTTGGTAAAGGAGGTACACAAAGACTTGAAGGGGGCTGAGTAATGTGGAAGGATAGAGTGAAGATTGTACAGAGCAGATGGAATTAACAGGGAAGTGGGGTGTGTGTCTTGGTGCAGGGTGGCGGGGGGATCATTGCTCAGGTAATGGGAGTGGGAAGGTTCAGGCTGGGCATGGGAACAGTAATGAGTGTCAACTCTGAGCGGACAGAAGTTATGTGACTTCTGTCACATACAAATGTGAGGTAATGCATTTTGGAAGGCCTAATGCAGGTAGGGGATATACAGTGAATGGTAGAACCCTCAAGAGTATTGACAGTCAGAGAGATCTAGGTGTACAGGTCCACAGGTCACTGAAAGGAGCAACACACGTGGAGAAGGTAGTCAAGAAGGCATATGGCATGCTTGCCTTCATTGGCTGGGGCATTGAGTATAAAAATTGGCAAGTCATGTTGCAGCTGTATAGAATGTTTGTTAGGCCACATTTGGAGTATAGTGTTCAATTCTGGTCACCACACTACCAGAAGGATGTGGAGGCTTTAGAGAGGGTGCAGAAGAGATTTACCTGGATGTTGCCTGGTATGGAGGGTGTTAGCTATGACAAGAGGTTGAATAAACTTGGTTTGTTCTCACTGGAACGAAGGAGGTTGAGGGGAAACCTGATAGAGGTCAAAACATTATGAGGGGCATAGACAGAGTGGATAGTCAGAGGCTTTTTCCCAGGGTAGAGGGGTCATTACTAGGGGGCATAGGATTAAGGTGCGAGGGGCAAGGTTTATAGGAGATGTACGAGGCAAGTTTTTTACACAGAGGGGAGTGGGTGCCTGGAACTCGCTGCCGGAGGAGGTGGTGGAAGCAGGGACGATCGTGACGTTTCAGGGGCATCTTGACAAATACATGAATAGGATGGGAATAGAGGGATACGGTCCCCGGAACTGCAGAAGATTTTAGTTTAGACGGGCAGCATGGTTGGCACAGGCTTGGAGGGCCGAAGGGCCTGTTCCTGTGCTGTACTTTTCTTTGTTCTTTGTTCTGTGTAGAGCTGGATTGTGATTTTTATTTTGTTTTTGTGGGATGTGGGTGTCATTGGCTAGGCCAACATTTTTATTACCCAAACTTACTTGTCCTTGAGTGAGCTGCTTTCTTGAAACACTGCAGTCCATGTGGTGTAGGTAGACTCACAGTGCTGTTAGGGAGGGAGTTACAAGATTTTGACCAGTGGCAGGGAAGGAATGGTTATATATTTCCAAGTCAGGGCGGTATGTGATTTAGAGGGGAACTTGCAGATAGTGCTGTTCCCATGGAGTTACTTCTCTTGTCCTTCTAGGTAGTAAATGTCATCTGGTTTTGAAGGTGCTGTCTAAGGAGTCTTAGTGAGTTGCTGCAGTGCATCTTGTAGATGGAACACATTGCTCCATTGTGTATTGGTGGTGGAGTTAGTAGATGTTGAAGGTGATGGATGGGGTGCCAATCAAATAGGCTGCTTTGTCCTGGATGGTGTTGAGCTTCTTGAATCTTGTTGGAGTTGCACACATTCGGGCAAGTGGAGAGTATTCTATCACACTCCTGACTTGTGCATTGTAGGTGATGGACAGGGAGTCAGGAGGTGTGTTACTCGCTGCAGAATTCCTAGTCTCTGACCTGTTCTTCACAGAATCATAGAATCCCTACAGTACAGAAAGAGGCCATTCGGCCTATCGAGTCTGCAATGACCCTTTGAAAGACCACCCTATGTAGACCCTAACCCCCACCCTGGAACCTCACTCTAAGGGGCAGTTTAGCATTTCCAATCCACCTAACCTGCACATCTTTGGACTGTGGGAGGAAACCGGAGCACCCGGAGGAAACCCCGCAGACACGGGAGGAGATAGTGGAAACTTCACACAGACACCCAAGGTAGGCATCGAACCCGGGTCCCTGGGACTGTGAGGCAGCAGTGCTAACCACCATGCCACCATGCTTCCACAGTATTTATATGGCTAGTCCAGAGGGGCTGGTTTAGCACAGGGCTAAATTTCTGGCTTTTAAAGCAGACCAAGGCAGACCAGTAGCACGGTTCAATTCCCGTACCAGCCACCCCGAGCAGGCGCCGTAATGTGACGACTAGGGGCTTCTCACAGTAACAGTTTGAAGCCTACTTGTGACAATAATTGATTTTCATTTTTTCATTTCATTTCATTTTTCAGTTCTGTTTCTGGCCAATAGTAACCCCCGGATGTTGTTGGTGGGGGATTCAGCAATGGCAATGCGATGTAATGTGATGGGTCCACAGTAACAGGAGCTGATTCAGGGTGTCAGAGGTGAGAGGAATGGTGCTATTGGGTTGGTCTATGGTGTTGACTGGGGGGGGGGGGGGTTGGCAGGTGACAGGGGATGGTAGAAGGTGGAGGAGTGAGTTTGAAGGGTGACGTGCACCATTTTTACAATCTGACCTTGACCATGAAGTTACTCAGTCGATGAGACCCCTTGAGGCGGGAGGAGGGTCTTTTCAGGTGGGTGGAGTCAGAACAATTGGCCAACTAAAACGCACCCGAATAATTACGAGGTAATTGGATGTCTACCAGGCTGGGTGACCGCTTTGGGGAACACCTTCACTCAGCCTGCAAACATGGCCCCATCCTTCCTGTCACTTGCCATTTTAACTCAGCACCTTGCTCACATTCCCCCTTCTCTGTCCTTGGCCTGCTGCAATGTTGCAGTGAAGCTCAACACAAACTGGAGGAGCAGCACCTCATCTTCCAATTAAGCACATTGCAACCCTCAGGACTCAGCATTGAGTTCAACAACTTAACAATGTGACCTTTCTCCTCTATCTTAATCCCTTTTCTTGTATTCTATACATGTGTTACCAATGCAAAAATCTTCCCTCCTTCAGGCCAACTATCTCAATTGCTTTTCAATAACAAGGAGGCATATTTTTAAGATGAAAGGCTGAAGGTTTAGAGGGGTTTCGAGGAGAGATTTTTTTCACCCAGAGTGTGGTGGTAATCTGGAATGCATTGCCAGGGAGGGTAGTTGAGGCAGGGAATCTCACAATCTTTAAAACTACTTGGATGAGCACTTGAAATGTCATAACATTCAAAGCTATGGGCCGAGTGTGGGATGTCCGGCTAGTGTAGATTTAGAGTAGTTTTTGTAGGTGTAGACTTGATGGGCCAAATGGCCTCTTCAGTATTATATGATTCGATGAAGTTTGCTATATCTTTGTTGCAATTTCTCTCAGGTTTTACTAATCACTATTCCACCCGCTCCATCTCCTCTTATACAGTTTAATATCCAACACATTTACCCTCTCTTCAGTTCTGAGGAAGAGTCAAATGGACTCAAACTCTGTTTTCTTTCCTTACTGCTGCTGCCAGATCTGTTGAGTTTTTACAGTATTCTCTGTACTTCTTTCGCATTCCAGCATCCGCAGTATTTTGCTTTTATTAGAATATGGTGGTCTACCATGCTCAGACCACATTGCAGAAGGTTTGCTCATAGGTCTCATATAATTCAGACCCAACAAGGTCTAGAGCTGCCATTCATTCTGTGCCATTTGTCATCAGCTGGAGACAGAGACAGGAATGAAGGGAGGGAGGTGGATGCCTCCAAGGGACCTGGCTGCTGGACAGCAGCCAACTCAGATTCCAATTGTTTATCTTGGAGCACCATTTCTGGTCCTCCAGGACGTCTTTTACCTGGAAGGGACGCCACATCTATACGGAAGCCAGGTGAAGGGCTTAGCTGGCTTGGGTCACTGTCTGTGTGGAGTCTGCACGTTCTCCCCATGTCTGTGTGGATTTCCACCGGGTGCTCCGGATTCCTCCCACAAGTCCCGAAAGACGTGCTGTTAGGTAATTTGGACATTCTGAATTCTCCCTCAGTGTACCCGAATAGGCGCCGGAATGTGGCAACTGGGGGATTTTCACAGTAACTTCATTGTAGTGATAATGTAAGCCTACTTGTGATACTAACGAATATGTTTATTATTAACACTGACCTACTGGCTTTGCGATGGAAGAAAACCGGCAAAGGAACTGTTCACTAAATGTATCACATATATTCATTCATGCACTCACTGAGGCATCGATGATAAAACTGCAAGCAACCCTGCCTTGATAATGACTCTCAGCCAGATGAGGTGAAGGAGAGGCCATCACCGGTATACACAGGGCCAGGAGGAGCAAAGCCAGAGCTGCAAGAGGCAGTGGGGCCTTGATCCAGCAACCTGGCCAAGTTCATGGTCAATTCCAGCCCCATATGCCCCAGAATAGCAACACAGACTAATTAACCAATAGCTCTTATACAAATTCCCGAAGTCTATGGTCCTTACATAGAACATACAGTGCAGAAGGAGGCCATTCGGTCCATCGAGTCTGTGCCGATCCAATTAAGCCCTCACTTCCACCATATCCCCATAACCCAATCACCCCTCCTAACCTTTTTTGGTCACTAAGGGCAATTTATCATGGCCAATCCACCTAACCTGCACATCTTTGGACCGTGGGAGGAAACCGGCGCACCCAGAGGAAACCCACAGACACGGGGAGAACGTGCAGACTCTGCACAGACAGTGACCCAGCAGGGAATTGAACCTGGGACCCTGGCACTGTGAAGCCACAGTGCTAATCACTTGTGCTACCGTGCTGCCCAATGGTGTAAGTTGAAACACAATTACTGTTCATTTATTATAAGAATAATGACTAAATATGCAGTAAATACAACTGGATGACAACAAGCTAATATCCACTACCCACTTTAACTGTCCCACCCTCTACCCACACACATCAGACAGACAAACACAGAAGAGTGGAAAAGGTTAAAAATAATAAGGATGAAAGTCAAAAGATAAGTCTTTGCTTCAAATTGCGGTTCTTTAGCACACTTTCCTCCCAGCTCGCTAGTTGATCAATGATGGTTTGCAGCTGGTAATGGTCTTCCTTGCAGAGTCATTCATTCAGCCTCTCCGCAAGTTAGAAAACGTAGTACTCACTGGCAACAGGCTTTCCGGATAGATGCTTTATTTCTTACCAAACTGGTCTTTAACTCGAAGTTCACATTCAGGCCTATACCTTTCTGGAGAGACACTTTATTTCACATCAAACCTGGCTTTCAGCTTGTGGTTTGACTTCATACCTCTGCAGTCTTAAAATAATGAACCCAGACTTGCTGGAGGAAGAGTCAGCCCTCATGCTGTTGCCAAAACGAAACTGCAAGCTGCTTAGGTCTCTGAATCATTTCGGTGGGCTAAAATGTGTTACCGGGCAGAGCACAGCCTTTTGGGCCCATTCATTGGTCACCAGACAAATCAATCAAACCGTGACATCACTGACGTCAGCCAGTCTGTAAACACCAGCCTGAAAGAGCAGGGTGGTCTGTTTGAATTATGATACATACTGCCTTAAAGGCACATGCCCTTAAATCATCCATGGATCAAAAATGTAACGGCAAAAATACAAGAAAAGCAACATAAGGGAATAAACAAAAAGGACCCTTACAGCCTCTAGAAAGTTGAGATTCTGGCAAACATGCAGCACCACAATGGTGAGCATTGGCCAGACCATAGATCTATTGCTGGGAGTGGTCTTATCTAGAGATGAGTGACAGGCAATGCATGAGGTATCCTCGTATATAAAAGATGTGCTTGCTCATATTTGCCAGATTATCCAGAATGAGCTGCTGTTGCAAAGGCTCTGGGAGAGAAATGCAGAGCTCCCAGCCTGCATTGAATGTCTGTCCATGTGCCTTTTAAATATGGACGCCTGCAAACTAATGAGGTGATGATGGTTGAAACGACATCCTGCCTGCCCCACCACAGGATCCGCGGACGCATAATTAAAAAGCTGCCCAGCAGAAGATCACGCATGTTCCCACCTGCCACCGAACTTCATCTCCAGAATAGGAACATAGAAACATAGGAATCAGGAGCAGAACTAGGCAATTCAACCCTTCGAGCCTGTTCTGCCGTTCAATCAGATCATGGCTGATCTCTCCCTGGTCTCAGATCCACCTCCCTGCCAGTTCCCAATATCCCTTTAACCCATTTTTTAATCAGGAATATATTTATCTCCTTCTTGAAACCATTTAATGACTCAGATTCCACCGCACTGTGGGGCAGCAAGTTCCACAAATACCTCACCTTGACTTCTGATGTCTGCCCACGGTGGGTATTGGGTAAGTTGGTATGGAAGGTGTAATGGCAAAGCGTGATAGGGACGGGGATCATGGGTTGCGAGGAGTTGGCACTAGGTTGGCATGGGGGATATGAGGATGGGGGTCATGGGGTGGCCTGAGTTGGCATGGACATGGTTTAGTGAGTGCATTGGAGTTAAGGAGATGTGAGCGGTCAGGGCTAGAGGGCTGTTTTTTGATTTCTTGTTATTATCGTAATTGAGACAATGTCCCGGGGCACCAAGTGAGCCTTTTAACCAGCCCATCCAGTGCCCCCCATGGCTTCCACTGAACTCTTTCCAGGATCGGAGGGCCCGACTCCTTTTAGCACCCACTACACCCCCCCCGCCTACGAAGGGTTTGTGGAGTCAGGAATTTCCCTGAAAATTCAGCCTAAGTGACAACTGGCAGTCACCGTTATTGCATTTGATCTACGTGGTATTATAAGTATTACGGTACCGGAGAGGCTAAAGCACCATTGGTGGAAACTGTATGCTTGCTATTGGTTAGAGTGTATAATAGCTCCGCCCTGATAGGCGGGGTATAAGAATCCGTGCCGCCCCAGCAGCCCTCATTCTGTACCTGAGCTGCTGGGGGAAACATCTAGCTTATTAAAGCGTTCAGTTGGACTACAACCTCGCTTTAGTGGTCATTGATCGTGCATCAATTTAATTAGCTAGTTTTTTTAAGAAGAAAGGATGGAGCTCCGAATCAAGCTGGAGTGTCTGCAACTTAGCCCCCATGCGGTGAACTCAGCGGCAATCTTTAAGCACTAGCTGGCGTGCTTTAAAGGGTACCTCAAAACGGCTGAAAACGCACCCACGGGAGAGCAGAAACTGCACGTTCTGCAGTCAAGGGTGAGCCCGGAGATTTACACCCTCATCGAGGAAGTGGAAGACTTCGATGCAGCAATTGAGCTGCTAAAAGGACACTATATTCGCCCGGTAAATCAGGTCTACGCCCGGCACCTGCTTGCAACAAGGCGACAAATCCCTGGGGAACCGCTGGAGGAATTCTACCGCGCACTCCTGGTGCTGGGAAGAGGTTGCGGCTGCTCGCAGGTTTCGGCGAGCGAACACACAGAACTCTTAGTCCGGGACACTTTCGTGGCAGGTATGCTTTCGTCACAAGTCTGCCAGCGCCTGTTAGAGAAGGACACCCTGGGTCTCAGGGAGGCACGGGCCCTTGCAGGCTCCCTTGATGTGGCCTCCAGGGAGGGGCCCCAAGGGGCCTGCTGCTAATTTTGCGGGCAGGCCAAGCACCCCCGCCAGTGCTGCCCGGCCCGCGCATCCACCTGCAAGGGACGCAGCAAAAAGGGCCACTTCGTGGGGGTATGTCAGGCCCGAGCGGTGGCCGCGGTCTCCAGCGGCGAATGTGGAGCGCCACCACAAACCTTTCCACGGGCCCCGTGCGGCCAGCGGTCGCCGCCACCCCCATATCCCAGGGCCACGTGCGGACCCCGGGCGCCGCCATCTTGTTCCGTGGACGCCACGCTTGAAGGATGGGCGCCGCCATTTTGTGCACCCCCGGCCATGTGCGACCAATGAAACCCCAGGACCCCAGCTCGGCCGACCACACACTGCCTGAACAGAATTCCCAACTACTGCGTTTGGCCTCGGTGACCCTGGATCAGTCTCGACCTCAAACACTTTCAACCGCTACGACAACCTTTTTCATCAACGGGCACAAGACGTCCTGCCTAATTGACTCTGAGAGCACGGAGAGCTTCATACACCCCGACATGGTAAGGCGCTGTTCCCTCGTCACCCACCCTGTTAATCAAAAAATCTCACTGGCCTCCGGTTCCCACTCAGTGGAGATAAAGGGGTTTTGTGTAGCAAACCTCACAGTCCAGGGAAGGGAGTTCAAAAATTTCCATCTCTATGTCCTTCCCCACCTCTGCGCAGCTACACTCCTGGGGTTAGACTTCCAGTGTAACCTTCAAAGTCTGACCTTCCAATTCGGCGGCCCTATACCCCCCCTTACTGTCTGCCGCCTCGCGACCCTTAAGGTCGACCCGCCTTCCCTGTTTGCGAACCTCACCCCGGATTGCAAACCCGTCACCATCAGGAGCAGACGCTACAGTGCCCAGGACTGGACCGTTATTAGGTCAGAGATCCAAAGGCTACTGAGGGAAGGGGTCATTGAAGCCAGTAACACCCCTAGAGAGCTCAAGTAGTGGTGGTAAATACCGGGGAGAAGCATAGGATGGTCATCGACTACAGTCAGACCATCAACAGGTTTACGCAGCTGGACGCGTTCCCTCTCCCCCGCATATCCGACCTGGTAAACAGGATCGTGCATTATAAGGTCTTCTCCACAGTGGATCTCAAGTCCGCCTACCATCAGCTCCGTATCCGCACTAGTGACCGCATATACACTGCCTTCAAGGCAGACAGGCGGCTCTATCACTTCTTAAGGGTTCCCTTTGGTGTCACTAATGGGGTCTCGGTCTTCCAGCGCGAGATGGACCGAATGGTTGACCGGTACAGTTTACAGGCAACATTCCCGTATCGCGATAATGTCACCATCTGCGGCCACGACCAGCAGGATCACGACACCAACCTCCGAAAATTTCTCCAGACCGCTAAAATCCTTAACCTAACATACAATAAGGATAAATGCGTGTTTAGCACCGACCGTCTAGCCATTCTCGGCTACGTAGTGCGAAATGGAGTTATAGGCGCCGACCCTGAACGCATCCTTTATGGAGTTCCCCCTCCCTCACTGCTCTAAGGCCCTGAAACGCTGCCTCGGGTTTTTTAGCTACTACGCACAGTGGGTCCCCAACTATTCAGACAAGGCCTGTCCCCTGATCAAATCCACAGCTTTTCCCCTGTCGATAGAGGCCTGCCAGGCCTTCAGCCGCATCAAAGCAGACATTGCAAAGGCCACGATGCACGCCATCGACGAGTCCCTCCCCTTCCAGGTCGAGAGAGATGCGTCTGCCGTAGCTCAGGCGGCAACCCTCAACCAAGCGGGCAGACCCGTGGCCTTCTTCTCCCGTACCCTCCATGGTTCCGAAATCCGCCACTCAGTCGAAAAGGAGGCCCAGGTCATAGTAGAAGCTGTGCGACATTGGAGGCATTACCTGGCCGGCAGGAGATTCACTCTCCTCACTGACCAACGGTCGGTTGCTTTCATGTTCGATAATGCACAGCGGGGCAAGATAAAGAACGATAAGATCTTGCGGTGGAGGATCGAACTCTCCACCTACAACTACGAGATCTTGTATCGTCCCAGGAAGCTAAACGAGCCTCCTGATGCCCTGTCCCGCGGCACATGTGCCATCGCACAAGTGGACCGCCTCCAAGCCCTCCACGAGGACCTCTGCCACCCGGGAGTCACTCGCTTTTTCCATTTCATCAAGACCCGCAACCTGCCCTATTCCATCGAGGAGGTCAGGACCACCACCAAGGACTGCCAAATCTGCGCGGAGTGCAAGTCGCACTTCTACCAGCCAGAGAGAGCGCACCTGATAAAGCCTTCCCGTCCCTTTGAACGCCTCATCATGGACTTCAAAGGCCCCCTCCCCTCCACCGACCGCAACACGTACTTCCTGAACGTGATTGACGAGTACTCCCGATTCCCATTCGCCATCCCCTGCCCCGACATGACCGCCACCACCGTTATCAAGGCCCTCAATAGCATCTTTGCACTATTCGGTTTCCCCGCTTACATACACAATGATAGGGAGTCCTCCTTTATGAGCGACGAACTGTGTCAATTCCTGCTCAGCAAGGGCATCGCCTCGAGCAGGACGACCAGTTACAACCCCCGGGGTAACGGACAGGTAGAGAGGGAGAACGGAACGGTCTGGAAGACCATCCTACTGGCCCTACGGTCCAGGAACCTCCCAGTCTCCCGCTGGTAAGAAGTCCTCCCAGATGCCCTCCACTGCATCCGGTCACTACTTTGTACAGCCACCAATCAGACACCTCACAAACGTCTCCTTGTCTTCCCTAGGAAGTCCTCCTCTGGGACCTCGCTCCCGACCTGGCTGGCAGCACCGGACCCATCCTGCTCCGAAAACACGTGTGGGTGCACAAGTCAGACCCGTTGGTCGAGTGGGTCCATCTGCTCCATGCTAACCCCCAGTACGTCTACGTGGCGTACCCCGACGGCCAACAAGATACGGTCTCCCTACGGGACCTGGCGCCCGCCGCAACTGCACGCACATTCCAGCCACCAGTCCCACCCTCCCCTCCACCGCAGCACCTTACAGGAGGATCGGTCCTTCCGCCGCCCCCGTCTAGGCCCCCCCACCCACCGTCGCCCCCCCGCAGGCGCTCCCTTCCCAGGTCAGCCATTTTCCCCACCAGCACCGTCTAGGGGTGACGAAGCTGCCATGGAAATCGAAGCCACGCTCCCGGAGTCACAGACGCCTGAGCCTCCACCGGAGTCACCACCGAAGCTCCGACGATCACAGAAGATGACCAGGGCCCCCGATCGACTGATTGCTTCATTTTAACTGTAATCTGTAAATATAAACCATCAAATGTACATAGCTACCAGACCTGTAAATAGTTACTAAACACTGTACGGAGGTATTACGGTACCTCCATAACTAATTATACCATGTTGTTATGTTTTGTAGTTTCTGCCCACCACCCCCGCCGGACTCTTTTTTTAAACAGGGGGTGAATGTGGTATTATAGGTGTTACGATACCCGAGAGGCTAAAGCACCATTGGTAGAACCTGTATGCTTGCTATTGGTTAGTGTATAATAGCTCCGCCCTGATAGGCGGGGTATAAGAACCCGTGCCGCCCCAGCATCCCTCATTCTGTACCTGAGCCGCTGGGGGAAACATCTAGCTTATTAAAGCCTTCAGTTGGACTACAACCTCGCTTTAGTGGTCATTGATCGTGCATCAATCTATGATTGGCTTCACACCTTGCAGCATTTCTGGTCACCAGAATGAACGGATGAATGAACTGGAGGGGAATAAATAAACCCAGCTGAAACAGATTAAAATGGCGTTCCCATCTTTCGGAAGGTAAATGCATGTGGAATATTGCCCTGGTCTTCAAGAACTATGCTCTGTTTCTGACACTGCAGGGATTAGACCGTACTGAAAATATGGTTTATGCTGAAACAGATGCTGTATTGATTTCTGAATAACATTTTCTCTTCTCCTTAGTTTATAAAATGTTAAAGCCTTGTGGAGGTGGATATAATTGGTGAGAGCTGTGCTGCTTCAATTTGTATCACTTGGCACTAAGTTCCAAGTTTCTAATTTAAGATCTCTTGTAATGGAGACAAGAAAGATCAGATTAAAAGCTGGTTTGCTGCTTTTTATTGGGATGGTAGAGGGGAAACACTATCAGTGAACATGCTTATGCTAACAATTGCCAAAGGTTCTGCCCCTGAGTGACCGTTGCTAAAAGAGTTCATATTGAACATTAGGTTATAACACAACAGATCTCAGCTCTGATGTCCATATACCTAAATACTCAAAGCCTTGGTTTGCTCCTTGTGCTACATGTGGAAGGCCGGGAATATTTCTAGTGTCCAAGGCCAGCATGTGCGCAGGAAGTGTCTCCAACTACAGCTCCTGGAAGCTCGGGTCTCAGAGCTTGAGCGGTGGTTGGAGACACTTCCTTTGTTAGACGTTTAGCTGCTGTTGTATAAAGAGTCAAAGGTACTGCTCCTTTTCTCAAACATCTTTATTTCACTTTAACAGACTCTGCACAAAAGTCGAACATCACATCACCCGACACAAAGGCCACCTGAAGCCCCTTTACATGTCAGTGTCAATTATTAGATATTTAACATAAATGAGACAACTAATTGGAATGTCTCTTAACCCATTACTTAACAGCCGTGAGGTGGAGAGTGTCGTGGATATCACATATAGATAGGTGGCCACACCGCATGCTCAGACTCCACATGCAGCAAGGGAATGGGTGACAACCAGGCAGAGCAAGAGATCTTGGCAGGCAGTGTAGGAACCTCCTGTGGCCATTCCACTGCAAAACAGAAACACCGTTTTGGATACTATTGAGGGGAATGATCTCTCAGGGGAAAGCAGCAACAGCCAAACTAGTTGCCCCATGGTTGGTTCTGCTACAGAGGGGAGGAGTACAAAGTGTAGGATTCAACTGTCAGAGGAATGATATGTGTTTCTATGGCCGCAAATGAGACTCCAGGATGGTATTTTGCCTTCCTGGTGCTAGAGTCAAGGATGTCTCAGACCGCTTACAGGACATTCTGGAGGGGGAGGGTGAACAGCCAATGGCCGTTGTACACATTGGTACCAATGACATAGGTTAAAAAAAAAGGATGAGGTACTGAAAGAAGAATATAGGGAGTTAGGAAGAAAGTTGAGAAGTCGGACCTCAAGGTAGTGATCTCAGGATTACGACTAGTGCCATGTGCTAGTCAGAGTAGAAATAGTAGGGTGTATCTGATAAATATGTGGCTGAAGAGATGGTGTGAGGGGGAGGGTTTCAGATTCATGGGGTATTGGGACTGGTTCTTGGGGAGGTGGGACCTGTACAAACAGGATGGGTTACACTTGGGCAGGATCAGGATTGTTGTCTTTGGAGGGGGTACTTGCTAGAGTGGTTTGGGAGGGTTTAAACTAATATGGCAGGGGGATGGGAACCTATGTAAGGATTCAGAGCAGGGGGAATCAAGAACAAGAGAAAAAGACAGCAAGGAGAATAAGAAAAATGATAGGGAGAGAAATCAAGGGCCTGTATCAGATATTGACACTGTAAAAAATAGTAGGGACAGGTCAAGGAACATTAAAAGGGCTAGCCTTAATGTTTTATACCTGAACACGCAGAGCATTTGAAATAAAATGGATGAATAAGTTGTGCAGACAGTTGTAAAGGGATATGATATAGTTGGAATTACAGAGACATGGCTCCAAGGTGACCAAGAATGGGAATTAAGCATTGAGGGCAATTCAGTTTTTAGGAAGGACAGACAGAAAGAAAAGGGTGGTGGAGTTGCATTGTTCATTAAAGAAGATATTGATACAATATTGAGGAAAGATATTGGTACAGATGAGATAATCTGAATGGGCCGAGTTAAGAAATATCAAGGGACAAAAACGTTTGTGGCTTATAGACTATCAAATTGCAGTGGTAATGTTGGGAATAGCATTGGACAAGAAATCAGAGATGCATGTGGTAAAGGGACATCTGTGATTATGGGTGACTTTAATCTGCATACAGATTGGGTGAGTCAAATCAGCCACAGAACAATAGAGGAGGAATTTCTGAAGTGTATACTGGATGATTTTCTAGGCCAGTATGTTGAGGAACCAACAAGGGAACCGGTCACTTTGGACTGGGTGTTGTGCAATAAGAAAGGATTAGTTGGCCATCTAGTTGTGAAAGAACCCTTGGGGATGAGTGACCATATTATGATAGAATTGTTTATCAAGGTAGATAGAGTTAGTTGATTCTGAGACCAGGGTCCCAAAACAGGTATATAAAACATTGATTAAACAATGTACAGTCAGAATTGGAGGAATTCCTAACAGGGAACAAATAAATGGCTGAGGAACTAAATTTGTTAATTGAATAATGTACTGGAAGTTCTGATAAACACAAATTTTAGTGAGGAGCTGAAGGAAATTAGTATCAATAAAGGAATGGTTTGGGGCAAATTAATGAGATTGAAAGTGGACAAATCACCAAGGCCTGATAATCTTCATCCCAGAGTACTTAAGGAAGTAGCCCTAGAAATAGTGGACTTATTGGTGATCATTTTCCAAAATTCTTTGGACTCTGGAATGGTCCCACCAGATTGGACGGTAGCTAATACAGCCCTGCTATTCAAAAAGGGAGGTAGAGAGGAAATAGGGAACTATAGACCAGTGAGCTAACATTAGTAGTAGGGAAGTTGCTGGAGTCCATTATCAAGGATTTCATAGCACAGCATTGAGAAAGCAATGGTATAATAAGCATGGATTTACAAAGATAAATCATGCCAGACTAATCTACTAGAATTCTTTGAAAGTTTAAGCTGTAGGGCTGGCCAGGGAGAACTGATGGATGTAGTTTAGTGAGAAGGCTTTTGACCAGGTCTCACATAGCAGATTAATATGTAAAGTTAAAGTGCAGAGGATTATGGGTGGTGTCTTGAGGTGGATAAAAAGCTGGTTAGCAGACAGGAAGCAAAAAGTTGGGATAAATGGGTCTTTTTCTGATTAGCAGGCAGTGACTAGTGGGCTCGGACCCCAACTGTTCACATTATATATTAATGATTTGGACGAGGGAACTAAATGTAGTATCCAAATTTGCACTCGGAGGAAGTCCAAGCAGACACGGAGAGAACGTGCAGATAGTGACTCAAGCCGGGATTCAAACCCGGGTCCCTGGTGCTGTGAAGCAACAGTGCTAACCGTTGTGCTACGGTGCCAAATCCACAGGATCACACTCAATATCTCCAAATTTGCAGATGATTCAAAGTTGGGTGGGAGGGTGAGCTGTGAAAATGATGCAGAGATGCTTCAGCGGGATTTGGACAGGCTGAGTGGGTGGGCACATGAATGGCAGATGCAGTATAATGAGGATAAATCTGAGGTAATCTGAGGTTTCAGTAGCAAAAATAGGTACGCAGATTATTATTTGTATGGGTGTAAATTGAGAGAGGAGGATATCAGCAAGACCTTGGTTTCTTCGTGCATCAGTGGCTGAAAGTAAGCGTGCAGGTACAGCAAGTAGTAAAGTAGGCAAATTGTATGTTGGCCTTCATAGCGAGAGGATTTGAGTATAGGAATAGAGAGGTTTTACTGCAATTGTGTATGACATTGGTGAGGCCACACCTGGAGTATTGTGTGCAGGTTTGGTGTCCTTATCTGAGGAATGCTTAGCAATGTTCTTGCTATGGAAGGAGGGCAGCAAAGGTTTATCAGGCTGATTCCTAGGATGGTGGGACTGTCACATCATGAGAGACTAAGTCGGTTAGGATTATATTCATTGGAGTTTAGAAGAGTGAGAGGGGATCTCATAGAAACTTACTAAATTTTAACAGCATTAGACAGGGTAGATTCAGAAAGAATGTTTCCGATGGTGGGGGAGTCCAGAACTAGGGGTCATAGTTTGAGGATAAAGGGTACTGAGGTGAGGAGAAATTTCTTCACCCAGAGAGTGGTGAGTCTGTGGCATTCCACACTGCAGAAAGTAGTTGAGGCCAAAACGTTACGTAATTTCAAGAAGGAATTAGATACAGCTCTTGGGGCTAAAGGGATCATGGAATATGGGGGGGGAAGGCTGGATCAGCATATTGAACTTGATGATCATGAAAAATGAATGGCAGAGCAGGCTTGAAGGGCCGAATGGGTTCCTCGGGCTTCTATTTTCTATGTATGTTTCGATGTAAATGGACAGTAAAATCTTACTCTTCGAGCTCATACAGAAAGATCGTCTTGTGATAGTACTTCTAACACTCATGGAATTATAACCCAGCTAAAGAAAGGACCTCGAGGAGAGGAGAGATGAGAAATTGAAATGAAAAGTTAGAGGATTGCCAATATAGCTATATGTAAATATAACAGTGAGAAGTCTTACAACACCAGGTTAAAGTCCGACAGGTTTGGACCTTAACCTGCTGTTGGAAGACTTCTTACTGTGCTCACCCCAGTCCAATGCCGGCATCTCCACATCATGTAAATATAACATGAGAATACGCAAGGTGAGGTGCAGGGGTAGGCATGTTTTTTTTGCTGTGCGCAGCTGAAAATTGAAAACGTAAAATTAAAATGCAACACTCACCGAGGTTGCAGCTATACTATGACATGATCACTCATAAAAATTTGTTGTCACTGCCCAAACAGAACAACTCAATGCTAACTCAAAGCAAAATGTTTCTGTCAGCAGAATTCTCCTCCACAAGATCTTCCTTCACAGAAAACTGTAACAAGTTGGCTGCTAATGAGGCTGCTTTTTGTACACAACACCAGGCTATCTGAGACAGCCTCACATAATGAGCTTGTTAGGTATAACACAGCACCCATTCTATGCTAGCAACAAGCCTCAAAGAGCAGATGAATCAATGGCGTTGGATGAGGAAGAAATGTTCACGAGGACTTCAGAAGATATCCTACTCTTCTTCAAATAGTGACATAGGATCTTTGGCATTCACTTGAACCAGCAGAGGTGATTACACCTGAATCCTCCTTGCTAAGCATTGCATCTTTGACAATGAACAGTTCCCAGCTGCACTGAACCGAAGGTGCTGAGCTTGATCCTCCGGCCGCTTTGACCCGGAAAGGCGGCGCGACGTGGCCGGTAAATGCCGGGAGATCCCTCTACGTCGAGATCTGAATCCTGCCCATTGTGGGCAGAATCAGTATTTTGCAAATCTGCATAAAAGGGTAGGACAGCTAGTCTCACTTTAATATGCGCCCCCCTGATCTACCCGAGGCATTGGAGTCAAACCGCTTCACCCCGGAGACCTCGGGCGAGCGCTGTTCAGTGCTAGTCCCCACAATCTGGGACGAGACAAAACTGCAGTTGTGGGGATCTCCTGGGCAGGGTGGCACCCTGGCACTGCCAGCCTGGCTTTTTTCCCACAGCGTGGATCGCGTCTGCACGTGTGAGGTGAGGTGTGGTGTGGCCCGCAGAACGCCTTATAGGTTAATTGGGGCTTTGGGGAGGGGGTCGTGTCGAGGGATCAAGAGATTGGGATGCCATTAAAAATGGTGCCCTGATCTCCTCCTGCATTGAGGAGCTCTGGCGAACGGAGCTCCTCAGTGCAGAAAACGGGACTAAGTGCGGCCTCGGCGGAGCGTTCCCCACTGAGGCCCGGAATTGAAACAGAGTCCCGACAGATAGCGTGGTGTTTCTCGGCGCTCTGAGCACTGGGAAACACCCGGCTAAATGCACTCGTCACGGGACTCGGTTCCAATTTGATTTTGACTGCAGGCTGGTTTCAGGTAAGTGCGCAGCAAGCTTCGTTGTGTGACAGAAATGTGGACCTTGCTATTTCAATTCCCAGGCCTTATTAACAAGCCACCCATTCAGAATGGGTGGAAAGTGATGGAAAATTGGAAAATTCAAGATTATGAGATGGTGCTTCAGAGGTTTGCCACTTTGGACAGAAGAGGTGGGCGTCTTTCCTCTGTCTGCGCCAATAATTCTCATTCACCAAAATCAGATCGACAAGTCATCCCTCCATTGATTTTTGTAGATGTTGCTGTGCTTAAAATATTACTGCCCTGACCCACATTAAACTTACTCTAACAGATCAGTGCTTTAAACATACAATCCAGTATAATTTCTGAAAGGATAGAAGTTGCTAAACTCTGAGGCAAATTAATGATCGACCATTATGAAAACAACCCAAATAACGTTCTACTTCACTCGAATGAAGGAAACACAAAATCCTGTCAAAAAAAAACAAAAGGCGGATGAAATCTGCTGAAACTAACAGTGGGATGGATTCTCCGTTGCCCGACGTCACGATCAGGGTGCGGGGTTCTCCGACCCCCCGCCGGGTGGGAGAATCGCCTGGGGGCGGCGTAAATCCCACCCCGCCACCCCAATGCCGCCTGCGATATTCTCCGGCCCTCCAAAAATCATGTCGACGTGAATCGCGTCGCGCGCCTCGTAGACAAGGACCGGCGCGACGCAATGGGCCTGGGCCGCCGCAATTCTCCGGGCCGGAGGGGCCGAAGTCCTGTCGTCGTGAGCACGTGTCACGCCGGCGTAAGTCAAACCACCTATTTAACTGCGTCAACCAGTCGTGCTGGTTGAAGTCGGCCAGCAGGGAGGTAGGGGTCGGCGTGGGGTGGCTGCCAGAGATGGAACGGCACGGCCGCAGTTGATGGGGGGGGGGGGGTCGCAGAAGCCGTTCGAGGTTGCGTGCCGGAGGGAGGAGGGGCTGGGGAGGGGAGGAGGGGCTGGGGAGGGTGGAGGGGATGGGGGTGGGGGGGAGGGGCTGCGGCAGGGGAGGGGGTTGGGGAGGGGCTGGAGAGGACGGGAAGGTGCTAGGGTAGGGGAGAGGGGCTAGGGAGGTGGGGGCTGGGGAGGGGGTTGGGGGGGCATGTGCAGGGGAGGAGAGTGGGGGTCGGGGAAGGAGAGTGATGGGGAGGGTGCGTGCCGGTGAGGGGGGGTTGGGGGAGGGTGAGTGCCGGGGAGAAGGGGGGGGGGAAGGGGTTTGGGGAGCGTGCGTGCCGGAGAGGAGGGGGGGGTGTGAGGAGAAGGGGAGGGGGCGAGGGTGCGTGCCAGGGAGGAGAGGGGGGGGCCGGGGAGGACGAGTGATGGGGAGGGTGCGTGCCGGGGAGGGGGGGGGGTTTGGGGAGGGCGAGTGCCGGGGAGATGGGGGGAAGGGGTTTGGGGAGGGTGCGTGCCAGGGAGGAGGGGGGGGGGTCCGGGGAGGGTGCGTGCCGGCGGGGGTGGGGGGGGGGGGGCGGAGAGAGTGCATGCCGGGGAGGAGAGGGGGCGGGGCCGGGGAGGGTGCATGCCAGGGAGGAGAGAGGGGGCCGGGGAGGGCGAGTGATGGGGAGGGTGCGTGCCGGGGAGGAGCGCGGGGTGGGGTGGGGGGGGGGGGGGGTGGGGGGGTTGCGGGGGGTGCCTGCCGGGGAGGAGGTGGGGCGGGGGAGAGATTGGGGAGGGTGCGTGCCGGGGAGATGGGGGGGGGGAGAAGATTGAGGAGGGTGCGTGCCAGGGAGATTGGGGGAGGGGGCTGGGGAGGGTGAGTGATGGGGAGGGTGCGTGCCGGAGAGGAGGGGGGGGGGGGGTTGGGGAGGGTGCGTGTCGGGGAGTGGGTGGGGGGTTTGGGGAGGGTGCGTGCCGGGGAGGAGAGGAGGGGGCTGAGGGCGGCGAGTGATGGGGAGGGTACGTGCCGGAGAGGAGGGGGGGGGGGGGGGGAAATGTTGGGAGGGGAGCATGTCAGGGGAGGAAGTGTTCGCCTGACTAGGTGCCAGGTGCCAGCCGGCAACAGTCGGGACCATGCAGCCCTTGGCACCTGGCTGTGGGGGGGGGGGGATACGGGCAATGATGTCATGTCGTCTATCCCCCCCCCCACTCCCACCCCCTGCAGTCTGTTATGTTTGGTCATCACCCAGCGATGTTGGCTGCCATGGCGGGAGCAGCACTTCTACATGTTGCCCTGGGGGAGCTGGAGCAGGAGTGTCAGGGAGGTGGCGGAGGCTGCCGCAGAGGAGCGTGCCGCAGGGGGCAGCCGCCTGGTGTGTTGGGTGCTCGGGATTCATGGAACACATACAGACCATTAACACTTAAAATAGTACAACACTATTTTATTAAGTCAGAAACTGTTGAACATACTGTCACTGTGGGCTAACACGATATTAGATTGGACTAAAGACCTATGCCTTGTCCTAACCAGTCTATGCACTCAGCACATGGTGAAGATCTGTGCTGCAAGTTGTAAGATCTGTTCTACTAGGAGGCTGCATCCCGAATGAGCGGGAACTCTGAAGCCCCCTGTCTTTATAGTGAGTGTGCTCTAACTGGTGATTGGCTGCGGTGTTGTGTGTGTTGATTGGTCCCGCTGTGTGTCCATCAGTGTGTGTGTCTGCACCATGATATACTGGTGTATATTATGACTCCGCCCATGCTGGAGGGCCGCCAGCCCAACAGGATGAGGAGGAGGAGGTGGTGGTGGTGGCACGGCGACAGAGAAGCCCGATGAGGCCCCGTGTGTACCGGCCCCGCTCGTCGTACCAGGACCTCACTGACCGGGTATACAGGAGGAGACTCTGGATGAGTCGGGAAACCATCGCCCATATCTGCCATCTCATGGTACACCTGGCACCGCGTGGCACTGGGGGAGGACACCCTCTCCCGTGGCCGTCAAGGTTACGGTGGCCCTGAACTTTTATGCCACGGGGTCATTCCAGTCACTGAGTGGGGACCTGTCCGGCATCTCGCAAACATCGGTGCACCGGTGGATCCGTGCAGTGACAGACACCCTGTATGCCATTGCGGACCGCTATATTCAGTTCCCTGTGGACCGCGCCCACCATGATGCCGGGCAGCGGGATTCGCTGCCGTGGCCAGGATGCCCATGGTCCAGGGGGCGATCGATGGGATGCATGTCGCCGTTCGGCCACCTGCGGATAACAGGACCGTGTTCACGAATAGGAAGGGGACCTATTCCATGAACGTGCAGGTGGCCTGTGACCACCGCATGATGATCCTACACATTTGCTCCCAGTACCCGGGCAGTGTACATGACTCATTCGTATTGGTGCAATCTTTCACCCCCCCCCCCCCCCCCCCCCCCCCCCGCGGCTGAGGGGCTGGTTGCTGGACGACAGGGGTTACCCGTTGCGGTCGTGGCTGATGACGCCTATACGGAGGCCACAGACTGACGCGGAGAACCACTACAACGATGCCCATGCAGTGACCAGGGGTGTGATAGAGAGGTGCTTTGGGCTGCTAAAGATGCGCTTCAGGTGCCTGGACCGCTCTGGAGGGGCCCTCCAGTACCCGTCAGATAGGGTCTGCCGCATCATTGTGGCTGGCTGCGCCCTGCACAACAGAGCCCAGCAGGGGCGATGTGCTGCAGGCAGAGGAGGGGGAGGGGGAGGAGCAGCAAGACGAGGTACAGACCTCCCCAGATGAGGAGGATGGAGGCAATGGTCAGGACAGACGGGCTGGATATGGATGGGAGGCTGCCCACCGTTACCGGTTGGGCCAGCGGGCACGGGACAGGCTGATAGCCGCCCGGTTCACGGACTAGGGGGGGCGTGGGAATCGCCAAGTATGGGCACAGACTGCACACCACGGCACCAGCCTACCACCCTCACCCCATCCACTCAACACCAACCACCCTCACCCCACTCACCCAACACCAACCACCCTCACCCCACCCACCAACCACCCTCACCCCCCCCACCCACCGCCAACCACCCTCACCCCACCCACCCAACACCAACCACCCTCACCCCACCCACCAACATCACCCCCCCCACCCACCGCCAACCCCCTCACCCCACCCACCCAGCACCAACCACCCTCACCCCACCCCCACCACCCCCTCACCCCACCCACCCACCGCCAACCACCCTCACCCCACCCACCACATCACCCCCCCCACCCACCGCCAACCACCCTCACCCCACCCACCCAACACCAACCACCCTCACCCCACCCGCATGCACACCACCCCTCCATTGCACATCCACCTGCGGCAGAACGGGCCGGGCTCACACGGTCGCCGGTGGAAGCGTGTCTATTGCAGGCCATGGAGGATGATGACGACCCGCTCTGCGATGAGCTCCGGCTCTACATCGTTGGACAATGTCTGACCCATGGCCACAGTACCACCCTCAACCCGGACCATCCCTGCATGGGGCCGTGACACTGCAGCGCACGGTCCTGTCGTCTGCCCGGGGGGATGGCGAGGGCGAACCGGGGGAAGGGAAGGCACACTCACCTGAGGCCGACGTTCTATCATCCCTCACACACACACTGGCGCTCACCTCACACCACACCCCTGCACGGATCGGACAGAGCACAAAGGCAGCTTCTGTAGTTGTGAAAGTGATTTCAATAACAAACAGTTCATACACGTGCCCTAGCCCCTATAATTCATCTGTGCCCTGCACCCGTGCCAACTTACTCAGTGTCTAACTTTCTGGCCTTACGGGTCCTATGACTACGCCTAGGTGGTTCCCCAGACGGTACAGCAGAACTGGAGGTGGACTCCTGTGATTCCTGCCCTGTGACTAGGGACCCCTTTGGCGGCCGTTTCCTGGGGCGGCCCGGCCTAGATGGGCCTGGCTGCTGCCCGGACAGCTGGGATGGCGAGCTGCCAGCCTGTCCTGCCAGTTGCCCACCAGATGCACCTGGGACGTGGGGGGGGGGGTCCAAGGTGTTGCGGTGTTCCTGGACCTCCCCTACAGGGGGACCCGGAACGGGCCCCAGCACCTCCTCCTCTCTTAGGGTGCCCGATGGCCCCCGGGCCTCTACATGGGTCGGGGATGCGAATATACCGAGCATCCGATGCCTCCCCGACACCTGGCTCTGCCAGTCCTGGAGGCCCGCCCTGGTATCAACAAGGGTCTGCAAGTTTGCAGCAATGGAGCTCAGAGAGTTGACCATCCCTGTCTGTGTCTGGGCGACGCCGTCCAGAACCTGGGCAATGGCGACGATGCCCTCGGCGATGGCCTGCAGAGACTGGCTATGGCCTGCTGAGACTGGGCCATGGCCTGCTGAGACTGGGCCATGGCCTGCTGAGACTGGGCCATGGCCTGCAGAGACTGGGCCATGGCCTGCTGAGACTGGGCCATGGCCTGCAGAGACTGGGCCATGGCCTGCTGAGACTGGGCCATGGCCTGCTGAGACTGGGCCATGGCCTGCTGAGACTGGGCCATGGCCTGCTGAGACTGGGCCATGGCCTGCTGAGACTGGGCCATGGCCTGCTGAGACTGGGCCATGGCCTGCTGAGACTGGGCCACGGCGTTGAGCGCCTCTGCGATCTGCTGCTAGCTCTGGCTCATGGCTGCTTGTTAGAGGGCAGCCATGTCCTGGGCCACGGACGCCGCCTGCACGGAAAGCCCCAGGCCTTGCATACTGCGACCTATGTCTGGCACCGTCGCACCCATTGCCTCCACCGCGGACGCCACCCGTGCGGTTTCGGCCTGGGTGGCAAACATGACCGGCACCACTCCCAGCTCCTGGACGCGGGTGGACTCCTCTACCTTCGTCTGCAGCTGCTGCAGGCCGGCCGTCACCCCCTTCGATCGTCCCTTGGTCCATGACTGTATCGGGTCTATGGGTGGGTGTGGTAACTCCGGGACCCGTCTGGGCGGCAGATGGTTGCCTGCGCCGGGCTGCCCTCCGACCGCCCGGCCCCTCGGCTGCTCCTACCTCCACCTGCTGTACCGGGACGGCTGTGTTGTGTGCACCAGTTAGTGTACCAGATACCTCATCGCTGAAGTGCCCAACCGTGGTGAGTGTCTCTACGATGGTGGAGGGCGTAGGAGATAGCAGTGGTGTAGTGTCGTGTTCCTCATCCGACCCGAAGTCCGGGGTCCCCTGGAGTGGTGATTCCTGTCCATCCGTCCCCTGTGTGTGGGTGTCATGTGCGTCAGTGTCCTGGGCATCAGTATCCTGTGTGTCAGTGTCTTGTGCGTCAGGGTCCTGTGCGTCGGTGTCCTGGGTGGGTGTGTCCTGGGTGGGTGTGTCCTGGGTGGGTGTGTCCTGGGTGGGTGTGTCCTGGGTGGGTGTGTCCTGGGTGGGTGTGTCCTGGGTGGGTGTGTCCTGGGTGGGTGTGTTCTGTACGTCAGTGTCCTGGGTCGACTGTGACGGGGGCCTGTTGCTGTGGCTGCCCTCCTCGTCGCTGGGTAGGACCCGACGGCATGGCCTCACTCGCACTAGATGGCAACGGCGTCAGCCTGGTCTGTCCCTGGCTCGTGGGTGCCCGGGCACATCCTGGGGGCGTCGTATGCCTGATGGGCCGGGTCTGTCCCTGGTTTGTGGCCGTCCTGGATCGTCCTGGGGGCGGTCGGCATCCGCGGGGACGGGTGAGTCGACGTTTGGTCCTACAATACACAACACAGCATGCATGGTTAGACACACAGACAGGGATAGGGGGAAGGGGGGATATGGGGGAAGGGGGCATTTGGGGGAAGTGGAGATATGGGGAAGGGGGGATATGGGGGAAGGGGGGATATGGGGAAGGGGAGGTATGGGGGAAGGGGAGGTATGGGGGAAGGGGAGGTATGGGGGAAGGGGAGGTATGGGGGAAGGGGAGGTATGGGGGAAGGGGAGGTATGGGGGAAGGGGGGATGGGGGAAAGGGGGGATATGGAGAAGGAGGGATATGGAGGAAAGGGGGGATATGGGGAGGGGAATATGGGGGATATGGGGGAAGGGGGATATGGGGAAGGGGGGATATGGGGGAAGGGGGGATATGGGGGAAGGGGGGATATGGGGGAAGGGGGGATATGGAGGAAAGGGGGGATATGGGGAGGGGAATATGGGGGATATGGGGGAAGGGGGATATGGGGAAGGGGGGATATGGGGGAAGGGGGGATATGGGGGAAGGGGGGATATGGGGGAAGGGGGGATATGGGGGAAGGGGGGATATGGGGGAAGGGGGGATATGGGGGAAGGTGGATATGGGGGAAGGTGGATATGGGGGAAGGGGGATATGGGGGAAGGGGGGAATATGGGGAAGTGGGGATATGGGGAAGTGGGGATATGGGGGAAGAGGGGATATGGGGGAGGAGGGGATATGGGGGAAGTGGGAATATGGGGGAAGTGGGAATATGGGGAAGTGGGAATATGGGGGAAGTGGGAATATGGGGGAAGTGGGAATATGGGGGAAGTGGGAATATGGGGGAAGGGGGAAGGGGCGATATGGGAGAAGGGGGATATAGGGGAAGGGGGGATATAGGGGAAGGGGGGATATAGGGGAAGGGGGGATATAGGGGAAGGGGGGATATAGGGGAGGGGGGGATATGGGGGAAGGGGAGGTATGGGGGAAGGGGGGATGGGGGGATATGGGGAAGGGGGATATGGAGAAAGGGAATATGGGGGAACGGTGTAGGGGGGATATGGGAGAAGGGGAGATGGGGAAAGGGGGGGATATGGGGGAAGGGGGATATGGGGGAAGGGGGGATATGGGGGAAGGGGGATATGGGGGAAGGGGATATGGGGGAAGGGGATATGGGGGAAGGGGATATGGGGGAAGGGGGATATGGGGGTAGGGGGATATGGGGAAGTGGGGATATGGGGGAAGAGGGGATATGGGGGAAGAGGGGATATGGGGGAAGGGGGATATGGGGAAGGGGGATATGGGGGAAGAGGGGATATGGGGGAAGAGGGGATATGGGGAAGAGGGGATATGGGGGAAGAGGGGATATGGGGGAAGGGGGATATGGGGGAAGTGGGAATATGGGGGAAGTGGGAATATGGGGGAAGGGGCGATATGGGAGAAGGGGAGATGGGGAAGGGGGATATAGGGGAAGGGGGGATATAGGGGAAGGGGGGGATATGGGGAAAAGGGGGGATATGGAGGAAAGGGGGGATATGGAGGAAAGGGGGGATATGGGGGAAGGGATGATATGGGGGAAGTGGGGATATGGGGGAAAGGGGGGCAGGCAGTGGGTGGTCCCACTTGGTGGTGCGCCCCCGACCTCGGCATCCGCAACCAGCCGATCTCGGGTCCACCTGCAAGGTCCAGGGCCCTCTCTTCATGAATGATGAGTGGTCGCAATTCGGGTGGACCCCCTCCGATCCTCTCACATCCCGGTTGTTGTGAGCGCGCTTCTCCTGTGGGAGGCGGGAGGGTGGCAGGGATAAAGGGCAACAGTGTTAGGCAGACATATACATGCGGAGCAGTGGTTGTGTGTATGTTGTGTCATGTGAGAGTACCTTTAATAAATGGATGTTTAAGCAATGTACCTTTAAGAAATGGAGCTAATCATATTACTGAAGTGATGTCAGAGGGTGGGGGGGAGCTGGGCTCACTTCTGCCTTTTGAGTTTCAGTTTGAAATGACAGCTGGGAGTGTCTGTGTGTTTTGCTGTGAGCTGCAGGAAGAAACACAGAGCTGGTCTGTTGATTTCTGCAATCCAAAGACTATAAATATATTGAATGTAACCTAATGTGCTCTTATCTATGAAGGTTTGAAGTCGTTTGGATGTTTAAAGGAACAGTTTGAAGGATTTTTTAGTGTTGTAGTCTTTTGGGGTTATCTTTGAAGTAATGGGTGTTAAGGTATTCAATGTTTGTTTTTAAAAGGTTAACTTGAGTTCATAGAATAAACATTGTTTTGTTTTAAAAACCACTTGTCCATTTCTGCTGTATCACACCTGGAGAGTACGCCGTGTGCTTCCCACACCACAATCTATTAAAAGTTGTGGGTCGGTTGAACTCCATGAAACACTTTGGTTTCTGTAAACCCGGACCCATAACAATTGGGGACTCGAGGGGGATAAAAGTCTATCGATTGAATTGGCTTAACGAACTTAAAGACAGTGAGGGGTGAGCATATTGTGGTTGCTTTTCAGGTGTGGTATTTTAGTTTAAGTGGGGAGTGTGTTGTGGACGATGGCTCTTTCAGAGGCTCAGAAGTTTTTGGGTGTGGACACAGTAACACACAATACCTTACGGACAGAGACTAAAACGCAGAATGTTAGATTTGGCAAAAGCATTGCAGTTACAATTGCCTGGCAAAATGCGAAAAGATGAGGTACTTACCACGGTAGAGGAGCATTTAAATTTGCCTGAGATACATTCTGACTCATTAGAAATGGCAAAACTCCAGTTGCAGATTAAGCAATTTGAACATGAAAAAGAATTAAAGCAGCTTGAATATGCAATGAGAGAAAAGGAAAAGGAGAGAGAAGAAAGAAACAAAGAAAGGGATAGAGAGGAAAGGGAAAAAAAGAGAGTTTGAACTTCATAAAATGGCTATGAAACATGAAAATCAGTTAAAATTGGCAGACGCAAAGGGAAACATACAGTTGGATGAGATTCATGAGGATAGTGAGAAAGAGCGTCATAGTCGAAGGCTTGGTGGGAATCTATTTAAATATGTCCAAGCATTGCCAAGGTTTGACGAGAAGGAAGTGGAAGCCTTTTTTATTTCATTTGAGAAGGTAGCTAAACCAATTAAATGGCCACAGGACATGTGGGTGTTTCTGATTCAAACAAAGTTGGTAGGTAGAGCTAATGAAGTGTTTGCATCACCACCGGAGGAGGTATCTGGAACGTATGAGGAGGTGAAGAAATCCACCTTAAGTGCATATGAGCTAGTGCCTGAAGCTTACAGACAGAGGTTTAGAAATTTAAGGAAAGAATTTTGTCAAACATACATGGAGTTTGAAAGGCTCAAACAGAGTAATTTTGATAGGTGGATAAGGGCTTTGAAAATAGACCAAACGTATGAAGCTCTCAGAGAAATTATACTTTTGGA
Source organism: Scyliorhinus torazame (assembly GCF_047496885.1). Taxonomy (NCBI): domain Eukaryota; kingdom Metazoa; phylum Chordata; class Chondrichthyes; order Carcharhiniformes; family Scyliorhinidae; genus Scyliorhinus; species Scyliorhinus torazame. The sequence continues at coordinate 91,455,834 of NC_092712.1, forward strand.
GGAGTTTAACAATTCAATTCCTGACCTAGTGAGAACTCATGTGGAAGAACAGAGGGTTAAAACTGCGAGATTAGCAGCGGAAATGGCAGATGATTATGAATTAGTTCATAAATCAAAGATTGGTACCGACATCAGTTTCAGCCTGTAAGGGATAGAAACTGGGAACATGAGAAATACTCAAGTGGTAAAGGTAAAGGTGATCTGATGGGAGACAATAAAGAGAGTGTACCTCAGATTAAAAAGGAAATCCAGGAGGGTGGAAAAGAAATGAAAAGTTTCAGATGTTTTCACTGTAATAAACTAGGCCATGTAAAGTCATAGTGTTGGTGGTTGAAAAAAAGCACTGGGAAGGCTGATGTGGTAAAACAGGATAAGACAGTGGAGTTTGTTAGAGTGGTGAAGGAAAGCCCAAGGGAAGCGAAGGAGGTGCAAACGATTGTACAGCCTGTTCAAGAAGTAATTGTTAAGAAGGTGCCAGATGTTTTTAAACAATTTACTTCTGTGGGTAAAGTTTACTCATGTGTATCAGGAGGAGCAGGTAAAGAAGTCACAATTTTAAGAGATACAGGGGCTAGTTAATCTTTAATGGTAAGAGATGAGGAATTATGTAGTTTGGGAAGAATGTTGCCAGAAAAGGTGGTGATATGTGGAATTCAGGGTGAGAGGAGTAGCATTCCATTATATAAGGTAAGGTTGGAAAGTCCAGTGAAGAGTGGTGAAGTGGTAGTAGGAGTAATAGATAAACTATCTTGTCCAGGAATACAGTTTATCTTGTGTAATGATATAGCTGGATCGCAGGTGGGAGTGATGCCTACTGTGGTTGATAAGCCAGTGGAAAATCAGTCAACTGAAGTGTTGAAGGATGAATATCCTAGGATTTTTCCGGATTGTGTACCTCTGGATCGGGGTGCCCTGGCTGAGACCCCCATTGTTGCTAAAAATTCATTTAAACTCATCCTCTAGCTGCAATTTACAGGCTCCTGGCTGTTGAGACAGCTGACTGTTCACTGAACCCTGAAAATGCTCGGAGGGCCACTGGACATGTGGCAACCTACCCAGCATGCTCATCTGGACACCCTCATATCCCAGCAGTATCAGCATGGGCGTGGCCTTGCTCAATCGCTGGTCCACCAGTTGTTGGCACTCCTTTTTTTTAAATAAATTGAGTGTACCCAATTAATTTTTTCCAATTTAGGGGCAATTTAGCGTGGCCAATCCACCTACCCTGCACATCTTTGGGTTGTGGGGGAGAAACCCACACAAACACGGGGAGAATGTGCAAACTCCACACGGAGTGACCCAGAGTCGGGATCGAACCTGGGACCTCGGCGCTGTGAGGCAGCAGGGCTAACCCACTGCGCCACTGTGCTGCCCCATTGTTGGCACTCCTCACTGCTCTCCTTCGGAGCCTGGCCCCATAGTAGAGAAAGCAGGGGATTAGCAGAGCTCCCCTAAACAAAAGATACATGCCAAAGTGCCGCTGGAACATTCCTTGGCACATCACCCCTCTCAGAGTAAAAGCCTCACTGATGACACTACCAGCTAGCCCATCCCTGAGGATCATGAGATGTCTCCAAGCCTTCCAAGCCCAAGCCCATCCAGCCCCTGATCCCATCCATCCGTCCCTGGCCAGGAATCATGACCAGCTTCCTGTCACAATCCGTCTGTAGAACTCGGGCTCAGTATCACACTGCAGCTAAGGTCCCAGTAAAGACACACATTCCTCAATCACCCCCATCTGCCCACACACCAGTCTCTTATTATAGAGCCGTATGCCTGCACAGTACGAACGTCTCCGTCTTACAACCAGTTGCCATCCTTCTGGTGGGAGAGCACAAGGCCCACCCAGGGAGGAGACCCGCAGTGTACTGTTCCTTGTGTCTGAATAAAGCTTGTAGTCTTACAGTTGAAGTAGATACTTTGTGTAAGTTCGTTCTCTCTCCAGCGCTTATACTATATGTTACATTTGAGCTGTCTGTGTCCTGCTCACCAGCTGCCATTCCTGTGAAGAGTGCCCCCCTGACTTCCTGTTTCTCTATTAGATGCATCTCTGGTGCTCCCTCTAGTGGTTACTTAGTTGTAGTGTATTTACATTAGCCCTTGTGTACATACAGTGATGCATATCACTACATCCCCCCCTTTTTCTATTTTTAAAAACATTTTCTGTGCTTTGTGAAAGAGAATTGTACAAAACAGGTAAATAAATGATGATATGTACAAGTTGTGATGATATTGATGATTGTACAAAGCCAATTAATATCTATGAGTCCAATCTTAATTTTAAAATGTATGAGTCCAAACATTATCAATTTATTTGGTTGAGTTTTTTTCTTCTTCTGTTGTTGACGTGGTGATGTTGATATTGTAATGTCTTTATGAATGTCGTCATTATTCTTGTGTTTAAGTAACCAACAAGTCACCACGAGGTGTTTGAATGGTCAAATCACTTTTGCTGGCTGACCTGGACTTTTTCCTGTGCTTGCGCTGTTGATTCTGTATGTCATCCGCCTTGTCTGACCATGACTTTTTATTGTGCTTGCGGTATTGCTTCTGTATGGCTTCTGCCTTGAAAACTGGTTTGCTTGTTTGTTGTGGAGCAGACATGAATTTGTGAGATTCGTTGTCATGCCATGTGATGTTTGCACTCTTGCCATTGTTTCGGACTGTGCTGTTACATTGTCCTCATGTGCAGTGTTGTACCGGGTTGTACAGGTCGTTGTTTCATTGTTGTTGTTTTTGTTGTTTCTGTCATTGTGTTTGTTGTTTTTGTCGTTGTTCTTGTCGTTTGCGTTGTGCTCAATGACTGTTCCTTGTGGATAATTTGCGTCACAGTTATTGGTATCCATGTCCTTTGTGATACCTTATGTTTCATTTAGCTTTTCGACTTGAGGTATGTGTGAATGATCTGATGTTGCATTGATCTTGCTGACATCCGTCATTTATGGTTGATTTGATTCCTCTTTGATTCTCTGGTGCTCGTCTTCTGGATTCATTCCTGGTTGATCTGCTTCATCTTCGATCTCTTGGTGCTCCTCTTTTGGAGTCAACGTCGTCAAGATTTCAGTTTCTTGTAGGTTGTCAAGAGTAGATGAGGTTTTGATTGATGCAGTCTCACTGGACTCATGAGTGGTTGTGCTTTGATTGTCAAGTTCTTTTGTACAGACGAGCTGAGATATGTGAGTCTTGCTGTGATCTTGTGTATCTTGTCTGGGAATTGTGATTTCTTTGTCACTTGTCTCACATACAGTGGGTAGACTTACATTGTCTTCTTGTTCATTAGGTGTGCTGGGTAGACTTTCATAGTCTTTTTGTTGTTCCCGTGAGCTTGGTAGACTTTCATAGTCTGTTTCTGGTTGCTCAGATAAGGTGGATAGACCTTCATGGTCTTGTTCATTCATGGATTTCGCTGTGGAGCCTTTAGTTGCACGGTGGCACAGTGGTTAGTACTGATGCCTCACAGCTCCAAGGTCCCGGGGTTTCCTCTGGGTGCTCCGGTTTCCTCCCGCAGCCCAAAGATGTGCAGGTTAGGTAGACTGGCCATGCTAAATTGCTCCATTGTGTCCAAAAGGTTAGGTGGGGTTACTGAGCTATGGGGATAGGGTGGAGGCATGGGCTTAGGTCGGCAGCTCTTTCCATGGGCCTGTGCAGACTCAATGGGCCGAATGGCCTCCCTCTGCGCTGAAAATTCTATGATTCTGACTATCCACTCCCTCATGAGTTCCTGCCTCCACCAGGCAGCATGGTAGCACAGTGGTTAGCACAGTTGCTTCACAGCTCCAGGGTCCCAGGTTCAATTCCCGACTTGGGTCACTGTCTGTGCGGGATCTGCACATTCTCCCGCTGTGTGCGTGGGTTTCCAAAAAGGTTAGGTGGGGTTACTGGATTACGGGGATAGGGTGGAGGTGTGGGCTTAAGTTGGGCGCTCTTTCCAAGGGCCGGTGCAGTCTCGATGGGCCAAATGGCCTCCTTCTGCACTGTAAATTCTGTGATGATTCAATGATTCTAGATGTGCTGTAGGATGTCTGTGGTGCTCACCAGAGGGTGACCACTGAGGTGTTAGTCTCTGCGATGGTAGATGGTACAGGTGAAAGCAGTGCCGAGACATTGATGTCTTCCCCAGAGTGGAGCTCCTTGTGTTCTGCGGGTCTGGATGGTGGGGGGGGGGCAGCGACCCCGGACAGCCCGGTCTCATCTGATTAGGAACCTGCAAGACAAAAAGCAAAGACTGAGATGTTGAGAAAGACTCGTCTGTGGGAGAGGGGTGACTCACTTGCTGTAGGGGCATCTGCATCGCATTAGGCTCTCACTAGTGTGGCACATGTTGAACTCCATTCCTGCCACTGCCCTCTCTTCAACCTCCCCATGAGTTACAGGACCCTTTCCTCAGAGGTGATGTGGACCAGAATTTCTGGGATGCCCTCTCCCATCTTCTGGCGCTCCCAGTGATTACAGCCCACTTTATTGTCGAGATACAAAAAGGACACAGTGAGACTCTGGGACACGGGTTTTATGAGGCGTTTGTAGCAGGTGGATTGTGTGGATGTGTTGGGGTTTTGTGGACGGGGGTTGTAAGGGAGTTGTCGGCAGATGGGGTTTTATTGGCTTCTAGAGGATTGGGGCAGATATGAGGAGTGAGGGGTGGGAGTGATGCCAGACACCCAGAGGTGGTTACTCACCAGAGCTGCTCGAAGGAGATCGTTGATCGTCTTACAGCATTGCATGCAGGTCCTCTTGGTGAGGCTGCCAGCACTCATGGCCTCTATTCACCTCATCCCAGGTCTCATTCAAGATCACGGGCTTGAGTCTCCGCCCCACCCTGGGGAAGAGGGTGTCCCTCCTCTCTTCAACAGTATCCAGCATGCGTTCGACGTCAGCATCCAAGAACCTTGGTGCAGGTACTCGTGCAGCCATCTTCTTGTCTGGAATGACAGTCTGTGTTGAGTGGAGCGCTTAAAGCTGCTCCAGCTGGTTAGGTTCCGAACAAGAATTCCAACGCAACGAATCAGATACCAGTGGGGCTCGGACATGGGAGGGCTGCACATGGGCTGCATGCTGGCTCATTTGCATGACCTGAATTGCTCCTCTCGGAGCTCCAGCGGCAGCACGCAGTTACTGTGATTCTCCACCGGTGGCAGCATGTAGTCTCTGGAACAGAGAATCCAAGCCAGTATTTCTTCCAACAGTAGCATTACTTTTGGTTCAATGAAACCAGTCAGATCAATGAGCATAAGGACGCATCAAAGGACTCATATCAAAAACAGCTCGTAGAATCTGCAGGATTTGTTAAGGGTTTATTCATAATGGCAGTTAATTTAGCTGACAAATAATGCTCAAAACTCAGGCTTGCCCACTCAATTTCTGAGTCACCTTTTTATTTGTATAGAATGTCTTCTTTAAATAATATTATGCAATAACAGGCAGAATTTTTTACTATTTTGGATCAATAATGAGGTACAAATATTTTGCACACTTTCCAGGTTGTCAGGCATAATTGGTAAACATCATCGTCGTAAATCCTCCAAAGTTCACACACTAATGTCAAGGAGCCCATGAAAGGGGGCAGGAAGAATTAAATCAAAGGGAAAGATGGGCTGAATTTTACCGACCGCCTGTGGGTTGGAAAGCAGGTGGGTGGACCTGCAAAGTAGGACAGTGTGCCATTGTCAGTGCGCCCATCACCGGCCTGACTGCTGTCGTTCCCACCGCCAGTTATTGAGTGGAGGGGAGCATCGGGTGAGTCACCATCCCAATTCCCAATTGAGGCCCAGAAGTGGATATTTAAGGGCCTCATCCTGACAGCAGGCAGCGGAAATGGCCGGCGCACAATATGCAGCCTGGCAGGTTTAACTCTGCAGGCTGCTGGCCTGTTAATCATAGAAACACGGAAAATAGGAGCAGGCGGCCATTCTGCCTTTCGAGCCGACTTCACCATTCATTACGAATATGGATGAGCATCTACTCAGTAACCAGTCCCCACGTTCTCCCCATATCCTTTGAACCCTTCGGCATCGAGGTATAAATCTAACTCTTTGACAATGTTTTGGCCTCAACTGCTTTCTGTGGGAGCGAATTCCACAGGCTCACCACTCAGTGAAGAAATTTCTTCTCATCTAAGTCCTAAATAGTCTACCCCGTATCCTCAGATTGTGACCCCTGGTTCTGGAGCATTTTTCCTGCATCTACCCTGTCTAGTCCTGTTAGAACTTTATAGGTTTCTCTGAGATCCCCCCTCATTCTTCTAAACTCCAGTAAATATAATCCTATCCGATTCAATCTCTCCTCACACTTCAGTCCCGCCATCCCAGGAATCAGTCTGGTAAACCTTTGTTGCGTTCCCTCCATAGCAAGAACATCTTTCATCAAATAAGGAGATCAAAACTGCACATAATATTCCAGATGTGGTCACACCAAGGCCCTGTATAATTGCAGCAAGACATCCCTGCTCCTGTACTCGAATCCTCTCGCAATGAAGGCCAGCATACCATTTGCCTTCTTCACTGCCTCTTGCACCTGCATGCTTACTTTCAGCGACTGATGTATGAGGACACTCAAAGTCTTGTTGCTCATTCCCCTCCCTCAATCTATAGCCATTCAGATAATCATAAGTCTTCCTGTTTTTTGCTCCCAAAGTGAATAACCTCACATTTATCCACATTACACTGCACCTACCATGCATTTTCCCACTCACTCAAGTTGTCCAAATCACACTGAAACATTTCTGCTTCCTCCTCACAGCTTATCCTCCCACCCAGCTTTGTGTCATCTGCAAATGTGGAGATAAAATAATAATCTTTATTGTCACAAGTAGGCTTACATTAACACTGCAATGAAGTTACTGTGAAAAGCCCCTAATTGCCACATTCTGGCGCTTGTTCGGGTACACCGAGGGAGAATTCAGAATGTCCAAATTACCTAACAGCACGTCTTTCAGGACTTGTGGGGGGGAAACTGCAGCACCCGGAGGAAACCCACGCAGACACAGGGAGAACATGCAGATTCTGCACAGACAGTGTCCCAAGCGGGATTCGAACCCTGGCGCTGTGAAGCAACAGGGGTAAACACTGTGCTACTGTGCTGCCCTGTGCTACCGTGCTGCCCTATTGGGCGGGGTATCGGGAGGGGTATTGGGCAGGATTATCCGTCGCCTGATGCCAAAATCGGGAAACGCGATTTGACGGAGAGTAGGTTCCGATGGCAAAATCTGTGACGGCTGCTGATTTGATGGTAAATCGCAATTCTCCGTAACCTCGACAGCCACGTCAATGCAGTCTGGAACGCATGCACAGTAAACACCGTTTGCATGTCAATAGTGGGCCTTACCCAGTGTTTCATAGATTATCATAGAATTTACAGTGCAGAAGGAGGCCATTCGGCTCATCGAGTCTGCACCGGCTCTTGGAAAGAGCACCTTACCCAAGGACAACACCTCCACCCCATCATCCAGTAACCCCACCCAATACTAAGGGCAATTTTGGACACTCAGGGCAATTTATCATGGCCAATCCACCTAACCTGCACATCTTTGGACTGTGGGAGGAAACCGGAGCACCCGGAGGAAACCCACGCACACACGGGGAGGATGTGCAGACTCCGCACAGACAGTGACCCAAGCAGGAATCGAACCTGGGACCCTGGAGCTGTGAAGCAATTGTGCTATCCACAATTCTACCGTGTTGCCCCCGTGTTCTCGGGGGCCTCCGTGATTCTCCACCTCCGATGGGCCGATTTCCCGATGGCGCGGTTCACTTGTGCTTTTAAAAATCGTGAAACCGGTGCCGTGGCTGATGAGGGGGAGAGAGAGGAGGTAGGACACGGAGAGGTGCAACTGTGGGCTGCCGTGCTGGACACTGTCCAGCCTGGCTGGGCCGAGGAGGGCCCGGCCAGGACTGGGGGACTTGGGGGTGTGACAGGGGAACAGGCCATATGGCTGGGGTGACCTTCCATAGGACTAGGGTGGTGTCCAGCCACGGACCGCCACTGCCGCAACCTGCAAGGCAGCCATCTTGCTGCACAGCCCATTGATCACCCACCTTGGCCCCTGGTTCTGCAGAGTGACACCGTATGGGTGCCCGGGTGCCCCCCCAACCCAGCACCCAACACTCCGCCATACCCGCTCCACCCAGCAGCCACCCACTGGCGGGGCAGTAGGGTGCCCACCCAGGGACTCTATGCAGGCGCAGGGCAGGGGCCGTGGAGCAGGGCGAACCGCTGGCAAGGGCAGTGCCAGCCGATGGTACACTTGGCATCAAAGATGGGCTCCAGGGCCAGAGCCCTACAGTGCCTGACAACGACGGGGTGCGGAAGTGGGGGGGGGGGGTACATGTGGGGGCAGAGCTTCTGCTCACATCTTAATCTAAAGCTCAACTAAAACTGCTTTTCTGCAAAATGCCTGATACATTAGCTCCTCCCATCAGTTACACCATCTTACCAAGCTGAAATCTACTTAACTCCACAGGAGTTTAATCCCTTTAGTCAAATTAAAACTCCATTAGTCCAAGCTCTTTTGATTCCTTAATTACAACTCTGGTTCCCAAAACCTTTCAAACCAGGATTATTTAAAAACACTACTGCAGCAGTCATATACACTGAATCCACTGAAGTGCTGAGTGTTTTGGCAAAGGTTGGTATCGTGACAGGTACAGGCTTGGAGGGCCGAAGGGCCTGTTCCTGTGCTGTATTGTTCTTTGTTCCTTGGAACCCTTACTGCACCAAATACCTTTAATACAATATAAATGAAATTCCTACATTCATCACTACATTCCAAAAAGACCCATTTATTCCTATTCTTTGTTTCCTGTCTACCAACCAGTTTTCTAGCCAGCTCACTACACTGCCTGCAATCACTTGCGTTTTAATTTTGCATGCTAATCTCTTATATGGGAACTTGTCAAAAGCCTTCTGAAAGTCCAAGTAAACCACACCCACTGGCTCCCCATCATCAACTCTACTAGTTACATCCTTGAAGAACCCCCTTAGATTTGTCAAGCATAATTTCCCTTTCATAAGTCCATGCTGTTTCTGTCCAATCCTGTTACTGTTTTCCAAGTGCTCGGCTGTTAAATCTTTTATAATGGACTCTAGAATTGTACCCACTGCTGACGTCAGGCTTACTGATCTGTACCTCTCTACCTCCCTTTTTAAATAGTGGGGTTACATTAGCCACCCTCCAATCTGGATGAACTGTTCCAGAATCTGTAGAATCTTTGAAGATGACCACCGATGTATCCACTGTTCCTGTTCTCTCAGTGTTTATTATGTCACCTGGACCTCTGCTTTGAAATGTTGCTTCGAAGCACTCATTATTCTCTGTTTGTTGTTCCTTTTCCCCTAGGTAAGGTTCTTTTGCCTTCTGATCTTATTCAATAAATAGCTTAAAGTAGTGTCCTATATATTTTTGACTCCTTGCTGTTTAATTCTTATTTAAGATGCAAAATCAACCAGTTGGCAAACATTTAGACTGCTTCTCTGTAACTGCACGAGAGCAGCATGTGGCGATATACGTCCACTTGAGAGGTCATCGTAAATGAGATGCTCACTGATGCATTTTTTAAAAACGCATTAGTTTTTAAGCATTAAAGCTGAAAACCAAATATTGCAAACCTTTCATCTATATGGCTGTAAATGTGTCTCCAAGTAAGTCACTATAATGTAAAGATGGGATCTATTGACTAAAGTTAAAATTGGAAAAGTGGGGCATTATTGTGTTGTGCTAATAGAATGCTAAAGTGTAGATAATACCCAACATGTGGAAGAATACCTGCATCAGCTCTTCCTCACACTGTCCAGTAGTATTTGCATAACTCGGAAATGGTCAAGGGGAGAAACGTAGTCCATCAGCTCCTTTGAACAAGCCGACAGTTCCATAATTTTTCACAAGATTATGCGCACAGCTGATTTGAAGCTACAGTTCTTTAACCTTTTCTGGGCCTCAAGGGTTGGAAAAGGTGCTTGTGATTGGTGGATTTTGGACAGAGAGCAACTTTTTGCACCAATCAGGAATCGCTTTAACTTGTCTTTCCAAGGAAAGAGCTAAAGGTTTGAATCTTCAAAGGGAAAATGAAGAAGGAGAATGGGAGGGGTAGAAGACGGGGAATAGCCGGGCCATGAAGGAAAATGGGGGGGTAGCACGATGGCACAGTGGTTAGCACTGCTGTCTCATGGTGCTGAGGTCCCAGGTTCGATCCCGGCTCTGGGTTACTGTCCGTGTACAGTTTGCACATTCTCCCCGTGTCTGCGTGGGTTTTGCCCCCACAACCCAAAGATGTGCAAGGTTGGTGGATTGGCCATGCTAAATTGATCCTTAATTGGAAAAAATGAATTGCGCATTCTAAATTTCTTAAGAAAAATAAATGGAGGAAAATGGGGATGAGAAAAATGAGAGTGAAGGGGGAAAGGCTGGGAAGAGAAAGGGGGAAAAGCGGGTGGAAAAGAAAGGAAAGGACAGTGTCATGTGAGAGTGCCTTTAAGAAATGGATGTTTAAGCAATGTACCTTTCAGAAATGCAGTGATGTCAGAGTGTGGGTGCAGCTGGACTTTAGATCAGTCATTTTACAGGTTTTTAGTTTCAGTTTGAAAATAGGTTGGGGTGTGTCTGGGTTTGCAGTGAGCTGGATCTGCTGTGACCTCTGCCATGAAAGACTATCTCTGGATCATTTGGGTGATTTAAACTCATAAAAGTAATACCTTTAACCTGATGTGTTTCTGTTTAAAGGTGTTAAGTCTCTCTTGGATGTTGAAAGGAATAACTGAAGGATTATTTAGTGTTGTAATATTTTCAGGGTTATCTTTGAAGTAAGGGGTGTTAAGAGATCCAATGTTTATTTAAAAGGGTTAAGTTGAGTTCATAGAATAAACATTGTTTTGTGTTTAAAAACCATTTGCCCATAATTGCTGTATCACACCTCGAGAACAAGCTGTGTGCTCGGAAAAGCAACAATAGCATTAAAGAGGGAGGTTGGTTGAACTCCATGTTACATTTTGGGGTTCTGAAAACGCCTCTCCCATAACAATTGGAGGCTCAAGGGGGATAAAAGTCTATCTATTGGATTGGCTTTTGTGAACTTAGAGACAGTGAAGGAGTGTTGCTTTTCCGGTGTGGTATTTTAGTTTAAGTGTGTTGTGGACAATGGCTCTTTCAGAGGCTCAGAGGTTTTTGGGGTGGACACGATAACACGTGATACCTTACTTTCAGAGAGTAAAAACAGACTGTTGGGTCTGGCAAAAACATTGCAGTTAACATTACCTGACAAAATGTGAAAAGATGAGGTAATTATGGCGGTGGTTAAGCATTTAAAGTTGCCTGAGATAGAGTTTGACTCATGGGAAATGGCAAAAATTCAGTTGCAAATTAAACAAATGGAACATGAGAAAGAATTAAAGTGGCTTGAATATGAGAGAGAGAGAGGAAAAAGAGAGAGAAAGAGAGAGAGAGGAAAAAGAAAGAGAGGAAAAAGAAAAGGTGAGAGAAGAAAGGAGAAAAGAAAGAATAGCCATAGCAGAACAAAAAGAAAAAGAAAGGGAGATACAGATCAGGGAAAAGGATAGAGAGGGAGTTTGAACTTCAGAAAATGGCCCTGAAACATGACAGTCAATTAAAATTGGCAGACGTAAAGGGACACGTACAGTTGGATGATAGTGATGAGGATAGTGAGATAGTGCGTCATAGTCAAAGGCTTGGTGGGGATCAATTTAAATATGTCCAAGCATTGCCAAAGTTTGACGAGAAGGAAGTGGAAGCCTTTTTCATTTAATTTGAGAAGGTAGCTAAACAAATGAAATAGCCACAGGACATGTGGGTATTACTGATTCAAACAAAGCTGGTAGGTAGAGCTAGTGAAGTGTTTGCATCACTACCGGAGGAGGTATCTGGAACGTATGAAGAGGTGAAGAAATCCATCTTAAGTACATATGAGCTAGTGCCTGAAGCTTACAGACAAAGGTTTAGAAATTTAAGGAAATAATTTGGTCAAACATACATGGAGTTTGAAAGGCTCAAACAGAGTAATTTTGATAGGTGGATAAGGGCTTTGAAAATAGACCAAACTTATGAAGCTCTCAGAGAAATTATACTTTTGGAGGAGTTTAACAATTCAATTCCTGATGTAATGAGAACTCATGTTGAAGAACAGAGGGTTACAACTGTGAGATTAGCAGCAGAAATGGCAGATGATTATGAATTAGTTCATAAATCAAAGATTGGTTTCCGACATCAGTTTCAGCCGGTGAGGGATAGAAACTGGGGACATGAGAAATACTCAAGTGGTAAAAGTAAAGGTGATGTGATGGGAGACAATAAAGAGAGTGAACCTCAGATTAAAAAAGAAATCCAGGAGGGTGGAAAAGAGATGAAAAGTTTCAAACGTTTCACTGTAATAAACTAGGCCATGTAAAGTCATAGTGTTGGTGGTTGAAGAAAAGCACTGGGAAGGCTGATGTGGTAAAATAGGATAAGACAGTGGGATTTGTTACAGTGGTAAAGGAAAGCCCAAGGGAAGCAACAGAGGTGAAAAAGGTGGTACAGCCTGATCAAGAGGTGATTGATATAAAGGTGCCAGATCTCTTTAAAGAATTTACTTGTGTGGGTAAAGTTTACTCATGTGTATCAGGAAGAGCAGGTAAAGAAGTCACAATTTTAAGAGATACGAGAGCTAGTCAATCTTTAATGGTAAGAGATGAGGAGTTATGTAGTTTGGGAAGAATGTTGCCAGAAAAGGTGATCATATGTGGAATTCAGGGTGAGAGGAGTAGTGTTCCATTATATAAGGTAAGGTTGGAAAGTCCAGTGAAGAGTGGTGAAGTGGTAGTAGGAGTAATAGAGAAACTATCTTGGGCAGGAATACAGTTTATCTTGGGTAATGATATAGTTGGATCGCGGGTGGGCGTGATGCTTACTGTGGTTGATAAGGCAGTGCAAAATCAGACAACTGAAGTGTTGAAGGACGAATATCCTGGGATTTTTCCGTATTGTGTAGTCACAAGGTCGCAAAGTCACATGTTAAGACAAGAGGAGAAATCAAAGAGTGAAGATGACATTGAAGTGCAATTATCATAAACGAGTTTTGATCAGATGGTTGAAAAAGAACAAGAACAGGTGGCGGATGAGGCGGATATTTTTCGTTCAGGAAAATTGGCAGAGTTACAACAGAAAGATGTAGAAATAAAATGGATATATCAGAAAGCATATACGGAAGAGGAGTCTGAGAGTATACCAGAGTGTTATTACCATAAAAGTGATGTCTTGATGAGAAAATGGAGACCTGTACATATGCAGGCGGATGAAAAGTGGGCAGAGGTTCATCAAGTAGTATTGCTGGTAGGGTATAGAAAGGAGGTGTTGGGAGTTGCACATGAGGTACCAGTGGGAGGTCATTTGGGAATAAGGAAAACTCAAGCTAAAATCCAGAAACATTTTTATTGGCCCAGACTACATAAAGATGTAGTTACATTTTGTCAATCATGTCACACATGTCAAGTGATAGGGAAACCTCAAGCAGTGATAAAACCAGCGCCCTTAATACCCATTCCAGCATTTGAAGAACCTTTTACAAGGGTCCTAATCGATTGTGTAGGACCGCTTCCTAAAACAAAAAGTGGGAATCAATATCTTTTGACTATCATGGATGTCTCTACTAGGTTTCCAGAGGCCTTTCCAGTATGTAATATTACAGCCTAAAGGATTGTGGAGGAGTTACTTAAATTCTTTACGAGATATGGACTACCCACAGAAATTCCAATCGGATCAAGGGTCGTATTTTACTTCAAAGTTATTCAAAGAAGTTATGGATAGCTTAGGAATAAAACAATTTAAATCAACCGCGTGCCATCCAGAATCGCAGGGAGCGTTAGAAAGGTGGCATCAGACATTAAAGACAATTTTGAGGGCGTATTGTCAAGATTATCCAGAGGATTGGGATAAAGGAATTCCATTCGTAGTGTTTGCAATTAGGGATGCACCTAATGAGTCTACCAAATTTAGTCCTTTTGAACTAATTTTTGGTCATAAGGTAAGAGGACCACTTAAATTGATTAAAGAAAAATTGGTGGGTGAGAAATCGGAAATTACACGATTGGATTAAGTGTCAAATTTTAGGGAACAATTAAATAGAGCAGGTGAATTGGCTAGACAACATTTGAAAGTTGCACAAAATGTGATAAAACGGGTAGCGGACAAGAAATCCAAAGTTCGTAGTTTTGTCAGTGTGGATAAAGTTTTCGTGTTGTTACCAGTGGTAGGTGAGCCTTTAAAAGCTAGGTTTTGTGGACCGTATCAGGTTGAAAGGAAATTAAGTGAGATGAATTATGTGGTAAAAGCACCAGATAGAAGGAAGACTCACCGGGTGTGTCATGTGAATATGCTTAAAAGGTACTTTGAAAGGGAAGGAGAGAAAAAGGAGGAGGTTTTAATGATTCTAACTCAAAGTGACAAACCAAATCCAGATGACTGTGAATTTGACATACCTCAAATTAAATTGGAAATGAGGATGTTCTTAAAAATTGGGATGAATTGTTAAATTACCTTCCAGAGGAAAAACAAACTGACCTGCAAGAGTTATCGATATCACATGGGCAAGTTTGTAGAGATAAATTGGGAAGTACTAAAATGGCTATACATGATGTAGATGTGGGAAATGTTGTTCCTATCAAACAACATCCATATAGGCTTAACCCTTTAAAATTGGCACAGGTTAACAAAGAGGTTGAGAGTATGCTGAAGAATGGCATAATTGAAGTGGGTTGCAGCCAATGGAGCTCACACATAGTGATGGTACCTAAACCAGACGGTACCCAACGGTTGTGTGTGGACTATCGAAAGGTGAATGTAGTTACAAGAACAGACTCTTATTCTATCCCACGTTTGAAGGATTACATTGTGAAAGTGGGACAATCTGCTTTTATTTACAACTTCCAGACATGGAAAGAACATTTAAAACACCGTATGGGGTTCTTCGATCGACTTCAGGAGGCGGGTTTGGTGATGAACCTAGCTGAAAGTGAATTTGGAGAAGCCCAAATCACTTTCCTTGCGGAGTTTTCGATACCCTCAAGACGAAGGGAAATAATGTGATTTCTTAGCACGAGTGGATTTAATCGAACAGTTATGCAAAGTTTTTGTGGCGTGATTACTCCACTGATGGAATTGCTGAAGAAACGTAAAAATATTCAATGGACAGCAGACTTTCAACAGCCATTGGACTGCCTGAAAGCTGTGATCACCAATGCTCCTGTATTGGAGAACTGCAAGGGACTCTGTGGCCAGATTGAACTAAAGTATCTGATTCCAAAGAGAAATGCCGAGGAGTAGAGGAATGGATGGATCGTGCAGAGACTTTGTTCAAAGAGACTGTCAATCGAGAAGGATTTTGGTTGGAGGAAGAAGAACAAAAAAAATGGACTATATTATTATGCCTGTTTGCATGTGTTGCTTTTTTTTGTGAAACGAAAAAGTATTTTTACTGTGTGCATTTCTCAGTGAATGGTGCAAAAGTGAAAAATGAAATCATCCTGAAGTTGATGTTTTTTTTTCTTGGGGGAGGTGTCATGTGAGAGTGCCTTTAAGAAATGGGTGTTTAAGCAATGTACCTTTAAGAAATGCATTGATATCAGAGTGTGGGTGGAGCTGGGCTTTACATCAGCCATTTAGTTTCAGTTTGAAAATAGCTTGGGGTGTGCCTGTGTTTGCAGTGAGCTGGATCTGCTGTGATCTCTGCCATGAAAGACTATCTCTGGATCATTTGGGTGATTTAAACTCATAATAGTAGAGGCTTTAACCTGATGTGTTTCTGTTTAAAGGTGTTAAGTCTCTCTTGGATGTTGAAAGGAATAACTGAAGGATTATTTAGTGTTGTAATATTTTCAGGGTTATATTTGAAGTAAGGGGTGTTAAGAGATCCAATGTTTATTTAAAAGGGTTAAGTTGAGTTCATAGAATAAACATTGTTTTGTGTTTAAAAACCATTTGTCCATAATTGCTGTATCACACCTCGAGAACAAGCAGTGTGCTCGGAAAAGCAACAAATACATTAAAGGGGAGGTTGGTTGAACTCCATGATACATTTTGGGGTTCTGAAAACGCCTCGCCCATAACAACAGAGATATATTGGGGTTTGGAGGAGTCGCATTGAGAAAAGGAGGAAAGAGGATGGAGAAGGAAGGGAGGGTTTGAATATTTTGCATGGAAGGTTTAGGATATGGAATGCCAACTTATTTGAGTATAATTTGAGAGTCGTACATTTAATGTAGATGTTCAGCCTGGTCTTTCAGTGCCAGGGACTCGCATTTCTGGATAACATTTAGAGGCCAATCTCTGGCTTTGCAGATATGTCCAGTCCTCAGTCCCAAAAGATTGGACATCCTGCCTTAAACACACTAAATGCTTGACATTAATTGCTCTCTTTTTTAAAATTTGCACTGCCATTGTACTGATTCCTTCTTCACAAATCTATAAATTCGAACTGGACTAGACAAGGTAGATGCAGAAATGATGTTCCCAATTATGAGGGAGTCTAGAACCAGGGGTCACAGTCTGAGGATACGGGGTAAACCAATTAGGACTGAGGTAAGGAGAAATGTCTTCACTCAGCGAGTGATGAGCCTATGGAATTCGCTACTACAGAAAGAAGTTGAGGCCAAAACATTGTATGCTGACAAGAAGGAGTTAGATATAGCTGTTGGGGCTAAAGGGATCAAAGGATATGGGGAGAAAGTGGGGACAGGTTTCTGAGTTGGATGATCGGCCAAGGCAATGGTGAATGGCAGACCAGGCTCAAAGGGCTGAATGGCCTCCTCCGCTCCTATTTTCTACGTTTCTACAATAATTTACTCAGCATCAGCAGGGTCCACCTCAGAGCAGACAATGTCCTTACAGAAGTTAGGTTTATTTGCAGACATTTGTTTTAAATTTAATAAAATTTTCGTATGGAAAAGAAAATCCTGTTATGGGCCAGGGTTTAGAGAACTCCAAAGTGTATCATGGAGTTCACCTGACCCACAACGTTTAATAGATTGTGGTGTGGGGAGCACATGGCCCACTCTACAGGTGTGGTACAGCAGAAATGGAAAAGTTTTTTTTCAAGCAAAACAATGTTTATTCTATGAACTCAAGTTAACCTTTTTAAAACATACAGTGAACATCTTAGCAACCATTAATTCACATACAATCCCCAAAGAATACAACACTAAGTAATGCTTAATAACTTCCCAAATAACATCCAGAAGACAGAAGAAACACCTTTTTAACAGAAGCACATCAGGTTTACATTCACTACTGAAAACATTTACAATTCTGAATTCACCAAATGATCAAGAGATAGTCTTTTCATGGCAGAGAGATCAACAGTACACCTGCTCGGTCTGGCTTCAGCTCCAACACTGAAAACGAAACTAAAACACACCATGCAGCAAACAGCCTAAAATGAAAGTAAAAAGCTGACAGACAGCCCAGCTCCACCCACATTCTGACATCACTGCAGTAGTAAACACCCATTTCTTAAAGGTACTCTCACTACAGATATTTATATAAACACCCATTTCGTAAAGATACTTTCACATGACAAACCAAAGTGCATCAACATTGGCAAGTAAATGATCCTTGGAGCATTTGTACAAAAACATTTGCATTCATTGGAGAGAGATGATCAGATATCGAACCACAATCTTTTTTGAGGAAGTTGTTCCTCTTACCATCTCCAGTGCACATTCTCCATAGTTGCTTGAACCTTTCCTTTCTTTCCAATTCATTTCTGGGTTGTTTCAAACTATTTTTTAAAGTATCTGCATTTTTTGGACTAGAAACAGCACAGTACTGCAGAAACGATCTGGTGACCTGAGCTGACACTCATAGCTGGCAGCTCAGATACTGGCACTGCACTTATCTTGGAGGCTAATGTGCTGCTGACATCAGCAGCTGGACAGTCACATGGAAACAAGTGGTCTGCAGCCTGGCGAGGGATAAAGGATGGTTCATTTACCAGCTCAGTGGAGGACAAGGTTGCAGATGAGTACAGCTACAAAGGTCCCAGATAAGGACTTCATTGGATCGCCATACATGAAAGTATGTGGCACAGTGGTTAGCACTGCTGCCTCACAGCACCAGGAATTGGGTTAAACTCTGGCCTTGGGTGACTGTCTGTGTGGAGTTTGCACATTCTCCCCATGTCTGCGAGGGTTTCCTCCGGGTGGGTCTTGGTAGAGTGTTCTTTTGGAGGGTCGATGCAGACTCAATGGCGGAGTGGCTTCCTTCTGCACTGTAGGGATTCTATGATTCAATAAAAGTGCTGAATGGGCTGTGTGCACTGGTTAGTCTACCAGTCAGGCTCCTGTTGCTGTAATGGAGCATGGAGAAGTGGGTATGGCACAGATCTTGCCATCTCCACTGTCTGTGCTCCATCTCCCTGCTGCCTCATTCCGCACGGGTTTGACAACAATCCCCGGCAAATGTAAGAAGTACCTAAATCAGCTCAAAGCTAAAACACTCCAGATTATTTTCAGACACTTTGCTATCAAAAAACCTCCACAAGTTAAACATCCCTACAATCAGTGTCCCTAACCTTGAACTACAGCTGCTGGAGGAGGATCCATTGTCCAGCTTTATGCTTGTTCCTTTTCATGATTAAACAGGTTCCCATTGGGATCCCAAATTTGGTATTCTGGCATCACACCAGTCAGCAGGGCCCTGTGTACTCAGGATGGCACTGAATCAATGTCTTGCCATACAAGCAGGGCATGCCCCTACATGCACCCTGATCCTTGGAGAATGTGACACAGGGCATGCAGGAAATGACCAGCTGAGCATCTTGCCATTGAGAAACAGAGGTCGGCATCCAAAATGCTGCCCAACACATTGTTTCTACATTTCTTGGCTGGAAATTCGATATGCCTTCTTGAGTAACATGAATTGGAATTTAAACCTGGAAGCAGGCTGGGAGGCAGGTGTGGAGGGATATGTAAAGTCAGGTTGGATGGCATGGGGTACCACTTAAGGGCCTTTTCCTCCCGCCACTAGTATTTTACCACTGACGGATGGACACTCTGCTGGCTGGGGAGGCCACTGAGTAAAACCGGGTGCCCGTTCTGCGGGTTTGGGGCAGGGAGTTGCAAGAGGGAGTCTCTCCTGATCGGGCACCCTGCATTCAGTGAAGGGCCCCCATGGAGGCAAGGTCCACCCCCACTGCTCTTTGCAGCTCCTTGCCTTTGCAATCATCAATGCACACCCCCTCACCAGGGCTTGCCTGATTGACCCTGATGATTCCTGACTATACTTTAGGCCTCCTCAATGGTCACTGGCCCCGGTGGCATTGGTGGGACTGAAGGTCTACCAGCCATCTGATTGGTCAGCATCTCTTGGCGATGGGACATCCTGCCTCAGTGGGGTGGAAGCTATAACTGCAGACAATTAACTGCTTGCTCAACGTAAAACTGGACTGTGGCTTCCAGGGTGGGCGAATGCAGACTTGCTTTCCACTCTCCAGCCCATAGGTGGGGCTAGTGCCTCCACATAATGTCCCAGTCATGGATCCTCACTATCGGAATTTGAATCCTCTTCAGCAAGCATGTTATAATGCCATTTGGTAAGATAGCCCATGTGCACTCCTAGCTCCTTGTTTTAGCTCATGTATATTTGTGCCAATGAACCACAGCGTGAATACCCTTCCACTGTTAATGGTGCCAGTCTATGAGCTGGGATGGTCAGGCCATATAACAGTGTATCTTCAAGAAAGTTGGTTTCCTTCTCCTGAATAGGCACAAGATCATCGAGAAATCCAACACATGAAATGAGTGTGACGTATAGCTGCAATAGGATGAGGCCGGATTGGAGCTGTGTTCTATTTTGTGGACAGAACAGACCTGGACAATTTTCCACATTGACGGACAGATGCCAACAAGTTAGAATCCAAATACTTCCTCTTGACATTTAACAGAATTATCATTGCTGAATCCCCCACCATCAACAACCTGGGGTCACCATTAACAAGAAACATAAGTGGAACAGCCACATGAAATACTATGGCTGCAAGTGTAGGCCAGAGGTTGTGAATTCTGCAGAGAGTAACTCAACATCATTCAAAAGAAAGCATCGGGCTTGAACAGAAACCCATCCAGCATGTTAAACATTCATTCCTTCCATCACTCGTGGAGTGTAACTGCTGGGTGTACCATCTACAAGATGTACTTTAGGAATTGGACAAGGCTTCTTCAACAGCACCTTGGAAACCTGTGATCCGGAACACCTTGGTGGACAAGGGCAGCTGTTACATAGAAATACCACAAACTGCAATTTCCCTTCCATGTGAAACCAACCTGACTTGGAACATTTTGCTGCCCCTTCATCACCAGTATGCCAAATTTCTGGAGCTTCCTACTACTCAACACTGAGAGTGTGGCTACTTCAGCGGTTCAAGAAGGTGGCTCACCACCACCTTCTCAAGGGCATTAAGCATTAGGAAATAATGCTGGCTTTGTCAGCGATGGCAAAATTCCATGAAAGAATTGTCTTCAGTCGCAATGAAGTGCTTCGAGAGGTTGATCATGAAACGCATCACCTCCATACTCCCAGAACGCCTTGGTCCACTGCAATTCGCATACCGCTGCAACCGGTCCACATCAGACGCCATTTCCCTGGCCCTACACTCATCCCTAGAGCATCTCGAAAACAAGGACTCCTACATCAGACTCCTATTTATTGACTACAGCTCCGCCTTCAACACCATAATCCCAGCCAAGCTCATAACAAAGCTCCAAAACCTAAGACTTGGCTCCCCACTCTGCAACTGGATCCTCGATTTTCTGACCAACAGACCACAATCAGTAAGGATGAACAACACCTCCTCCACAATAGTCCTCAACACCAGGGCCCCGCAAGGTTGCGTACTTAGCCCCCTACTCTACTCCTTGTACACACACGACTGCATGGCAAAACTTGGTTCCAACTCCATCTACAAGTTTGCTGACGATACGACAATAGTGGGCCGGATCACGAATAACGATGAGTCCGAATACAGGAGGGAGATAGAGAACCTAGTGGAGTGGTGCAGCGACAACAATCTCTCCCTCAATGCCAGCAAAACTAAAGAGCTGGTCATTGACTTCAGGAAGCAAAGTACTGTACACACCCCTGTCAGCATCAACAGGGCCGAGGTGGAGATGGTTAGCAGTTTCAAATTCCTAGGGGTGCACATCTCCAAAAATCTGTCCTGGTCCACCCACGTCGACGCTACCACCAAGAAACCACAACAGCGCCTATACTTCCTCAGGAAACTAAGGAAATTCGGCATGCCCACATTAACCCTTACCAACTTTTACAGATGCACCATAGAAAGCATCCTATCGGGATGCATCACAGCCTGGTATGGCAACTGCTCGGCCCAGGACCGCAAGAAACTTCAGAGAGTCGTGAACACCGTCCAGTTCATCACACAAACCTACCTCCCATCCATTGACTCCATCTACACCTCCTGCTGCCTGGGGAAAGTGGGCAGCATAATCAAAGATCCCTCCCACCCGGCTTACTCACTCTTCCAACTTCTTCCATCGGGCAGGAGATACAGAAGTCTGAGAACACGCACGGACAGACTCAAAGACAGCTTCTTCCCCACTGTCACCAGATTCCTAAATGACCCTCGTATGGACTGACTTCATTAACACTACACCCTGTATGCTTCATCCGATGCCAGTGCTTATGTAGTTACATTGTATATGTTGTGTTGCCCTATTATGTATTTTCTTTTATTCCCATTTCTTCCCATGTACTTAATGATCTGTTGAGCCGCTCGCAGAAAAATACTTTTCACTGTACCTCGGTACACGTGACGGTAAACAAATTCAATCCAATCCAATCCAATCCTTGCCTGGCTTTTGTGTGGTGCAAAATGTTACTTACCATTGCCAAAGCCTGGAGGGGCAACAGATCTCCCTTCCCCGGTCTAGGCCAATGTCTCTAAAGTGGCATCATAGCATATGGATGCTTACTCTGGAGCTCTTGCAGCCATTTTAATCCTTTGAGAGTGTTTCCTGCTGTTGATGCAATGTTGTTCTGCAAATTTCGGTTTCCTGGTGCTCAGCAGTAATCCAGCCTGGGGGAAGCAAGAAGCTGGTTCACCAGGCAAAGTTACGGTTTGTGGGCAACAGCACATGGTTCAACCTGCTAGCCATGTCCCTCCTCCTCCGCAATCCAATCTTCTCGCCGTTATGCCATAATATCTACCTGAGCTCTGCTGTTCTCCTTAAACCTGGCTTTTCTTATCTTCCCATCAAACTCAGCCTTTCTGATCCCTACCTCTGTCCTCCAAGCTCCCTGGCTGCTTCCTCGGATCCCCTCACAGATTGACTCTTGATACAGACCTCTGATTCCATCTTGAGCCCCACCAACCCCTCCTCACCCCACCCCGCCATGGCCTCCAATTTCCACAACACTAGCTTCTGACCAGGAAATGTCTTTGCTATTCACCGGCACTGATCCCCAATTTCCCCCAACATCATCCTCTGCACTGCTCCCACCCCAATCAACAATCTCCTCCCTCCTTGGTCTTTCACATCTCTCTTCCTCCTCTCTGCTCCTCACCATGGCCTAGTGCTACATGCCTAACATGAAAGACAGCCAGCCTCTCAATTCGGCTGTTTGCAACCATAAAATGGGGGCAAATAGTGCTAAACATGTCCTTCAGGACCGGAAAGTAAAATAACCCAATCCTCGACTCCCTCCCTGTAAATATGAGGGCTAAGTCTCTTCTCATGAATAGTAATGAGGCTCCTCCAATAAATAGATTTGAGCAATTTCAATTCAGTTCTTGGAGGGTGTAAGATTACAGTACAGAAGTTTCAATAATTTGAGCTAGGTGGCATTAAACTGCAGTCTCACGCAAAGGCCACAAATACAGAGGGTGTGGGGAAATGGAATCCAAGTGATACACAGCCTTCTAAACAGTCATTTGAAATGCTTCCGAATTTTCAGTCCATGCTCCCAAGAGGGGATGTTTCCCACCAGGAGTGAAACGTTATCCCTCTATGGTGATCGCAGGCACATCACTTCATGGTTAAGTGCATCCGAGGAAAAGGTTCCAGCCCTGAATCATGGCCATATGTCCAATAATTATGCAATAATGCTGTTCATTACCAAAAAATGATACAAGGATCAATTCACATCTAACCAGGCACGGCAGCGCAGTGGTTAGCACTGTTGTTTCAGAGCGCCAGGGTCCTGGGTTCAATTCCCGCTTGGGTCACTGTCTGTGCGGAGTCTACACGTTCTCCCCGTATCTTCATGGGTTTCCTCCGGGTGCTCCAGTTTCTTCCCACAAGTCTCCAAAGACATGCTGTTCGGGGAATTGAACATTCTGAATTCTTCCTCCATGTACCCGAACAGGCACCAGAATGTGGCGACTAGGGGCTTTTCACAGTAACTTCATTGAAATGCTACTGTAAGCCTACTTGTGACAATAATAAAGATTATTATTATTATTTGCATATAGCCATAGGAAAAGTGTCGCTTCACATCTGGAACACATAGAGACTATGTAAGAATATACTGTGAAGGCACCCTGGGCTAGTGCGCGGTGAAATCCAGTCCCACTTGACCTGGAGTCACAACACGAATGAAATTAGATTTATTTAAATGCTCAAATCTGAGTCCAATAAACTACAGTTTGTAAAATTAAGACACGAGTAACCTTTTATTATGAACAGTATCTTTAATTAAACAGACAGAAAATGTAGTTGCCGACCTACTACCCATTTCTCAACCGGCTCACCCTTTTCTAACTCACACACTCTTTATATACACACTCAGACACACACACAGATACACAGACAACCCACATAATGGGGAAAGGATGGTGGAAAAGGAAAAGAAAATGTGAATAAAATAAAAGGGTAGGGATCTTTGACTCACAGGGATGACTTCCAGTCAAAGTCTTTCTTTCATCCAGGCACGATATGATCTTCTCAGACAAGATTGTCTACCCTCCCTGCAGACTCCGCATCATTTCAGGTTCATAGCAAAGGATATGCCAGACACTCGTTGCTTTGAAAACAATAGATCTGTTCTTTTACTTCAGCCCCCAAGGAGCAAGAATCTGCTGGTTTTGATACACAAGGGCAGCACAGTAGTGGTTCGCACTGTGGCTTCACAGCACCAGGGTCCCAGGTTCGATTCCCGGCTAGGTCACTGTCTGTGCGGAGTCTGCACATTCTCCCAGTGTCTGCGTGGGTTTCCTCCGGGTGTTCTGGTTTCCTCCCACTATTCCCGAAAAACATGGGGCGGGATTCTCCGACCCCCCGCCGGGTTGGAGAATCGACGGGGGGTGGCGCGAATCCTGTCCCCGCTGGCTACCGAATTCTCCAGCGCCGGGGATTTGGCGGGGCCGGGAATCGCGCCATGCCGGTCGGCGGCTACTGGCAGCGACCCCCCCGGCGAATCTCCGGCCTGCGATGGGCCGAGTGGCCGCCCGTTTTCGGCCGGTCCTGCCGGCGTAAATTAGAGTAGGTACTTACCGGCGGGACCTGGTTGCGCGGGCAGCCTCCGGGGTCCTTGGGGGGATCTGGTTCCGGGATGTGCATCCACGGTGGCCTGGCCCGCGATCAGGGCCCACCGATCTGCGGGTGGGCCTGTGCCGTGGAGGCACTCTATTCCTCCCCGTCAGCTGGTGTAAAAGTCCGCGATGGCCGACGCGGAGATGAACCCCCCGATGCATGTGCTGGGATGACGCCAGCACACGCTGGCGCTCCCACACATGCGCCAATTCGCGCCGGCCAGTGGAGGCCCTTCAGCGCCGGTTGGCGTGGCGCCAAGCGCCTTCTGCGCTGGCCGGCAGGGTGCAAACCACTACGGCGCCGGCCTAGCCCTTGAAGGTGCGGAGGATTCCGCACCTTTGGGGCAGCCCGACGCCGGAGTGGTTCACGTCACTCCACGCTGCCGCGACCGCCCGCCCCGCCGGGTAGGGGAGAATCCCACCCATGCTCTTAGGTAATTTGGCCATTGTGAATTCTCCCTCTGTGTGCCGAACAGGCGCCAGACTGTGGCAACTAGGGCATTTTCACAGTAACTGCATTGCAATGTAAGCCTACTTGTGACAATAAAGATTATTATTATTACATAAAAGGCCTCCTTCAGCTTCAGCTTCCGCCTGCAGGCAGCAGACAGAGAAAACAGCTCCCTTCACTGCTGGGGTCTGATCAATTCTGAAAGGTTCTTTTAGAAACATCACCCAGCAGGAACCAATCACTGACAGAACACTGTCCTTGGCCAACCCATTGGTTGCCAGTTAACCAATCAAACGGATTCACTCCAGAACCGGTTCCTCCCATCTACCAAATAGTCTGACCTCCCCTTCTCCCAAACACACAGACTGAGAATACAATATCCTGGCAATGAGGCGTTTTTAAACTTCGAGTCATCTGCTTTCTTCTCTCTACTTAAAGGCACATCCCAATTATTAATTTAAAATCCATGGACCAAAACAATAAAATAAATGGGAACAAAGGAAATAGACAGGAAGGACTCTTACAATACAAATCTATGCACACAGGCTGGATTTTTTCCCAGAGCTGTGGGCACTGTGCCTTGCGCAGAGGTTATCTATGATTTTAAAAAATTGTGATTGCCGGACAATATTAAAAGTATTACTCCAGATGAAGGGAATTGGAAAATGTGGATCCACTTAGGTTTTCTGTTACATACAAGGCACAAATTCAATTGAAAATGTCAAATTCCGTTTTTAAAATGCCTTCAGTCAAAGGCTGATAAATGTGTTTAACAGACTTTAAGCAAGGTAACAGAAGGAGGAACAATTGTGGGATTTAGTAAGGAAGGAGAATTTCCTGTCAACAATCAAGATCAGAGTCAAGTCCATCCGGAATATTGTGTGACGTTTGATTGTTGGCAAAGTGGAACAGTGGTCTAATCCTGCCTGGAATTGAAAATTATCACTGTGCAATTTCATCAGCCTTGCAGTGTTTACTCATCTGAGTAAAGGTGATGGTGTGAGGGCTACAATTGATCGTGAAAATCCTGAGATTAAAAAGTATAAAAATCAAACACACTCTCTCTGAATCACTATCGATCCTGAAAGTCTATACGTTTGGATAATGGAAAGGGGGAAATATGCCAAGCCGCAGTCCCCTCCCACCCATCAGTGGGCTCACTGAAGCTCACTGTTCATGTTTAAGTGAGGAGATGGTTACTTCGGCAAGGGGGAAGGAATGTTTGTTTGCAGAGTCTCACACACATGAAGGATAGAAAGAATAAGAAAAGACAGAGGCACAGAACTAAGCAAGAAATTAATTGTTTCATTTAGGCTGATTTTCCATTGAGGGTTTTCAGGATTTTACGTCAGCACTTATTGAACCAGGCTAACCTGGAGAGATCTTTTAAATGAGATTCATTGAAAATTCCAGGCTCTGATTGGATCGCCACAGGGGAGGGAAGCAACGTGCAATATACCTCCCTCAGTCCCAGTTCTTAAAGAGCTTCACCAGCCATTTAAAGGGAAGTATTTTGATGAAGGGAAAATTTTGAATTTGAAAATATTGAGCAGTGAGAAAACTGAAGCATTGGCAGCCACGAGGACCCAACTTTGATGGTGCAATTGAGGAGCTGTTCCTTCAGGCAGTGGATGATTGGGGCATGGTGAATAGAGTTGTCTCTCAAAATTCTTCACAAACCTCAAAATGGCTTTTAGTGCCCATGAACACAAGTGCAACCTCATCCACAGTGTATTCCTGATCCCAGAAGGAATCATTGAATTTTTAAATCTATATTCCATAGAATCCCTACAATGCAGATGGAGGCTATTCAGCCCATCACGTCTGCACCGACCCTCTGAAAGAGCACACTACCTAGGCCCACTCTCCCACCCTACCCCCATAACCCCGTAACCCACCTAACGTGCACATCTTTGGACGCTAAATGGCAATTTTATCATGGCCACGCCACCTAACATCTCTGGACTGTGGGAGAAAACCGGAGCACCCGGAGGAAATTCACGCAGATACAGGGAGAAAGTGCAAACTCCACACAGATAGTCACCCAAAACTAGAATTGAACAGGAGTCCCTGGCGCTGTGAGGCAGCAGTGCTAACCATTGTGCCCCCCTTTTAGTATTTTGGCAACTGGCTAGGCTGTTACTACCCATCCCTAATTGCCCTTGAGAAAGTGGTGATGAGTCACCATGAGCCATTGCAGTCCACAGAGTTGTTAGGATGACTTTGGGGAGTCAGGAGGCGAGTCACTTGATGCAAAATACCTGTCTCTGACTTGTTCTTGTTGCCATAGTATTTATGTGGCTGGTCCAGTTAAGTTTCTAGTCAATGGTGACCCCTAGGATTATGTTGGCAGGGGATTTAGCGCTGGTAATACCACTGAATGTCAAGAGGAGGTGGTTAGATTTTATCTTGGTGAAGATGATCAGTGCCTGGATGGAACTTGTGTTGCACGAATATTACCTGTCGCTTATCAGCGCAATTGTCTGGACACATACGAACATACAAATTAGGAGCAGGAATAGACCATTTCGCCCCTTGAGCCTGCACTACCATTCAACAAGCTCCTGGCTGATCTGACTGAGGACTCAACTCCACATTCCACCTACCCCCGATAACCTTTGACTCCCTCGTTAGTCACAAATCTATCCACCTCTGCCTTAAAATTATTCAATTACCCTGCTTCCGCCATTCTCCACAGATTCATCACCTTCCGCGAAAAAGAAATTCTCTTCTTCCCGGTCTTAAATGGGAGACTCTGTGGTATTCTCTGGTCCGCCAGCCGCATTTTCCTGCTCAGCGCGCCCTCGCTGGCAGGGGGACCCACCGTTCCGCCAGGCGGCCAATGGGATTTCGCATTGTGGACACCCCATACCATTGGGAAACCCGCGGACGTGGGTAGGCTGTCGGCGGAGCGGTCAATCCCGCTGATGGAGAATCCCGCCCCTTGGGGACTAAGGGCGGGATTCTCCCATCTGAAGGCAGAGTGTTGACGCCGTCGTAAAAACTGGAGAGTGTAGCAATCGTCTGTCCTACAGGAGGCCAGCACTGCGCTGGAGCGACCCACGCTGCTCCAGCTGCCAATACCGGCATCAAATGGGCGCTGCGGGTCTGTGCATGCGCGCTGCAACCGGCACGAATGCACGCATACGCACTGCGACCGGCGCAAATGCGCGGTAGCCTCCTTCTCTGCCCCGGCCCTGACACAATGTGACATAGGGCTACAGGGGCCGGCGCGGAGCAAAAGACACCCCCACCATGAGAGGCCAGCCCGCTGATCGGTAGAATCATTTGAATATCCTGAATACTCTAAAAAGACAGCTTGTCAGAATCGCGCATCCACTCATAGATTCATTGAATTTACAGTGCAGAAGGAGGCCATTCAGCCCATCGAGTCTGCACCGGCTCATGGAAAGAGCACCCTACTTAAACAGATGCCTGCACCCTTTCCCCGGAACCCAGTAACCCCACCTAAACTTTTGGACTGTGATGAATATATTGCATTAACCATTAACCAACGATTGGTCGCCTTCATGTTCGATAATACACAGCGGGGCAAAATCAAGAATGATAAGATCTTGAGGTGGAGGATCGAATTCTCCACCTATAATTACGATATAGTATATCTCCCTGGGAAGCTCAACGAGCCCTAGATGCCCTGTCCCCGTGGCACATGCGCCAGCGCGCAAGGGGACCGACCCCAGACTATCCACGCTGACCTCTGCCACCCAGGGGTCACCAGGCTTCTCCACTACATCAAGGCCCGCAACCTGCCCTACTCCATTGAGGAGGTCAGAGCCATGACCAGGGACTGCCCGATCTGCGCGGAGTGCAAGCCGTACTTCTATCGTCTGGATAAGGCCCACCTGGTAAAGGCATCCCTGCCCTTTGAGCACCTCAGGATCGATTTCAAAGGGCCCCTCCCCTCCACCAACCGCAACACATATTTCTTCAATATCATTGACGAATTCTCCCGCTTCCCCTTTGCAATCCCCTGCCCCGACATGACCGCCACCACCGTCATTAAAGCCCTCCATAGTGTCTTCACCTTGTTTGGTTTCCCCACGTATGTTCACAGTGACCGGGGCTCATCGTTCAAGAGCGACAAATTGCGTCAGTACCTGCTCAGTAAGGGCATCGCCTCGTGCAGCACTACCAGTTATAACCTCCGGGGAAACGGGCAGGTGGAGAGGGAAAACGCGACGGTCTGGAAGACCGTCCTCCTGGCCCTACGGTCTAGGAATCTCCCAATTTCCCACTGGCAGGAGGTCCTCCCGACGTGCTCCACTCCATTAGGTCCCTCCTTTGCACGGCCACAAACGAGACCCCTCATGACCGCCTGTTTGTTTTCCCCAGGAAATCCACCTTCGGGACCTCACTTCCGTCCTGGCTGAAGACACCGGGGCCAGTCCTCCTCCACAAACACATCAGGAGCCCTAAGTCCGACCCCCTGGTTGAGAGGGTCCAGCTCCTACACACCAACCCCCAGTATGCATACATAGAACACCCCGACGGCTGACAGGATACGGTTTCCTTCCGGGACCTAGCAACCACAGGCTCCACTACCACCGCCACCCCAACTTACCCCACCCAACCTACGCTGACCAGCCCCACCCGCCCCTACATGGCACCCGCATCCCCTCCCGCCTCCCCAGTCCCTCTTCACCGACCCACAGGAACAAAGCTCCGGACGACACGCTCCCGGAGTCCACGTCTGTACCCGCACCGGCAACGTCATTACACACGCCCGCACGGATGAGTTTGACACCCGGGCCAGCTGCGATACCAGAGCTCCGGCGATCACAGTGCACGATCCGGGTGCCGGACAGGCTGAACTTGTGAACCCTTCGCCCCCGCCGGACTTCATTTTTTAACAGGGGGTGAATGTGGTAAATGTATTGCATTAACCATTCACCATGTATGTAACTGTATCACGCTGTTGCCCATGAGGGCTCCACCTATGGACCATTACAAGGTATTACCTGTGATGTATCATGTTGGTGCCTTTGTGGGCTCCGACCCTGGCTCCTCCCCTTGAGGGGAGGTATAAAGAGCAGTAGCCCTGTAGGCGGCTCCAAGTAGCAGAGCAGTCGCAGGCAGGCACTGTTCTAGTCGATTAAAGCCACAGTTTACTCCTACTCCTTGTTTTGTGTGAATTGATGGTCGCATCATGGACGCTGAGGGGCAATTTATCATGGCCAATCCACCTAACCTGCGCATCTTTGGACCGGAGCACCCAGAGGAAACCCACACAGACACGGGGAGGAACTCCACACAGACAGTCACCCGAGGCTGGGATTGAACCCGGGACCCTGGAGCTGTGAGGCAACAGTGCTAACCACCGTGCTACCGTGCCGCTCATCCAGCAGCTAACTAAACCAGCGGGATTCACAACCGAATATAAGTGACGTGCACCCGGTGAGCACAACTTCACTCATGGCCTCGAGGTATCTTCACCTACCTTTCATTGCACTCCCATCACAGCTGCTCCACCTCTATGCCAAGGCTGCACAGGGAAGATCAGTGGGAACTTATGGAGAGTCAGAGACAAGACTGACCGTGCGAGGATAGTGCGAAGATGGGAGATTGGATGGCTGGTGGAAGGGGTTGGAGGGCAAAGAATTCACTGGGATGGGAACAATGGGGAAGAGATCACAGAGACACATGAGTGGGGAAGAGGGATGACTACAGCAGAGAGCACATAGACTCGGGGCTGGGGGAAGGGTAAATTAGTTACGTGCGGAAAGCATAAACAGTCGTGGGCAATAGAAACATGGGTAGCCGAGGTTAGAAAGCATAGACAGTCCTGTGTCAGTCATAGCCAGCATGGTGTGTGTAGTGTGGTCAGTCCCTCACACACGTTGGCCTGGGGTTGGTGTTTGATACTGGGCCGCAGATGGCACAGTAATGTGGGAGGGGGCTCAATTGTCTCACGGGAGTTCTCTGTACATCACAGCATTATAATAATAATAATCACTTATTGTCACTAGTAGGCTTCAATTAAGTTACTGTGAAAAGCACATTCCGGCGCCTGTTCGGGGAGGCCGATACGGGAATTGAACCCGCGCTGCTGGCATTGTTCTGCATTGTAAGCCAGCTATCTAGCCCACTGTGCTAAACCAGCTCCTGGTTATGGGCCTCAATATGGGGAGGGGGCAAATTGACATGAGGCATTGGGACACCTGCATCAAACAGTTCGGAGGGAGGACAGATATCAACCACTATAACAATGGGATTAAGGATTAGAGGGAGAGGAAGGGAGGGAAACTGTCACATGATGCTCCTCCAGAATGATGGGTGGGATTTTGATGGTCACAGGGTCAGGTCGAAGCTGGTCTGGTTGAAAACCTCTGCACCACCAATTTCCAAGCTTATCCAATGATGCAGTACAAAAACAATCAATGAAAACTATTGCCAGGGGAATTGTGGGAGGAGTCAACTACTGGATATGTGGGCCGATTAAAGGGGTACCCTATTAATTTCCGCTTAGCCAAATGGAGAGGAAGACACAGCAGAGACATGTTAGGAACAGTCAAATGTCAATTTAAGGAGTGTGGCACTCTGTTGCACATTCTTGTATGAGTATAAACCCCTTGGGGACTATTGTAGGATAGCAGTCTAACAAGGCACCTCATGGAGGACAATCAGTCGTTTTTGCCTTCATGCATGAGCTTGTTTCTGAATCCGCATTGTGTTTTGTCTCCAGAGGCAATCATTCAGGCAAAACCAGTGTGCAAGGCCTCATTATTAGAATCAGTCTCCAGCATTACATATTTCTTCAGGGTGCAGTCACCTGTAACTCCTAGTAATGGATGAGAAACTGCACTTCAGCTCACCTTCCAGTGGACCATAAAACCTTCAGAAGCAGCAAAGTCTGATATCTGTCAAGCACTCATGACCATGGCTCCGTGTCTACCAATGTTCCATGCTTCCTAGTCGTGACATCAGGGGCGGGATTCTCCGACCCTCCGCCGGGTCGGAGAATCGCCGGGGGGGGACGGCGTGAATCCCGCACCGCCGCTCCGACGCCGGCTGCCGAATTCTCTGGTGCCGTTTTTTTGGCGGGGGCGGGGATCACGCCGCGCCAGCCAGGGGCCGTTGGCAGTGGCCCCCACACCCCCGCCAATTCTCCAGGCCCCGATAGGCCGAGCGGCCATCGTTTTCGGCCAGTGCCGCCGGCATGAATTGGACAAGGTCCATACCTGCGGGACCTGGCTCTGAGGGCGGCCTGCGGAGTCCTCAGGGAGACGCGGGGATACGGCCCCGGGGGGGGGCCCACGGTGGCCTGACCCGTGATCGGGGCCCACCAATCTGCGGGTGGGCCTGTGCCGTGGGGGCACACTTTCCCTCCACGCCGGCCAGTGTAAGGCTCCACGATGGTTGGCGCGGAGAAGAAACCCCCTGCGCATGCGCCAGAACACGATGGCGCTCCTGCGCATGTGCCAACTCACACCGGCCGGCGGAGGCCCTTCGGCATCGGTTGCCGCTGCGCCAACCACTCCAGCGCCGGTCTAGCCCCCGGACGTGCGGAGGATTCCGCACCTTCCGGGCGGCCCGATGCCAGAGTGGTTCACGCCACTCTTTGGCGCCGGCACAGCCCGGCCCGCCGGTTGCGGGAGAATCCCGCCCCAGATGTCTAAGAGACCGGTTCTGATATTACTTGAGATGTCAACATTTTCATTCCAATAGTCTGTCAAATTCTTGCAGCCATATCTAGGGCTGAAAAGATCGGCATCCAACATCCCCAACCAACACCTTTTGTACTAGGTATGATGCCAACCAGTGGAAAGGGTTCCCATGATTCCCATTGCCTTCGATTTTACTATTCGATTTTACTTCGATATTGCTGCTTTATCTCTTCATTGAGAATTTGGGTGGAATTTTGTGCCTTGCCTGTGACCGGGGTGGTGGTGGGTGCATTTAATCAGACGGGAAGATGCTGGGTGATGACATCCCTCTCCCACACTGATTAAGTAGAGACTCTTAGGGTTAATTAATAGCTGCTTAAGTGGACCTCATCCCACCATGGATGGTATTACTATAGGGGCAGCTGGGGTCTCACCAAGTGGTGTGCTCAACAAACAAAGCTTGCTAAGTTTGCTTGCCTCTGGTGGGGCTTAGTGACAGGTCCATCGAAAACAAGCTGGACAAGCTTACCTCTCAGAGGGAAGTAAGAGACTACTGTGTGCTCTGTTTCACAGAGACATGGCTCACTCCTGCTTACTGGACTGTGCCATGCAACCTGAGAGCTTCTCAATACACCGGATGGACCGCACAGGGGCATTGAGCAAGGCGAAGGGTGGAGGGGTTTGCCTCCTCGTCAACTCTTCCTGGTGCTCAGATGTGATGACCCTGACGAACTACTGCTTCCCAGACCTGGAATACCTGAGTGTAAAGTGCCGTCCATATTACCTTCCACGTGAGTTCACTTCTGCCATCATCACCGCCGGTCTACATCCCACCCCAGGCAGTAGTGAAGAAGGTGCTTGATGAATTGTACACCACTATAAACAACAATGAAACAGAACACCTTGTTCATCGTTACTGGGGTCTTTAACCAGGCCAACCTCAAGAGTGTACAGCTAAAATTCCACCAACACATCTCCTGTCCCACCAGAGGCACCAACATCCTTGATCACTGCTGCACATACATCAAGGACACCTACCAATTCATCCCCCGACCACATTTCGGAAAATCCGACCACAAGACGGTGCTCCTTCTCCCGACATACAAGCAGCTGAAGCGTGAAAATCCGGTTAACAAGGTTGTGTAATGCTGGTCCGAGGCAACAGAAGAGCTCCTATGCAACTGCTTGGGGTCAGTGGACTGGTCCATATTCAAGAACTCAGCGGCCAACCTAATTGAGAATGCCACCACCATCACAGACTTCATCAGCAAGTGTGCAGAAGATTGTGTGCCAAAGAAGGTAGTACATGCATTCCCCAACCAGAAACCAAGTTTTAACCAGGAGATCCATTCCCTGACGTCCAGGTTGGAGGTGTTCAAGACAGGTGACCCTGACCTATACAAGAAATCTAGGTACAACCTTCGTACAGCCATCATGGATGCCAAGAGACAATACCAGAATAAGCTAGAGTCACAGACTAACGACATGGACTCTCATCAGTAGTGGCAAGGCTTAAACAAATTAATGGGCCACAAAGCAAAACTGAGTAGAATCTCTGGCAACAGTGCACATTGCCCTGATGAACTCAATGCATTCTGTGCTTGTTCTGAGCAGGAAGCCAACAAACCGCTGCCAACTGCCCTAACAGCCTCGGATGCACCCATACCTATCGTTCCAGCCTCACAAATTGGATCGGCCTTCTCGAAAGCGAACTCACAGAAAGCAACGGGTCCTGACAGAGACCCTGGTTGTGCACCCAGATCCTGTGCGGACCAACTGGACGGTGTGTTTGCGGACATCGTCAACCTCTCCCTACTCCATTCCGAGGTTCCCACCTGCTTCAAGAAGATCACCATCATACCAGTGTCAAATAAGAACTAGGCAACGTGCCTCAATGACTACCATCCGATGTCCCTTAAATTGTTCATTATGAAGTGTTTCGAGAGGTTGGTCATGAGACACATCAACTCCATACTTCCAGACTGCCTTGATCCACTGCAATTCACATAGCGACACAACTGGTCCATCGCAGACGCTATCTCCTGGCCCTACACTCACCCCAGGAACATCTGACAGCTACGTCAGACTCCTATTTAGCGACTACAGCTCTGCCTTCAACGCCATAATCCCAGCCAAGCTCATATCCAAACTCCAAAACCCAGGTCTTGGCTCCTCCCTCTGCAACTGGATCCTTGACTTCCTGACCCATAGACCACAATCAATAAGGAAAAGCAACAACACCTCCTCCACGATAGTGGCATGGTGCAACAACAACAACAACAACAATCGCTCCCTCAATGTCAGTAAAACTAAGGAACTGGTCATTGACTTCAGAAAGCAAAGTGTCGTCCATGTCCCTGTCTGCGTCAATGGTATCCTGGTGGAGATGGTTGACAACTTTAAATTCCTAGTTGTAAACATTACCAACAATCTGTCCCGGTCCATCCATGCTGACGCTACATCCAAGAAAGAACAACAGCGCCTATACGTCCGCAGGAAATTAAGGAAATTCGGCATGTCCACATTGACACTTACCAATTTTTACAGATGCACCATTAGAAAGACTCCTATTTGGCTGCATCACAGCCTGGTATGGCAACTGCTCGGCTCAAGACTGTAAGAAACTTCAGAGAGTCATGAACAAAGCTCAGTCCATCACACAAACCTGCCTACCATCCATCGACTCGGACTACACCTCCCGCTGCCTTGGGAAAGCGGGCCGCATAATCAAAGACCCATTCTACCCGGGTTATTCTCTCTTCCAAACTCTTCCATCGGGCAGGAGATACAAATGTCGGAAAACACACTCCAACAGATTCAAAACAACAGGCTGGAGTCTCCGTTCCTGTGGCTATGTCTGCGGTATCCTCCATCCGATGGGGGGCTAGCAGCCGCACAGAGTAAAGCCCACTGCTTTACCTGCGGATACGGCTGGAGAATGGCCGGGTCTATGGCTGAGCACGCGTACTGCAGCGGCCGTGCCGTACAACATTGCACAGGCCGGGCAAAGACACGACCTGCCAAAAACTACCTCCATGTAACCAGCCTCTCCATCCCCCGGACCACCCCCGACCAGTCCCCCCAGCACCCGCCACAGCCCCTCCTGCCAGCGAACTGCTCCCTCCCGACTGTGGCGGTGCTGGACTCAGTCAGTCCAAAGCAGACTGACAGTCACCAGGACACGCCCAGCGATCAGGGAACTGTCATGATATTCAAACATACATGATAACACATACATAATGATAGACCGACCAACAGACCAATTAGCACACATAACACGACAGCCAATCACAGACAGGAGCAGACACAGTATAAGACAAGAAACATGACACCTCCTGACCAGTCCATCTGGAGACAGCACAGGGCCAGGACCTCATTAGCAAGACACTCACACAGTCACAACGTGCTGAGTACCAAGTCAGATGTGTAAATAGTTAGTTGGAATAAAACTGCGTTGTACCAATCGCAACCGTGTTGGTTCGTCTGTACCTCAGAGCACCCAACACCTCATGGTACCAGTGAGTGAATCGATACCTACCGGCAAATCTGCCATCCTGAGCCATGGACACCCGCAACAAACCACAGCCATTGCAAGTTGCTGGGAACCTGGGCACAAATTGGAAGCTCTTCAAGCAGCGATTCGAACTGTTCATGCAAGCCAATGAAAAACAGGGTGCCTCGGATGAAACAAAGATTGCCATGCTCCTCACTCCCGCAGGTCAACACGCCATCGATGTATACAACTCCTTGGTGTTCGCGGAAGGCGAGAACAAATCTAAGTATGACACGGTCCTCCTCAAGCTCGACAAGCACTTCAACGTTGAGGTCAATGAAAGCTTTGAAAGGTATGTCTTTCAGCAGCGCCTGCAAGGTAAGGATGAGCTCTTTCAGTCCTTCCTGACGCACCTCCACATACTCGCGCAGTCCTGCGGTTACGACACCACCTCAGAGTCCATGATCCGGGACCAGATCATTTTTGGCGTTGCCTCCAGTGGCCTATGCCAGCAGCTTCTAAAAATTAAAGGCCTGACCTTAGCATCTGCAGTTGAAGCCCGTGTCCTGCATGAAAATGCGACCAGCCGCTATGCCCAATTTCAGGTGACCGAATCGGCACGGAGGGGGTCCCACGCGATCGAATCGGCAAGCCAGGCTGCCCACGAGGCCGAACGCATCCAGGCAATCGAGTTTCTCCCGGCCTGCGGCCCGGACGAGGGCGGCCGTTTCGCGCGCTTTTTGAGGCCTCCCGCGTTTGTGCGTGCCAAAACCTACGGCAACACTGAGGGACGTGCTGCGCAGGCGCGCCGGACGCAAGACCGAACTGCGCATGCGCAGTGGCGTAACGAACGCCTGAAAATCGATACAACGGATTGAGAAAGACCCAATTAGTTGAGCCAAGTTCAAGGCCAAACCCTTTTCAGTATAAGAGGTATCACCCAAGGGAAAATCTTCCTCTTTTGGCTTTGGCTCTCACCAAAGAGAGAGACCTCCCTAGCAGCTGCATCAGACCACGTAAGTCCCGAGTCAACGCACGCTACGAGATAGACGCTCCGAGTTGCTACCCTGGAAACAGCTCAACCCAGCAGCCTCAGAACCGAGCAACGGCCATTGTTCCTCTGACTGAGTGGCGCCCGAAGATAAGTATAGGCTTTAGTAATAGTGGTAGTTTAGTTTGTAGAGTTTATGCATGAGTAGATTTGACTGTGTGTAAATAAATGAGCATTGCTTTTGAACTTACTAACTGGTGTATCGAGTCATTGATAAGTATTCGGTTCTGAACCTTGTGGCGGTGTCGAAAGATACCTGGCGACTCTTGAGCAAACATGATTAAATAGAGCCAAATTAAGAACCAACCAAAAGTTAGCAACATTTACTGGCAACATCAGACGAGACTTAACTTAGAAGTGGCCTAACCACTCTGAGAGAACCCAAAATTTGAATTGAGAATCCAATTGGGAACAGAAAAACCACAAGCGTCAAAACAGTACTGATCAAGCCTCTGAGATTCGGAAGTGTGTTAATGCATGCATACTAACAGGGATATAAGGTAAACCTGAGAGATTTTATTGCGAAAAACTGTCGGGAGTTTTGTCGGCCGGAAATTAGCGTAAGCCGTACCCGTGTTTACATCACCGCTTTATCACCCCCTGTTCCAAATTCGGTAGAGATCCTAGCAGAGAGAATGGCAATGAAGGCAATGGAATGCCTTATGAACTCCCAGGAATTTCGAGGTCTCAGCAACCAGCAGTAGAGTAGGACAATGCCCCATTTGGGAAGGAGAGATCAGGGAAAGGATGGCCCCTTTGGAGTGAATTCTGTGATAATGAGGAAACAGGACCCGGGAGTATAGGACATACTGGTGGGAGAACCTGTCAGAGATCCACAAGAAGAGCTTGGGGAAAGCTCACAAGCCGATGGCAATCATGTCCTGTTTGGCACAATTGCGAGGCAGAGAGGAGGTCGTTAGGACGCTCCGTAGAGAGATAGAGGAGAGAGACAGAACCAGTGAGGTAGACGTGAGTGAGGTAGAGAAGGAGAATCGAGATTTAAAAGAGCAGTTAGCAGCAAGGGACAGAGAGGTGGATGATGCCAAGCGGGCACATCAGTCTTGTCTCGCGCATTTGAACAGTTTTCAGACACAATACGATAAGGCCTACCAGGACACGCAATGTGCGGTCTTGGTAAGACAAGAAACAGAACAGCAAGTTGAGAAATTGCAGAAACAGTGCAACGATTTAAAAGCAGCCCTACGAGCATTCCATACTTCCACGACGGAACAAAGGCAGAGCTCAGTAGACCATGCAAAGTGCCGGAAGCAAATTGCAGAATTGCAATCTCTGCTGTCCGTGCAAAATGGATTTCAGAGTACATTCGGACCCCAATTAGATCAAGAAAACGGCCCTGATTGGCAGGAATTGAATGAGACTGCCCATAGATACGTACATGGGACATGTTCACAGGAAAAAACCCAGAAAAGGAAAGCGCCCCAACCCCCAACTGAACAGGCAGAACACACCCCCATGAATCCTGTAACCACACACCGCAGGGCCGCAGGAGAAGGAGAAGCATATTTCCTTTACACAACCCCGTTAACCGTGACCCAATTACGGGATGCGTGTGGAAAAATTACACCGTTCCTTCCCACTTCAGACCCCCACCAATTTTTTGTGAAAGTCAGACAACAGGCAACCATGTACGGCCTGGGCAAAAAGAAGCAAGTGAAGCTCACAGTTTTAAGCCTCGACCCTTCAGTCGTAGCAGCCCTTCCCGACCCACAGAATGTAGGAGGAGGCACACTCCAAGAGATGCACACAACGATCCTTGATGCGATCGACTTTAACAGAGGAGACCCCGCAGAAGGCCTAAATAAGGCAAAAGAAGACTGAGCACCCCACAGCGTTTGCTGGATGTTTGTGGATTCACTTTACCGCAGTTTTTGGAGAGTTAACCCGTGCCCATTTGTCCCCAGATAATATGGCCAAATGGACCTGAATTCTAGTCTCTCACGCCACAAAAGCAGGATGAAAAGCTTGCGCAAATTATGACCCCTCAGATGAGGCCCACAAAAAAAAATGGATTTTGAAGAGATTGTCCCACACTTGGGAGCAATCAATTGCAGGCAAAACCGTATTTATAACACCCGATGAAGAGCAGGCAGAAATGAACCCAGTTAAGGCACACCAGAACCCAGCATGGGTAAATGAGGGCAGGAACAGCCAACCTCAGCCAAAACCTCAAGAATGTTATAATTGTGGACAGCTAGGACACTTTGCACGAGAGTGCAATGCGCCCCAGAAGCAGCAGAGAAACCACCCGACAGGCACCCTAAACAAGAATAGGGCAAAGCCGATCCATAGCGTTAGCGCCCGTTCAGAGAGTACAGACCTGAACGGCAACCGACTGACGGTGTTCGGGCTCCCCAACTTGGGTCTGCGACACCCTTTGGGACTCGGGCTCCCCAACTTGGGTCTGCGACACCCTTTGGGACAAGTCCGGTAGACCGGTAGTAGCAGGCAATGTTCGGGGACAACCCGTGGAATTTCTTTGGGACACAGGAGGGTCCCGCATCACACTCAATTCCTCCACGATGTTCCAGCGAGACACGTGGCCCACAACAGACACCATTACACTCAGCGGTTTTACAGGCCATTTACAACAGGGACACATCACAGCCCCTATAGCAATACAGATAGGGAACATCGCAACCAAGCACCCCGTAGTTTTAGTTAATCTGCCCCAGACAGCAGAACATATCCTTGGGATCGATTTCATGAGCTCCCATAACCTCTCTTTTGATCCAGTTAACAAGTGCTTATGGAAAATGGCAAAGGCAGCACGAGCCCCCGCCACGCTCACAGTAGGAGAATGCGTAAATAGGATTAGCTCAGTAGGAGACTTCTGGTTCGACCCTCAAGCCATTAGTGCAGACAAACAGGTTAGGGCAGTCCCGCAGGAACATAAAGCAGCATTTGCACAGCACAAGCACGACTGACTTTGAGAACGTTACAGGTCCCGACCCCAAACCCCAGAAGCAGTACGGATTTCCCCAGGAAGCAGAGGGAGAAATCTCCAAAGTAATAGAGAATTTGTCGGATCAAGGCGTACTCAGATCAGTAGCCTCCACAAACAACGCACCGATTTGGCCCGTCAGGAAACCAGATGGATCATGGTGACTGACCATTGATTACCGGGAACTGGACAAAGTAACGCCAGCAGCAACCCCCACCGTAGCCACGAGTCCCAAGACCATGCCCAAACAGGGACTCCAGTCAAAAGTTTTTTCAGTTTTGGACATTAGTAATGGCTTCTGGTCCATTCCATTGGCTAAAGCGTGCCAATACAAATTTGCCTTTACATTCCAAGGGCAACAATACACGTGGACGTGCCCTCCACAAGGCTTCCACAACTCCCCCTCCATTTTCCACCGACAGCTGACAAATGGATTAGCAAAATTTTCCCGCCCCGATTGTCTGATCCAGTATGTAGATGACTTGTTACTACAGACAGACACAAAGGGAGAGCACATTTTGCTTCTCGCCGACATCCTAGCACTCCTAAAAGAAATTGGTTGGAAAGTCAACTCCAAGAAGGCCCAGATTCTGAAAGAAAAAATGATTTACTTGGGAACAGTGATCACTCATGGTAAACGCGAGATCAAGCACAAGAGAATTGACTCGATTGTCAAATTGCCCCTTCCTCACAATGTCTCAGCCCTCCGGTCATTTTTAGGACTGGTTAGTTACTGCCGAAACCATATTGACGGTTTTGCCACTAAAGCAGCACCCCTTTCCGAACTTCTCAAGAAGCAGGCACCTTGGGAATGGCTTCCACAGCATACAGATGCCGTGGATGCTTTAAAAAGAGCACTCAGCACAGCCCCCGCACGACAGGTCCCAGATCCACATTCCCCGTATGCTAGGAAGATAGCAAGCACCGACCGAACCGTTTCGGCCGTGTTCCTCCAGGAACGCCACGACCAGTTACGCCCTGTAGCATACGCCTCACGCATGTCAGACTATGTAGAGCAAGGTTTTTCTGCCTGTGAAAGGCACCTGCTCGCAGTTTTTTGGGCAGTACAATACTTCGCCTACATTACAGGACTCAACCCCATCACCATCCTCACAGAACACACCCCGACACAGCTATTGTTAGCGGGCCGACTTAAAGATGGCACAGTCAGCCACATTCGCGCAGCCCGTTGGACCCTTCTTTTGCAGGGACGGGACATCACGGTAAAGAGAAGCAAAACCCACACATTCCTTGCCGATAATCTGCAGTATGCAGGCACCCCTCATGAATGTGAGATCATCACCACTAAACACAACACAGGCCCATTTATTCCCAAAACATCCCCCAGGAAAACAGGTAGTACATCCCAGAGACCCCAGCACACAGACACGTGCGCACCCCTGAAGATATATGTGGATGGCTCATCCACAGTGTTAAATGGAGAGAGAATTACCGGTTGTGGTATCTATGTAGAGGATGCGCAGGGATGCGCCCTAGGTGAAATTTCCTTGAAGTTGCCAGGACACTTAGGCTCGCAGGCAGCAGAGCTGGCAGCAATTGCATATATTGTAGACAACCCAGACTCGTTCCCGACCCCAGCAGACATCTACTCAGATAGCTTGAATGTCTGTAATAGTTTGACAGAGTTCCTACCACTCTGGGAAACAAGAGGATTTGGTTCCGCGGACGGTAAAACCCTACCCTCAGCCCATTACTCCGCCATATCTTAGAGACAGCGAAGGATAGGAAATATGGAATAATTAAGGTTCTCAGTCATCACCGTTCTTCCCCCCCTGGTAACGTTAAAGTAGACGCCCTAGCGAAGGCAGGCTCCAGGCATGGTTATTTTTGGAAACCCACCCCCCCCCCCCCCCCCCCCCCCCCCCCCGAAAGCACCCCAGTACACGCAGTTCAGGTCTCACAGACCAACATTCAGGATTTAGCGAAGGCCCAGAAAGAGGACGAGAAACTCAGGGAAGTTTTACAGGGAACCTTCCCAGCCCCGTACGACAGGTTTAAAAACACAATCACCACACACGACGGTGTGATTTTAAAGGATGGCATTTATATAGTTCCCAGCCAGGACAGGAACCAGGTCATTTGTCAGTCCCATGACAATGATGGACACCAAGGAATTGAACCCACCCTAGCCACCTCAGACCGCTTTGTTGGTGGCCTGATTTAAAAATCAATGTCACACACTACGTCGAGAATTGCTTAATCTGTGCGCAGAACAATCCAGACAGATATGTTAAAAAGGCTCAACTTAGCCATACCCGCCTCGTTAATGGACCCTGGACAAATCTCCAGATAGATTATATAGGACCCCTACCCTTGTGCAGAAATGGTTACAAGTATGTGTTGGTGGTCTTAGACACCCTCACAAAATGGGTGGAAGCATTTCCATCACAAACTAATACGGCCAAGACAACGGCTAAAATATTAACACACCACATCTTTACAAGATGGGGCCTCCCACGCAATACAGAGTCCGATCAAGGCTCCCATTTCACCGGACGTGTAATGAAAAACGTCCTCACGATTTTCGGCATTAGACAAAAGTTCCATATCGCATACCACCCCCAGTCAAGTGGTATTGTAGAACGAATGAAAAGGACATTGAAAGCCACCCTCAGGAAAATGGTACAGCAGAATAACAGCACCTGGGATTCAGTACTCCCATTCGCTTTAATGTTTTTAAGAAACACGGTATCTACATCCACAGGATACACCCCCCACACTCTCATGACCGGACGCCCCATGAAAGGCACTGGGTATTTATTAGGACTGGATTTGGCCAGCCCTGCAGTTACAGCCCTCACACATGGAAATGCGGCCACACAACTAGTACAGAACATAAAGGCAGCCCAACCCGCCGCAGCAGTGAGACTTGGAATCAGGAAGAAACAGAGCAAGGTCTGTTTCGACAAAACAGTACACGCCACTGAGTTTACAGTAGGGCAACAAGTTATGCTTTCCCTTTACAACCCCAGTTCATTCCTCTCACCAAAGCTTTCCGGACCGTACTCCATTTCGGACAAAGTCAGCCCCTCAGTATACAAAATAACCTATCCCAATGGTAAGTCTGCGTGGTTTCATATAAACCAGCTCAAGGCTTACTTCTCACAGAATAACCACACACACCACATCCTGCTCGCAGCAGCAGACGAGCATGCCCCACCCACAGATGACGTATTCCTACCCTCCCCCAACCACTCCAGCCCGTCCTCAGACACGACTTCAACTCCGCCCCCAGAGGCACAACTCCGCCTCTCCCTTTCCTCAACCAGCAGTGACAGCGACAGTGATAGCGATCACGATGACGACAGCCACAGCACACCACATTACGACTACACTCCTGCACCAGGCCCCACTCCCAGTAAATCTGAGCATGATTCTACCGACCCATTTGAGATCACTTATATCAAAGCCCCTGACCCAGACCCACCGCCCGACGATTACGGATTGAAGCATAGTAGCTCCAACCTCGACACACGATTCTGGCACCAAGACAATTCGTTCAGGCTCATCCTGAATGATGAGATGGACCCTAATTCGCCCCAAGCATCTTTAGCACGGTTACTACAGACAAGCGTTTGGCAGCCGGGAGAAGATGATGACTTAGAGTCTGACTCCCACCAAACAAATCCCTTTGCGACCCTGTTTGATATTGAGCAGTGAGGTGTCCAAATGATGGAGAAAAAAGGAACCGCTGGTGTCCTTTCTGATGGTACCTGCACCATGTTTGTTGAATGTTTGTTCGTTAGTGTTATCGTTAAGTGCTGTGTGTAAACTCAGAAAGATTTTTCACAGCCCCACGTCACCACTCCTTTGACACCCAATGACTGTTAGAGGAACTAGTTTGTCCCCAGAAACTTGTTAATGGAACAAGTTTGTC
Source organism: Scyliorhinus torazame (assembly GCF_047496885.1). NCBI lineage: Eukaryota > Metazoa > Chordata > Chondrichthyes > Carcharhiniformes > Scyliorhinidae > Scyliorhinus > Scyliorhinus torazame. The sequence goes on from NC_092712.1 coordinate 91,499,835, forward strand.
CGAGACAATAGTTCAGAGGAACTAGTTTGTCGACAGAGCCCGACTCATAGTTGCTCTCCTAATTCGAAAGGCAGCCCCCCACGACGGCCACATTCTTACCCATTCTTGCCGGTTGCTCAGACAGTGGAGAAACGGCATTGGTCCCCGTCCTGCCTGAGGACCCCCCTCTGGTCAGCTACGCTCGGGTAGAGCACATACGGCATTGATCACCGTCCTACCCGGGGATTCCACCCATTTCTTACCCGCCGCGGCCCATACGCACCCCATTTTGGCTCGTTAAGTTCGAAATTGTTTTGTTTTGTTTTGGCAACCCTTAGGTTGCTTCCCTATGCTATTTACATCCTCAAACACTGGGATGGTAAATCACACAGGTGGCGAGACAGCTCGCAGTACGGCAGTACTTTTCGTAGATGTCTTGTCCAAATATTCAGTTTAAAAACATTTTTTTTAAATGAGGGAGTCACAGATGGTGACCAATTATAAAGGGAAATTGGCAATAAAGGACAGACAGACAGACATACGAGATCTTAAGCAAGATAATAACAGATATTATGCTTGTGTTCACAGAACTCCAGAAACTCAGGAACCCAGGGGAAGACAAAGAAGAAGTCCGAGAAAGATGAAGACACGACTTCGTGTTCACATGGATCTTAGCGGGATCCCTTCAGTTGCGCGCGGACGCTACCCCCCTGACCCCTACCACACAAACCGTAAATGACTCTCACCCCTGTAATACACGGAACCCCGAGATAACTAGCCCAGCGACAGCTAGCAATACCCCGACCTGGTGTGATAAGTGTATCACCTGGTACTCACTCTCATATGTAGTCGAAGCACTCTTAGTGCTGGCGATACTTTGCAGTGTCGTGCAAACGTTTAGAGTCAGGAAATGGCGAAACAGAGCATATCACTCTCGCACCCCGGTCTACAGATTTAGGTCCCCCCATTTTCGGATTTCACCAGACCCATTGGGACGGATTAAAGAGCATCCATTTTGTTTCATGTATTCTATGGAATAAAGAGATGTAAACCTGTGTGTCTGACTGCCAGTCCAGAGAAATTTGTGTGCTGCTATTTTGTACAGTTTAAGATGTATAGATTATTTTTGGATTGTTTGAATGAGGATAGTTTATTGAGAATAGTTAGAGGTTCCAGTTTTTTAATTCTTCTGTAATGCATGTATTAATGCCATGGCGCCCCGTAGAATTTTATGATAATGAATGTATTTAAAATGGTTTTAGGTAAAATTGTGATGCATCGGATAGGACAGTGTAGAGCCTAAGCATGGGTGCCCCGGGGATCAGAGGATGAAGAGCCATAGTAATGTGATCCTTCACGCTTCACGTTGAGGATCACAAGGAGGGCGTGTAGTCATCTGGGATGGCCACGTCCCGATTACAAAATGGACACCCGCAAAGAATGCAGGGAAAATTGGACAATGCTAAGAAACAAGCAGGTGCAAGCTCTGTCTGTTGATTAGAACATTAAACGCTCAGACAGGACAGAAACTACCAAACTATCTACATACTAATGAGCCATCTCCGGGGACAAAAGGGAAACATTTAGATGCACAATGTTAGGACAGACTCCCCGGTGCCAGAAGAAACTAAGACAAAGCAGACTGACAGTCACCAGGACACGCCCAGCGATCAGGGAACCACCCTCTATTGGAGGAAAATCGATACAACTGATTAAGAAAGACCCAATTAGTTGAGGCCAAGTTCAAGGCCTGCCCAAAATAGCATGAAGCCCTTTTCAGTATAAGAGGTATCACCTAAGGGAGAATCTTTCTCCTTTGGCTTTGGTTCTCACCAAAGAGAGAGACCTGCCGAGCAGCTGCATCAGACCAAGTAAGTCCCAAGTCAACGCACGCTACGAGATAGATGCTCCTAGTTGCTACCCTGTAAGCAGCTCAACCCAGCAGCCTCAGAACCGAGCAACGGCCATTGTTCCTCTGACTGAGTGGGCTCCCGAAGCTAAATATAGGCTTTATTAATAGTGGTAGTTTAGTTTGTAGAGTTTATGCATGAGTAGATTTGACTGTGTGTAAATAAATGAGCATTGCTTTTGAACTTACTAACTGGTGTATCGAGTCATTGATCAGTATTCGGTTCTGAACCTTGTGGCGCTGTCAAAAGATACCTGGCGACTCTTGAGCAAACGTGATTAAATAGAGCCAAATTAAGAACCAACCAAAAGTTAGCAACAACGCAATAACAAATCTAAATCGAAAACCTAAATTATGCAAAGGCACTCAGTGCTTGGTTAAAGGACCCAACATTGAGAAGGGGCCATAGAATCTCATGACAAAGAAGGAGGCCATTTGGCTCCTCATGCCTCTTTGAAAGAACAATCCAATTTGTCTCATTCCCCACCATGTAAAGTCTGTGTAACTACTTCATTCACATTTTATGGCTATTCTGGTGCATTTTTAGGTTATGTCAGCTTTTTGCTGGATTTCCAGTTGGATGTGTTTGGGAATGGGAAATAAATTTACCAATTCTGTCAGACAGAATCTGAACACCCAATTCTCAGTTATACATTGGGAAGCACTTACAAAGATAGACAGACACCAAGATAGCAAGATGACATGTTTAATATTGTCATCACGCACAGGGGACACTCACAACTTACTAATAAGTAACACTACCTGGTTGGAATTATTTGATTTTAATGGTATTTTTCATTGACATTTCTGTTCGGTCATGCTCCTTGAATTATAATCGATATGAAGATGTCAGTCAGTCTTGGGCCTAATATGATTCTAAATCTACCAGAGTTACTTTATATATAAAATCTCCTGTCACTTTCCTGCAGCCCATCATCGACTGAGTTTTCTCCAGTGCTTGTAGCAATAACAGTCCCTGTCCTGCAAACCCTTTTGCATGAATTATTGAGACAATGTCAATTCTTTACCCCCAGTGATCTTGCTAAAGGGAAGTGAAGACCTATGGCATTGCTGGCATCAATTTTCAGGAAAGGAAATGAAGTGTAACAGAGCAGAACAGCTGTTCTCTTGCCATTTTCTGCACTACTTATTATTCTTGGAGATTTTCAGCAGCATTGGTTTGATATGAAATAGCATTAGTTATGGTTATGTGTCTGCTGCTGTGCCTGAGAAGCTTTTGTTTGATTGACCAGCTTTGAATTGCTTTAAAGATTATCACGATTTATTACCTGTAAGTCATTGACCATATCTGATCTGGAGTAGCACATACTTAGCTGGTCGTTCGTGCATAAGCTGCTTTTCGAGAGCCGTGGTGCTTGCTAGTGCTGTTGGTTCCTGATTCCCAGCTCTTGCACAATGGGCAACGACTCCAAAGTAAAATTGGTGGACTTGTTAACGTCAGTTCGCCCAACATTAATGAATTCAGCAAGCTCATTCTGTGATTGTTGCTCACTTACTGGGAGAGCTGGCAGCACTATTGTGGCGGAACAAGATGTGCAAGTTGGTTGAGGTTGCGGGGGATAGGATGGGAGAGTGGGACGAGATAGGGTGCTCTTTCAGAGGGTTAGTGAAGACTTGATGGGCTGAATGGTCTCCTTCTGCTCAGTAGATATTCTATAATTAATATGAGTCAAGAAAGGTAGTGTCCCAATACTGACCCTGGGGAAACTCCACTATATAACTTCGTCTAGTCTGGAAAAAGGACCATTCATCATTATCCTTGGGCTGGATTCTCCGTTATTCGGACTATGTCCCCACGCCGGCGTCAAAACGGTGGAATTTTATGCCAGAAAAACTGACATGAAAGGGCCACGGGTGGGCAGCACGGTGGCGCAGAGGGTTAGCCCTGTTGCCTCACGGCCCCGAGGTCCCATGTTGGATCCAGGCTCTGGGTCATTGTCTTGTGGAGTTTGCACATTCTCCTTCGTGTTTGCGTGGGTTTCACCCCACAACCCAAAACAATGTGCAGGCTAGGTGGATTGGCCACGCTAAATTGCCCCTTACTTGGAAAAAAATGAATCGGGCACTCTAAATTTGTAAAAAAAAAAAAAAAATTTCATGAAAGGGCCACAAATTCTTGGCAGATATACAGCATCTTGCAAGAACTTTGGTATTTGGGATGTTATCCTGCCACTTCTTGTTCACGAATTGTTGCAGATAGATTTGAAGCAGCGAAGGTGGAATGCATCTAGATGCTTTATGTGACGCCAGTAAATAACACAATCATAGTGTAGTGATGTGAGAACCAATGCCTTGTGGAGTTTAATTTTTGTTTTGAGACAACTCTATGCTTTCAGTAAAGCCTATGGGTAAGCCTACCAAATACAGAGCGCGTTTCTGTCAGGTGATGGGTAATTGTATCATCCGACATAGAAAATGCTAGAGAAAATGCTCACAAGGTAGCAGAACATCTGAACTGAGTTGAGGGGTGTATTGTTGACTGGGACTATGGGATCTCGGAGCTTATGGCCAGGAGCTGGTTGGTACAAAATCGCTGACTCTTCTGACTTGTAATTGCCAAAGCATTCTGAAGCTTGAACAAAGCAGTCAACAAGCAGTCAGAAGTCCTTGTGAACATATGCTATGAGAGCGCAGTCACTGGCAAACAGGAGTCCCCTTAGTAGTTGCCCTGTAGTCATTGTGCAAGCCTTGAGCCTGAGCAATTGAAGAAGTGAATGTGTACTCCTCTGTCAAGGGGTTGGATTCTCCGCCAGCGGAATACTCTGTTTTGCCGGCAGCCCGGGGGTTTCCTGACGGCCTGGGGCTGCCCCACAATGGGAAACCCCATTGACCAGTCAACGGCTGGTAACGGAGCATCCTGCTGGCGTGTTGAAACAGAAATGTGGCGCGGCGGAGCGGAGAATACAAGAGCATGGTTGAAAAGTAGATTGGTAAACAGAACAGGAGCCATTACGCAATTTTGCTTGGTGCCATGGGTGACGGGAAAGGCATTTGATGAGGCATCATTCTGCATCACAATATCATGCCGTCATGAAATGTGTGGATAATCCTGATCACCTTTTCATTGCAGCCTTATTTGGACAGTACCTAACACAGGCCTTCACATTTTACTGTATTGAAGGGGTCACAAACACCAGGAACTCTTCTTGTTTTGAACACGGGACTTTACATGAATTTGATGTGCAGCTACGATCATGTCGGCCAGTTCTCATCCAACATGAAAGCCACACTGAGATTCTGGATAGACCGAGTCTGTAAAATGAGTGACAATGCTGTTGAGAATAACCCTTTCAAAACTTATTCCAGTAATGGACAGAAGTGAAATACCGACTTCCGGTGGCGATCACGAACGGAGCGGCCGCAGCAAAGACGCTCCCGCACAGCCACAAAATCACGGCTTTTTTTGGGGGGGGGGGTTAACCTGGGGAATTTTCAACAAAAAAAAATTAATAAATTCCTTAGGCCCCGCGAATTTGGCCCTGCCCAGGCGCCAAAGCTCCGATCCACGGAGCTGGAGAGGGAGAGGGGAAAAAAAGGAGAGATCGGTCCCGGTGAGCTGCACATGGAGGAGGAGTGGGGATCGCTCAGAAACGGCCTGAAAGTCGGAGCACAGAGAGGGTCACAAGGACAAAATAAGAATCTTTTAATTCAACCTTCCTTGTTCCTCTCCTGCAAATTTTTTTTAAAAAAGAAAAACTTTTTTTAAAGGGAAAAAAAAACTTTCCCCCCCCCAAAAAATCCCTTTTTATTTAAAAAAATTGTTTTTAAAAGGAAGGCACAGACAGAAATATGTCTCCAAATAATAAATTGAGGGGACGGCGATATGCAAGAAGGAACAGCAGCAAAGGCGAAGGAAAAAAGCAGGAGCTGCGGCCGCGCAGGTAGACGATCCCACGGGACGAGGCGGAGGTTCAGGCGAATCAGGAAGCGGAAAAGCTGACGAGCCGAGCAGGAACAGGACGCGGCAACCATCCCCCCTCGCACAGGGGGAGGAATGAAGAAGCGTGCTGAAAACGGAAATAAACACCATAAAGGAGGAGATAAAAACAAAGATAAACGCCATGAGGGAGGCATTCAGGACGGAGCTCCACACAATAGAACATAGAACATAGAACAATACAGCGCAGTACAGGCCCTTCGGCCCACGATGTTGCACCGAAACAAAAGCCATCTAACCTACACTATGCCATTATCATCCATATGTTTATCCAATAAACTTTTAAATGCCCTCAATGTTGGACAATGATGAAGGAGATGCTGGCGGAGGCAACAGAAAAAATGCAGCGAACCATCAACGGCCTGGAAAGGGAGGTGGAGGTGCAGGAGAAAACTATTCAGGAGTTGGAGAGGGCCGCCTCGGACCAGAGCGACAGGATGGTAACTCAGGAAACCGAGGTGAAAAGGCTGGTAACGACCCAGGGGAGCTTAAGAGGGAAAGTGGAGGACCAGGAAAATAGGTCCAGACGGCAGAATGTTAAAATAGTGGGTCTGCCAGAGGGGATGGAGGGCAGAGATCCAACAGGCTACGTCACCCAAATGCTGAGCAAGCTAGTGGGAAGGGAGAAGTTTCCAAACCCCCCAGAAATCGACAGGGTGCACAGGTCGCTCCGACCCAGGCCCAAAGCCGGGGAGCAGCCCAGAGCGATTATCGTGAAGCTGCACAGGTTCCAAGACAGGGAAAAAATCCTAAAGTCGCCCCGCAGACGAAAGCGAACACGTGGGAAGGGAAGACCATAAGGGTGTACCAGGACATTGGGTCGGACCTGACCAAAAGAAGGGCTGAATTCAACAGGGCCAAATCAGCACTACACAAAAGTAATGTGAAATTTGGGATGTTATTCCCGGCCAAACTCTGGGTAACATTTGAGGAGAAGGAGCTGTTTTTTAACACCCCAGCGGCAGCGGAGGAGTTCGTTAGAGCAAACAAACTGGGGGAGGGACAGCCGCAACAGTCATCATGAAAGCGACGGGGATGGACAAGAAAGGAAGAATCGGAACAAAGAGCAGCGGGCAGACCGCAAACAGAGACAATACGATCACGATCTGTACACACGTGTTTGGTGCACTGTGCGGGACTGTGCTGACTCGATCCTGGACTCGTTCCACCTCTCAATGCAATGGGGGGGAGGGGGGAGCGAAGCAAGGTGAATGAGGGTGAAAAAGGCGGACAGGAGGGCGAGACAAGGGCTAGCAAAAGGAAGGTAAAACAGGACCAGAGCAGGGCAAGTGCTGGGAGGGGGGCCACCGTGCTAGCGAGGAGGGCTAACAAGGGAGGGCAGGAAGAAAGGAGGGCCGCGGCACGCTTCTCAGGGGAGAGGGAGCGCCTGGCACAAAGAGAAGGGGAGGGCAGGGCAGAAGGGGGGGGGAAGAACAAGGGGGGGGGAAGAACAAGGGGGGGGGGGGCAGAGGAACAGGGACTAAGGGGGGGGGGGAGAGGAGTCGGGGGGAGAGCGCAGAACTAAAGAGAAGCAAAGGGAAGGGTGAGGTCGATAAGCAGCACGAACACAGGCCTCGGCAGGCATGGAGCAGGGCGAGGAACCAAGACGGTGCTACAAACAGCCACTCAGGAGGGCTTCAGGACGAAGGGAGGCCCTGGAGTGCAGGGGCGCAGCCACGTGGCGTACACACAGCTGGCGGCCATGGTGGGTGCCCCCTGGACAAAAGGAAACCCTGGAGCCCTGGGGCCCGACCTCATGGTGAGAGCGGTGACCGCGGCCATTTTGTACGGCCCCTAACGAAGGGAAACCCCGGAGGGCAGGGCGCATCCACCAGGTAAGTATGGGTGACCCCGCAGGACCGGGGGGGGGGGGTCAAAAACCCCCTACCAGGATTCTTACCTGGAACGCAAGGGGACTCAACGGCCCGATCAAAAGATCCAGAGTCTTCACCCACCTAAGAAGCCTGAAAGCAGACATAATCTACCAACAAGAGATGCACCTGAGGGAGAAGGATCGACGGCTGGTAAGGAAGTGCTGGGTGGGACAGACATACCACTAATGCTACGGGACGAGGGCTCGGGGAGTAGCAATATTAATTAGTAAGAGGATGAATTTACGGAAACCAAGACAGTTACGGACCCAGGGGGACGGTACGTCATGGTCAGCGGTGTCCTGGAAGGGGCACTGGTCGTACTGGCAAATGTGTACACTCCCAACTGGGACGACATAGAATTCATAAAGAAGACCATGGCAGAAATCCCCGACCTTGACACACACCGACTTCAACTGTGTACAGGACCCACTGACCGACCGATCAAACCCCAGAGCAGGGAACTAGATGGGCATGGCTAGGGAACTAGGAGCATTTATGGAGCAGATGGGGCCGGTGGACCCATGGAGGTTCCTGCACCCGGGAGAGAAGGAATTTTCATACTTCTCACAAGTGCACAAGGTATACACCCATATCGAATTCTTGGCAGTGGGGAAATCGGTGCTTCCAGGGATCACGGGAACGGAGTACTCCGCGATCGTTATCTCTGACCACGCTCCACACTATATGGATGTGAGGTTGGAGACAGGCCATGCCCAGCACCCCACATGGAGGCTGGACACGGACCTCCTGGCCAACAAGGCCTTCTGTCAGAAAGCATCGCGGGCCATAGGCGACTGCGTGAGTAAGAACCAAAATGGGGAGGTCTCATCCTCCACGTTCTGGGAAGCACTGAAGGCCGTGATTAGAGGAGAGATCATAGCCTACAAGGCAAGCAGAGATAGGGAAGAGAGGGTGGCCTGGCAACAACTGGTGGACTCCATCCTGGAAGTCGACAGAAAATACTTCAAGGCCCCGACCGTAGGGCTGCTGGTGGAGAGGAAAAAGCTGCAAATGGACTTTGAAATGAAAATGAAAATCGCTTATTGTCACAAGTAGGCGTCAAATGAAGTTACTGTGAAATGCCCCTAGTCGCCACATTCCGGCGCCTGTTCGGGGAGGCTGGTACGGGAATCGAACCGTGCTGCTGGCCTGCCTTGGTCTGCTTTAAAAGCCAGCGATTTAGCCTAGTGTGCTAAACTTTAACCTGCTATCCACTAGGAAAGCAGTGTACCAACTCCGTCAGACACGGGGGACCTTCTACGAACACGGAGACAAGGATGGCCGCCTATTGGCTCACCAGCTGAGAAAGCAGGAGCCACAAAGGAAATAGCACAGGTAAAGGATAGCAGAGGCAGACTGGTAACAGAACCAAAGGAGGTCAATTGGCCATTTGAGACCTTCTACCAGGGACTGTACACCTCCGAGCCCCCCCAACGGGGACGCGGGGATTAAACTGTTCCTAGACGGACTGGAACTACCAGTTGTGGGGAAGACAGATGGGTGGAGCTGGAAGCATCAATAGACCTGGGAGAAATCATGGAGAGCATGAACTCCATGCAGGCAGGGAAGGCAGCGGGACCCGATGGGTTCCCGGCGGACTTCTACAAAAAATTTGCACCAGTCCTGGCCCCACACCTAAGGGACATGTTCGCGGACTCACTGGCAAGGGGCACCCTGCCCCCAAAGCTAGCACAGGCCACAATTTCACTGATACCCAAAAAAGATAAAGACCTGACGGAATGCGGATCATAAAGACCCATTTCACTTGGGTAAGAACCCAAGAATCCCAAAGCAGACACTGCAAAGAAGGAAAATCAAAGGGGGCTTGGCCTCACCAAACCTACAATACTACCACTGGGTAGCAACAGCAGAAAGAGTGAGGGGATGGGTACAAGAATCTGACACACATCGGGTACAAATGGAGGAGGCATCCTGTAAAGGAACGACCCTCCACGCCCTGGCTACAGCAGCACTTCCATCCCCCTCAACAAGATACACAACAAGCCCAGTGGTAGCGGCCACACTGAGAACATGGACCCAGCTCAGACAACACTTTGAGATAACTAAAATGTCCCCCATGGCCCCCATCTGCGGCAATCACAGATTCCCCCCAGCCATGCTAGATACCACCTTCAAACGATAGATGCGGGACGGGGGCACATTGACGGTCGGGGACTTCTACGTAGGGCACAGACTGGTGACACTAGACAAACTGACGAGGAAGTGGAGGCTAGCAAAAGGACAGGAAATGGACCACCTCCAAACAAAACACTTCCTCCGCAAAGAGACAGTGGGGTACCCTGGGGCCCCAGAAAGCACACTACTAGAGGACCTGATAGGCATAAGCAGCGAGAAGGGGGGGGGGGCTATGTGGGAAAATATACAGACAGCTACTGGACAGAGCCCGGACACTACTGGACGGGACCAGGCAAAAATGGGAGGACGAACTGGGGGCAGAGGTAGGGTGGGGACTCTGGGGTGAAGCACTGAGCAGGGTGAACTCCACCTCCTCCTGCGCAAGGCTAAGCCTAATGCAGCTCAAAGTGGTGCACAGAGCGCACCTGACCAGAACCTGAATGAGTAGGTTCTTCCCGGAGGTGGAGGACAAATGTGAATGGTGACAGAGGGGCCCGGCCAACCACACCCACATGTTTTGGGCTTGCCCCAAGCTTGCTGGGTTCTGGACAGCCTTCTCCAAGGCAATGTCCAAGGTTGTGGGGGTGAGGGTGAAGCCATGCCCAATAGTGGCAAACTTTGGGTTATCGGAGCAGCCAGAGTTACACATGGGGAAGGGGGCCAACGCCCTTGCTTTCGCTTCCCTAATCGCACGCCGGAGAATCCTGCTCGGCTGGCGATCGGCAGCACCACCCACAGCTGCAGACTGCCTTGCTGACCTCTCGGAATTTCTCCACCTGGAGAAGATTAAGTACGCCATCCGAGGGTCAGAGGAAGGCTTCCTGGATACTTGGGGGCAGTTTGTCGGGCTGTTCCAAAACCTGTTCGAGGCCAGCAACGAGGAGTAACCTGATAAGCTTTTTTAAAAAATGTTTTTGTATTAAAACACCAAGATAGATGAGGGGGTGGAAGGAAGGCAGGGAAACCACGAGAGATGATTCCACTCTGTCCGTAAAATAAAAGAAAAGCACAGCCGAAGCCGGGAGGGGGGTGGGGGGAACCATAGACTGATCCAGAGGGCAATGAAAGGCACGTAGGGTCAGTTAAACGAAGGACAAACTAAACCTCTGTATAATAAAGAAAATTAGCGCCGGCGGGAAAAATGTGATGTGTATATACACAACTGTTTATAAATATGAGAAATGCCAATAAAAAGTTTTTTTTTTTTTAAAAGAAGTGAAATACCACAATGATTGTCACAGATTAACTCACCTTCCTTCCATTTGTACAGGTGAATTAGAAACATCCCTGCAGTCCTAGGGCACAATACCCTAGGCCTTGGCTTTGTAACACTGAGGAAGGAACAACATTTTTTGAAAAGGCAGGAAGAGCTTCCCCAAGCCACCAAATTACAGGCATCGCTCCCTCGAAGGATACAGGTACAATTCCCATCGGCCATTGACACAGATGAAATACAGTTTGAAACTCTCATGTGAGGATCAGCACAGAATAAATATGGCACTATGTTTGAAGCAACCACAAAACTGCTCTGAATTCTTTTTAAGGCAAGGAGCACTTGTAATTAAATGCTTCTCTGAAAAGCAGCTATGTTTTTTTGCAATCGAGAAGTTGATTACCAGAAAGTAGCAAGGTGGACCAAGCGCCTGTTGGAGAACCTGCCTGATTTTCATTCAGTTGTGGATGAAATAAAATATTTAAAGTATCTTTTATTTTGGCAACAGTAAATGTCTATTTTGTTTTGACAGCATTGAAGCAGAAAACACTATATGCATACAGGAAATATTATCCAGCAGCCCACACCATAGGAAAGGTCAAACAGCTTATGGAAAGGGAGGGAAATCAGAAAGAAATCAGAAGTCATGGGCTTTGAGTTATAAAAAGAGGTACATTTGAAAACTTACAGAGGAGTGACATCGAGCGGTGCATAGGCGCCCTGAAGATGCGGTTCAGATGCCTGGTGGCATCTCTCCAATATAGGCTTAGGAGGGTCTTCCACACCGTGGTGGCCTACTGTGTCCTGCACAACCTCACACTGCAGAGGGGTGACATGCTGGATGAGGAGGAGGATGAACGCCAGGCCTCCTCCGACGAGGAGGATGCAAGGGAGGGCCAGGATGGACAGGGCATGGGGCCCGGGCAGGTACAGAGGCCACACAACGTGTGCGCCAGGGTTGCTGCGTCGTGGAGCACCTCATAACCTCCAGGTTTGCTGACTAGGTGGCCTAGCTATCGGCAGCTCAATCACCCAGTCACATCTCCACCTCCCCTCCCCACCTTCCATAGCCACCCACTCCCTCCCCTGCCCCCCCTTCCTGCACTCCATCCTCCCCCCACCTCAGCACCTGCACCCCCCTCTGAGATTCCCACCAGCTTCGCTACAGGGTGTTGGCCCTGAATCGGCAATATCAGCAGGTCTGGTCCATGGGATGGTGGGGGATAACGGCTCGTGGTGTGATGAGCTCTGGTGCCTCGTGTCATCTGACAGAGTCCGACTCCTGCCCCGGTGTCACATTGCACTGTTCACCTGGATGTTCCCTGCATGCATGCTAGCCTTTCCATCTCATGGGCCCACTGACCTTCCAGGGAGGGGGGTGGTGATGGGTCACTCACTGGTATCCCGAACACATGATGCCCCACACCTCTGGCCCAATCCCCTGTCGCCTCCGAGGGCAGCTCAGGGGGGGTAACGTTAGACTGTCATGGGGACCCTGCCTGTGGCTCCCTCCAACTCGCACACCACCGGCCCCCACATCACCGGCCCCCACACCACCGACCCCCACCACCTGACACACCCTTCGGATAGAGAGCCAAGGCAGTTCGGAATGTCAGAGAATAGGGTGTCCAACCTGATATATAATCAGGTATTGTGCCTTAACCACTAACGCTAACCTATGTGCTTCACCCCTACCAACTTAATTGGTGCGTCTATCTTTCTAATCTTACAGGTCCATCTAGGTGTGTCCCCAGGTACATCAGATGTGGAGGTGGCTTTCTCCGTATTCCGCCCTGTGACCTGGATTCCCTCTCGCAGCCGTCCTCCAGAGAGATGGGCCTGGGTGGCCCCGGCAGTTTTCTGGGTGTCACAGGTGGCATGATGCCACCCTGTTCTGCCTGCTGAAAGGAGTTGCTCCTTCTCCTCTAATCACAGGCCGTTTCGCCCACTTTTGTTGCTGACGTGCTCATTATGTGGTGTAAGGGCCCTTCCTGTTGATTCCTTTATTTCCCATTTCTTTTATTTTGCTGTTATAATTTTGATCCATGGATGTTTAATACCTTTAAGTCGAGCAGAGGGCGGTGAGGAACTCAAGGGTTACAAAGTAGTGCACTGTGCTGGCTTTTGCACAGCAGAACTAAGACTTTTTGGTATCTGAGGGATCAGAGGGATTTGGTTCAATTGGTTTGCTGGTGTTATGCATTTGGAGAAGTTGCTGGAGTTCCCACTTTAGCCACAAGCAGTCATCCCATCACAAATTGCGCCCAGAATCGTGTTCCTTTGCAACAGTTTTTTATTTTTCCCCTCAACTTTCCTCGCAAACTCATTTGCATATCACAAAGTGTTAAATCGGCCACAAACCCCAGTGCAACATTTTCGAACATTTGTATTTTTAAAAACTGCTGTTTCAAAGAAAAAAGGTCAGAAACCCCTGCGCTTGAAGGCTGTTCAAATGTCTTCTGCTGATTGCTGCAGCAGCAAATGTTATTTTTTTCTCTCAATGTTTTGCTTTTACTTTTCCTCCCTGGAGTGTCCCTATGGATCTGCAAGCCCCACATCATCAATGAGAGGTTCTCAGGAATAAAAATGAGATAAGGCCATGGACCATAAGACAGAGGACCAGAATTAGGCCATTCGGCCCATTGGGTCTGCTCCTCATTCAATCATGGCTGATATGTTTCTCATCCCCATTCTCCTGTCTTCTCCCCATAACCTCTGATCGCCTTATGATTCCCTGTGAGTATATATATATATACACACATATATTTGGCATTATAACAGAGGAAGGGAAAGTGTGGGACGGATGGTCAAAGGGAATGTGAAGTGGCATATAAAGAGAATGCACCCTTCAAGATATTACTCCTGGCCATGAGTAAAGAATAGGTTCTATGAAGAACTTACTTAGGAACTGTATGTTACTGTCATGATATTTAGATCAGCATATCATGGTGCAATCAAACACACACTGATGGACATGCAGTAGGACCAACCAACACACATACAACATCGCAGCCAATCACCAGTGAGAGCACACGCACTATAAAAACAGGGGACACTACGGTTCCCGCTCATTCCAGCAGCAGCCAGCTCAGAGCATCGAGATCAGAGCCTGCCACTCAGACATTCACCATGTGCTGAGTGCCTCACCCAGATAGTGATAGGACAGGGTCCACAGATCAGCTGGTAATGCACGTACCCAAGTTAGCAGTGTGCTGTTACAGTTGAGTAGTTAATAAAATTGAGTTGCACCATCTCCAGCCGTGTTGGATTGTTTGTATATCAGAACACCCAACACGACATGATACCAGAAGTGGACGCAAACCAGCGCCTGAGAGACCTACCTGCAACGCATCAGCAATCCGCCGTCCTGCACCATGGAGAACATCAACACGCCGCCGCCGTTCCGAATCACTGGCAATCTCGGGGTCAATTGGAAACTGTTCAAGCAGCGCTTCCAACTCTTCCTCGAGGCTACAGACAGGGAGAATGCATCGGACACCAGGAAAATTGTCCTTCTTCTCTCCACAGCGGGGCAACACACCATCCACATCTTTAACTCCCTTACATTTGCAGATGGCGAGGACAAAACCAAATACAAGACGGTGCTCCGGAAGTTCGACGAACACTTCAGCGTTGAAGTAAACGAGAGCTTCGAGAGGTACCTGTTCCAGCAGTGCCTGCAGGGTAAGGATGAACCTTTCCAGTCTTACTCAACACACCTCCGGATCCTCACGCAGTCCTGCGGCTATGGGACCACCTCTGACTCCATGATACGCAACCAGATAGTTTTCAGGGTCATGTCGGACACCCTGCGCCAGCAGCTCCTTCAGGTCAAACAACTCACCCTGGCAACTGCCGTCGAGATCTGTGTCCTGCACGAGAATGCCACCAGCCAGTACTCACACATCCAGGCGGCCGAAACGGCGCGGCACGGGCCCCACGAGGCGGAGCGGGTCCGGACGATCGAGTACCTCCCCGGCTGCAGCCTGGAGGAGGCCGGCCATTTCGAGCGGTTTCCGAGGCCTCCCGCACTTGTACACGCCAAAAGAGGGGAGCTGACGCAGAGGAACGCGATGCGCAGGCGCGCACTACGCAAGACCGCACCGCGCATGCGCGGTATCGCAACGAACGCACTGACGTCACGACGTGTGGCAACTGTGGCTCCGCCCATTTAAAGCGGCAATGTCCTGCCAAAGCGCGACAATGCCTATGCTGTGGCAGGTTGGGCCACTATGCTGCCTGCTGTTGAACAGCTCACCCTGCCAACTCGTACCCGTTTAACCAGCCTCGCAGAAACGTTCGGGCAATTCAACCCACGTTCACCGAGTCCAATCCCGACGTCATACAGACCAGTGAGACTGAGGACAGGGAGCCCTTCCACGTTGCTGTCATTAACGAGAACAAGCTGTCCCCGAGTCGAATGCACCAGCCGATGTCACTGCACAGCATTGATCCGGACGACGAATGGTGTGCCACCCTGACGGTCAACCCGAATTCGTCGCCCACCTGAGAGACTTAATTTATGAACCTTTTCATATTGGACTCACTGACATGTTCTGACATACTGTTTCAGACTTTTTGCCATACTGCTTAAGATTGTTCTTGTTTGTTAATAACATTGGTTTCGTTCTTGGTGTAACATAGTTAGTTTCTGCACCTGGCACCTTCCTGTGTATATAGTATAGCCACATGGACATATTGTTGTAAATATTGCACACACATGATTAGATGCACTCACCACACTTCTTTATTTATCATGTAGGCACATAGTCTTTGCGAAAAGGGGGGATGTCATGATATTTAGATCAGCATATCATGGTGCAATCAAACACACACTGATGGACATGCAGTAGGACCAACCAACACACATACAACATTGCAGCCAATCACCAGTGAGAGCACACGCGCTATAAAAACAGGGAACACTACAGTTCCCGCTCATTCCAGCAGCAGCCAGCTCAGAGCACCGAGCTCAGAGCCTGCCACTCAGACATTCACCATGGGCTGAGTGCCTCACCCAGATAGTAATAGGACAGGGTCCACAGATTAGCTGGTAATGCACGTACCCAAGGTAGCAGTGTGCTGTTACAGTTGAGTAGTTAATAAAATTGAGTTACACCATCTCCAGCCGTGTTGGATCGTTTGTACACCAGAACACCCAGCACGACAGTTACAGCAACATGCTCACCAAAAAATATGAACGAGCTGCCCTTTGGTAACCTCCAGCCAGTGCCTTTAATATCTGTGCGCATGAAGGTTTTGACCACACTTAACCTTTGTGTTGCCGAGTCATTTTGGGTTGCCATGGGGGATCTGTGCAATGTAAGCTGTCTGGCCATGTATTCATCAGGCAGGTGATGTACATTTCCGCACATTTCCACAACAATGGGCAATTAATCCAGTTTGGCTTCAACAGTAAGGTCGTTGCAAGATAGGATTATCCAAGAATTCACAGAATGGCGAAGTATTGAAACAGGCCATTCAACCCATCATGCCTATGCTGTGTCACTCCATGTACCACAAAGAATTGGGGCCAGCTCTGAAGAAGAGTCTGCAGCCTTGAAACGTTAACTTTAGGTGGGATGATAAAGAAAGGAGCATCAAACAGATCTTGAACGCTAACCTGGGAGTTGCCCAGGCACAACCATCGCAAGAAGAAAGGACCCTGGGTTTCGAGCCCAGAGATGGCATCCACATCGAGTGATCATAACCTGCCAGCCTCCTTTACTAAGTGCGGGTAAAACCCAAGCTCAGCTTTGTGTCGGAGTCATATTTTGTTGAGTAATAGAATTGTGAGTAAAACTGCGTTAAACTGTGAACCTGTTTTGTCCTTTGTTCATCTCGCAAATAAGGGCACCTGAGTAAAACGTTTGAGTAAACTGGTTGAACGTATCAGAGGTTTGAAAGGTACAACATTTTGGCACCCCAGATGGTCCTTCGATAAGAAGCGATATGGTGCTGCGAAGTCAAACCTTCAACCCAGTATTCACCAACACTCCATCTGAGCCTGAATTAAGAGGGCTCCATGTAACGGCCAGTCTTAATTGAGTGAAGGACTAATACAGATTTTGACCAGTAAAATTGGGCCATTAACCGGGTGTCTGTAACACGAGGTGAACAAACTACGTATTTAGATCCCGGATGGTCAAGGGAGTTGGGTAAAATCTGGGAGGGAATTTAGTGAAAGCCGGATCTCTAACCCAGAGGATTCCCACACACGTGTGACAAACCCTAGAGAGAAAGAGAGAATAAGCAGAGTCGAGAAATGGAAGTGATCCAAGTGGGTACTAAAGTAAATTAGAAAGGGTCTGGGACCCAAAGGTCAGTAAGTAGAGTACGGACCCTCGAGGTTGGTTAAAAAGCACAGCATGGGCGGCACGTGGCACAGTGGTTAGCACTGGGACTACGGCGCTGAGGACCCGGGTTCGAATCCCGGCCCTGGGTCACTGTCCGTGTGGAGTTTGCACATTCTCCCCGTGTATGTGTGGGTTTCACTCCCACAACCCAAAGATGTGCAGGTTAG
Organism: Scyliorhinus torazame; assembly: GCF_047496885.1. Taxonomy (NCBI): domain Eukaryota; kingdom Metazoa; phylum Chordata; class Chondrichthyes; order Carcharhiniformes; family Scyliorhinidae; genus Scyliorhinus; species Scyliorhinus torazame. The sequence continues at coordinate 91,517,427 of NC_092712.1, forward strand.
GTGGATTGGCCACGCTAAATTGCCCCTTAATTGAAAAAAATAAATAATTGGGTACTCTAAATTTATTTTTGAAAAAGCGCAGCACAGTTGCATCAGCTCTCCGCTCACCAGGTGGTGGCTGGTTTACCCCCCCCGCCCCTGTACTGTTTGGTAACGTTAACCGTCCTGTAGTCGGTAAATTCATTAGTATTGACGTAAATCCGGTGTGCTTTCCGTATCTGTACTGATGAATAATGAGTGGAAAAATTAGCAAACGGGACCGGGATCCCTTAAAGTCATGGAAGAAGGAAAGGATATTCAAACCATATTTTGGAAGGTGGCTAGTGACAAAAGGCTCCTCGACGGATCCTTTGTGTCAAAGGGGGGAGGGGGATATGAGTTTTAGAAGAGGTTAATGTGGAAATATGAGTTTTTCGAAGAAGTAATTGTGGAAAAATGAGTTTTTGAAGAAGTCAGTATGGAAACATGAGTTTTAGAAAAAGTCCGTGTGGAAATTTGAGTTTTAAAAGTGGCCAGTGCATATCTGTATGTACACAAGGGGTTAATGTATAGTTATAACAGCCAAGTGATCACTAGAGGGCAGCACGAGAAAGGGGTATAAAAGAAATAAAGGAAATGAAAAAAATGAAATGAAAATCGCTTATTGTAGGCTTCAAATGAAGTTACTGTGAAAAGCCCCTAGTCGCCACATTCCGGCGCCTGTTCGGGGAGGATGGTACGGGAATTGAACCATGCTGCTGGCCTGCCTTGGCCTGCTTTAAAAGCCAGCTATTTAGCCCTGTGCTAAACCAGCCCCGAGAGACTCAATCTGAGTTCCCGCCTCTTAGTGTGTATAATGACTAGTGACTGACCAGAGGTATAGAAAGTTAGCTCAGAGTGCATGTGTAGTTAATCATAGTTTAATCTTATTCAAGCTTGTTTATTTAATATCTAGTATAAGTATTGGGGAGAGAATGAACTCAGTTTATTTGTTTAAGTTACTCAATAAATTATTTGCTTTAATTGGAAGACTATGAGTGTTTATCAGCGTCGAGTTTAAGAGCATCTTGGTAAGAAGCAAATGAGTAACATATATTACACCAAGTTATATAACAGTCAGTGTGAACATTTGTAGTCTGGAATTATCCTGAGAGAAAAAAAGAGACCAGTGAGTCTTGGTATATGAAGTTTTAGAAGTTAGTGTGGAAATATGCATTTTCGAAGATGTCAGTGAAATATGTGTTTTCGAAGAAGGCAGTACGGAAACATGAGTTTTGGAAAACGTCAGTATGGAAATTAGAATTTTAAAAGAGGTTAATATGAACATTTGAACTCTGGATAGTCTGGTATTATCCTGAGAAAAAAAAAAGAGGCCAGTGAGTCTAAGGAGCACCTTAGTGTTAGAAGTTAGGAAAAAGAGGTTAGCGTCTTGAAGCCACCATCAATTCACACGAGACGGAGAGTTGAAGTGAACAGTGGTTTTAATCAACTAGAACTGTGCCTGCCTGCGACTGCTCTGTACTGAGTGCCACCTACAGGCTGCAGATCTATATACCTCCCCCGAGGGGGCGGAGCCCACAAGGGCACCAACACGATACAGTGCAATGTAATGTGATACAATGGTCCATAGGTGGAGCCCACAGGGCAACAACATAATACAATGCAATACAGTGGTGAATAATTGCCGTGGTACATTCACCACATTCACCCCTGTTAAAAAATTGAAGTCCAGCGGGGGTGCAGTGGCTCACAGGTTGAGTCTGTCCGGCGCCTTGATCGTGCGCTGCGATCGCGAGAGCTGTGGTCTCGCTGTGGGCACGGGTGTCGAACTCGTCGATGCGGGCACGGGTGCTGACTCCGGGAGCATGTCTTCTGGAGCTTCATCCCTGTAGGTTGGCGATGGGGGGCGTGGGTGTAGGAGGGGGGGTATAGGCCATGCAGGGGCCGGGGTGCTGTTCGGTGTAGGTTGGGGGGGGGGCGGTAGGTGATGGTTGTAGGGGATCCTGCGGGTGCTAGGTCCCGGAGGAAGACCGTATCTTGTTGACCGTCGGGGTGCGCCACGTAGGCACACTGAGGTTGGAGTGAAGGAGCTGGACCCTCTCAACCAGGGGGTCGGACTTATGGCTCCTCAACCGTTTTCGGAGGAGAACGGGCCCCGGTGTCGTCAACCAGGCCAGATGCGAGACCCTGGAGGTGGATTTACTAGGGAAAACAAATAGGCGGTCATGAGGGATCCCGTTCGTGGCTGTGCAAAGGAGTGACCTAATGGAGTGGAGCGCGTCGGGGAGGATCTCCTGCCAGTGGGAAACTGGGAGATTCCTAGACCGTAGGGCCAGGAGGACGGCCTTCCATACCGTCGCGTCCTCCCTCTCCACATGTCCGTTTCTCCGGGGGTTGTAACTGGCAGTCCTGCTTGAGGCGATGCCCTTACAGAGCAGGTACTGACGCAGTTCGTCGCTCATAAACGAGGAGCCCCGGTCACTGTGGACGTAAGTGGGGAAACCGAACAAGGTGAAGATACTATGCAGGGCCTTAATGACAGTGGCCGCGGTCATGGTGGGGCAAGGGATTGCAAAGGGGAAGCGGGAGTACTCGTCAACGACATTGAGAAAATACGCGTTGCGGTTGGTAGAGGGGAGGGGCCCTTTGAAGTTGATACTGAGGCGTTCGAAGGGCCGGGATCCCTTCACCAGGTGGGCCTTACCTGGTCGATAGAAGTGCGGCTTACACTCCGCGCAGGTTCGGCAGTCCCTGGTCATGGCCCTGACCTCCTCGGTGGCATAGGGCAGGTTGCTGGCCTTGATGTAGTGGAGAAGCCGGGTGACCCCCGGGTGGCAGAGGTCGTTGTGGATGGCCAGGAGACGGTCATCTTGTGTGCTGGCGCATGTGCGTGGACAGGGCAACTGGGGGCTCATTGAGCTTCCCAGGACGATACACGATATCGTAATTATAGGTGGAGAGTTCGATCCTCCAACTCAAGATTTTATCGTTCTTGATCTTGACCCGCTGCGTATTGTCGAACATGAAGGCTACCGACAGTTGTTCGGTGACGAGGGTCAACCTCCTACCAGCGAGGTAGTGCCTCCAGTGCCGTACAGCTTCCACGATGGCTTGAGCCTCTTTTTCGACTGAGGAGTGTCGAATCTCGGAGGCATTGAGGGTACGGGGGAAAAAGGCTATGGGCCTGCCCACGGGGTTAAGGGTAGCGGCGAGGGCGACCTGTGACGTGTCGCTGTCCACCTGGAAGGGGATGGTCCACCGCGCACATTGCAGCTTTGGCGATATCTACCTTGATGCGGCGACAGGGGTAAGATGGTGGCTTTGATCAGTGGGCGGGCTTTGTCCGCATAGTTGGGGACCCACTGGGCATAATAGGAAAAGAACCTGAGGCATCTTTTCAGGGCTTTGGGGCAGTGGGGGAGGGGAAGTTGCAGGAGGGGGCCCATGCGGTCGGGGTTGGGCCCGAGGACTCCATTTTCCACGACATAGCCGAGGATGGCCAGTCGGGTTGTGCGGGAAACGCATTTCTCCTTGTTATAGGCGAGGTTGAGGGCTGGGTGGTTTGGAGAAACTTCTGAAGGTTGGCGTCGTGGTCCTGCTGGTCGTGGCCGCAGATGGTGACATTGTCCAAGTACGGAAATGTGACCCGCAGCCCATCCTGGTCCACCATTCGGTCCATCATTCTTTGGAAGACCGAGACCCTGTTGGTGACACTGAAGGGGACCCGGAGGAAGTGGAAGACATGGCCGTCTGCCTCAAACTCGTGTAGTGGCGGTCCCCCGGGCGGATTGGGAGCTGATGGTATGCGGACTTCAGATCTACCGTGGAGAACACCCGGTAGTGTGCAATCTGATTCACCATGTCCGCTATCCAGGGAAGGTGCGTGTACCGGTTATGGTTTGGTTGTAGTCTACAACCATCCGATTATCCTCCCCAGTCCGGACGACCACCACCTGGGTGACCCCCTCCCTCAAGAGCCGCTGGACCTCGGACTTGATAAAGTCCTGTCCTGGATACTGTACCGCCTGCTCCTGGTGACGACGGGTCTACAGTCGGCGGTGAGGTTCGCGAAGAGCGGGGGAGGGTCGACCTTTAGGGTCGCGAGGCTACATATGGTGAGGGGGTAGGGGCCCACCGAACTTCAGGGTCAGGCTCCTGAGGTCGCACTGGACGACCAGTCCCAACAGGAGAGGAGCGCAGAGATCGGGGAGTATATATAGTTTAAAATTGGCGTACTCGGCGCCATTTATCGTGAGGTTCGCGACACAGTACCCCTGGAGCTGCACTGAATGCGATCCGGGAGCGAGGGAGATTGTTTGAGATGCGGGTTAAATTGGGAGAGAACAGCGCCTTACCGTGTCTAGGTATACAAGCTCTCTGTGCTCCCGGAGACAAATAAGCAGGGTGTTTCGTGCCCATTGACCCGGACGGTCATCATCGAGTTCCTGAGATGCTTCGGGCGTGACTGATCGAGGGTAACCGCGCCGAGTTCCGGGTAGCTGACGTGGTCAGAGTTGATGGGGTGGTCCGAAGATGTCAGCCCCCGTCGGTCGTACGTGTCGGCCGGCGATGAAGATGGCGGCCAAGATGGCTGCCCCCGTCGATCGCACGTGTCGGGCGGCGATGAAGATGGCAGCCAAAATGGCAGCCCCCATGAGTCGCACATGGCGGGCCGCGTGGGAGACGGCGGCCAAGGTGGCGGCCCCCGTGAGTCGCACGTGTTGAGTAGAGTCGGAGATGGCTGCTCCCACAGACAACGCGAGGCAGATGACGCGTCCGGAGGGGGCGGAGCCGGCAGGCATGCAGCCACGCTGCGGAGTTGCCGGCCTGTCAGTCCGAAAGTCGGGCCTGCGGTTTGGAGGTTTTGGGCCTGGCCACGCAGACTTAGGCAAAGTGTCCTTTCTTGCCGCAGTCGCTACAGGTCGCTTTCCAAGCCGGGCAACGCTGCCTGGGGTGTTGGTGCTGACCGCAGAAATAGCAGGGCAGCCCCCCAGGTTGGGCGGGCAGCTGCGCAGCACAGGCCTGGAGCACCCTCTGGTCAGGTGTCCACGAGGGGGTCGCGTGGTCGGAGGGGAAAGCGTTGAGACTCTGAAACGCTACTTTTAGAGAGGTGGCTAGTTTTACCGTCTCTTCTAGGTCGAGGGCGCCCTTCTCGAGCAGGCGCTGTCTGACGTAGTTGGACCAGACCCCAGCCACGTAGGTGTCCCGGATGGAGAGTTCCATGTGTTGTGGGGCCGTGACGGCCTTGTAATTGTAGCTTCGCGCGAGTACTTTCAGGTCGCGTAGGTACTCCTGCAGCGATTCCCCGGGGCGTTGGCGGCGATTGGTGAGGACACTTTGTTCACCGGCCTCACGCATTGCCTTTTTAGGTTCACGACCGCGTCTGCATACGTGGTCACTTCCTCGATTTGCATGGAGATTATGTGGCTCACCCGGGCGTGGAGGAGGCTCAGTTTCCCTTCGTTGGTGACGGATAGTGAGGAGGAGGCAGCGAAGTATGCCTCTGTAGCGCACAAAGACTCCGAGAGATGAATAGAGTGAAGTCGATGAGGCTTTATTAAGCGTGACTGTTCCCCCGCAGTTCAGTAGTAGACTGCTTGCGGGGGAGGACTCCTGGTACTTATACTCCGCCTTAAGGGCGGAGCTAGAGGTCAACGTCCAACTAGGACCCGGGATCTCTCAGCCAATGACATCACGGCTTCACAGTCCCACATGACCCCTAATGCATACTACCACATTCACCCCTTGTTAAAAATGAACCCGGCGGGGTGATGCTTCGCATGGTGGTAAGGGTTTACAAGGCTGGTCCTGGGAGGAAAACTTTTGCATGTTATTACAGTATGCACAAGGTTTTTTTTGTTTCGAACTATTTACAGTAATCGTCAGGGAAAAAAAAGACAAAATGTTCTCGTTAAAAGTCCACATATTGTAGTGTTAGATCGACACCACGAGTCGGTCGGGCGGTCTGGTCGTCCATGTCGATCGCCTCGGCCCCGGTGGTGGTGGTGGTGCTTGTTCCGGTGTTGTCGTCTCCGGGAGCCTTACGGTTTCAGCTTGGGCTTCACTCCTGGTTGGGCCTGGGAGGAGGACCGATCCTCCTGGGAAGGGGGCGGTCGCGGGGTGCGGCGGTGGCAGGAAGGGGGTGATTGGTGTCGGGGGGGTGTGTGTGTTGCCGGCGGGCGCCAGATCTCGCAGGGAGACCGTGTCCTGTCGGCCGTCGGGATACTCCACGTAAGCGTACTGCGGGTTCGCGTGAAGGAGGTGAACCCTTTCGACCAACGGGTCCGACTTGTGCGCCCGCACATGTTTTCGGAGCAAGATGGGTCCTGGGGCCGCCAGCCAGGTCGGCAGCGACGTTCCAGAGGAGGACTTCCTGGGGAAGACAAGGAGGCGCTCATGAGGCGTTTGGTTAGTGCTAGTACAGAGTAGTGACCGGATGGAGTGGAGGGCGTCCGGGAGGACCTCCTGCCACCGTGAAACTGGGAGGTCCCTGGACCGTAGGGCCAGTAGGACGGTCTTCCAGACCGTGCCGTTCTCCCTCTCTACTTGCCCGTTCCACCGGGGGTTGTAGCTGGTCGTCCTGCTCGAGGCTATACCGTTGCTGAGCAGGAACTGGCGCAGCTCGTCACTCATGAAGGAGGACCCCCTGTCGCTGTGGACGTATGCGGGGCAACCGAACAGTGTGAATATGGTGTTCAGGGCTTTAATGACTGTGGCCGCGGTCATGTCAGAGCAGGGGATGGCGAATGGAAGCGGGAGTACTCGTCCACCACATTAAGGAAGTATATGTTGCGGTCGGTGGAGGGGAGGGGTCCTTTGAAATCCAGACTAAGGCGTTCAAAGGGGCGGGAAGCCTTAATCAGGTGCGCACCATCCGGCCTGAAAAAATGCGGTTTGCGCTCTGCGCAGATGTGGCAGTTCCTTGTGACTGTACGGACCTCCTCTAAAGAGTATGGGAGGTTGCGGGACTTAATAAAGTGGTAGAACCGAGTGACCCCCGGGTGGCAGAGGTCCTCGTGGAGGGTTTGGAGGCGGTTAATTTGTGCGTTGGCACATGTGCCGCGGGATAGGGCATCGGACGGCTCGTTCAGCTTTCCGGGACGATACAAGATCTCGTAGTTGAAGGTGGAGAGCTCGATCCTCCACCTTAAGATCTTGTCGTTTTTGATTTTGCCCCGCTGTGCATTATCGAACATGAAGGCTACCGACCGTTGGTCCGTGAGGAGAGTGAATCTCCTGCCGGCCAGGTAATGCCTCCAATGTCGCACAGCTTCCACTATGGCTTGGGCTTCCTTTTCCACTGAGGAGTGGCGGATATCTGAAGCGTGGAGGGTTCGGGAGAAAAAGGCCACGGGTCTGCCCGCTTGGTTAAGGGTGGCCGCTAGAGCTACGTCGGAGGCGTCGCTCTCGACCTGGAAGGGGAGGGACTCATCGATGGCGCGCATCATGGCCTTTGCGGTATCTGCTTTGATGCGGCTGAAGGCCTGGCAAGCCTCTGTCGACAGAGGGAAGGTCGTGGTCTGTATTAGGGGGCGGGCCTTGTCTGCGTACTGGGGGACCCACTGGGCGTAGTATGAAAAGAACCCCAGGCAGCGTTTCAGGGCTTTTGGGCTGTGCGGGAGGGGAAATTCCATGAGGGCGCGCATACGTTCGGGGTCGGGGCCTATTATCCCATTGCGCACTACGTAGCCCAGGATGGCTAGCCGGTTTGTGCTAAAAACGCACTTGTCCTCGTTGTACGTGAGGTTCAAGGCTTTAGCGGTCTGGAGGAATTTTTGGAGGTTGGCGTCGTGGTCCTGCTGATCGTGGCCGCAGATGGTTACATTGTCGAGATACGGGAACGTGGCCCGTAACCCGTGTTGATCAACCATTCGGTCCATCTCTCGTTGGAAGACCGAGACCCCGTTTGTGACGCCAAATGGGACCCTTAGGAAATGGTATAATCGCCCGTCTGCCTCGAAGGCTGTGTACTTGCGGTCACTTGGGCGGATGGGGAGCTGATGGTAGGCGGACTTGAGGTCCACGGTGGAGAAGACTTTATATTGGGCAATCCGATTGACCATGTCGGATATGCGGGGGAGAGGGTACGCGTCTAGTTGTGTGTACCTGTTGATGGTCTGGCTATAGTCTATGACCATCCTTTGCTTCTCCCCTGTCTTTACTACTACCACCTGTGCTCTCCAGGGACTATTGCTAGCCTGGATTATGCCTTCCTTTAGTAGCCGCTGGACTTCGGACCGAATGAAGGTCCAGTCCTGGGCGCTGTACCGTCTGCTCCTAGTGGCGACGGGTTTGCAATCCGGGGTGAGGTTTGCAAACAAGGATGGGGGTTGCACCTTGAGGGTTGCAAGGCCGCAGATAGTGAGTGGGGGTATTGGGCCGCCGAATTTGAAGGTTAGGCTCTGTAGATTGCACTGGAAGTCTAATCCCAGTAATGTGGGGGCGCAGAGTTGGGGAAGGACGTAGAGCCTGTAGTTTTTGAACTCCCTCCCTTGCACCGTTAGGGTAACTATGCAGAAGCCTTTGAGCTGCACGGAGTGGGATCCTGCAGCTAGGGAAATCTTTTGTGCGCTGGGACGGATGGTCAAAGAACAGCGTCTTACCGTGTTGGGGTGGATAAAGCTCTCCGTGCTCCCGGAGTCGACCAGGCATGGTGTCTCGTGCCCGTTTATCAGCACCGGTGTCGTCGTCGTCTGGAGCGTCCGGGGCCGTGCTTGGTCCAGCGTCATTGAAGCCAGATGTGGTTGTAATGGTTGAGCGTCTTCTTCGAACCCCGTGGAGCCGTCGACACTGGGGTCCGTTGTTGCCGTCCAAGATGGCGGCGGGGGTGGACAAAATGGCCACCCCCATGCGTCGCACAGGTCTTGGGTGGTCCAAGATGGCGGCGCCCTTCCTCCCCTTGTGGTGGCCGGGACCCAAAATGGCGGCGCCTGCGGGTCGCACATGGGGCGCTGGGGGGGTTGGGAAGCGTTAGGAATGCGCAGGGCTCCCTCTTCTCTGGGGACAGCGGTGGCCGGGACCCAAAGTGGTAGCGCCGGCGGGTCATACATGGGGCGCTGGGGGGTTGGGGAGCGTAAACGGCGTGCAGGGCTCCCTGTTCTCCCGGGACAGCGGCGACCTCGCGGGACCGGCACACAGCCGCGAAATGGCCCTTTTTCCCGCAGCTCTTACAGAACGCTGCGCGGGCCGGGCAGCGCTGCCGGGGGTGTTTCGCCTGGCCGCAGAAATAGCAGCGGGCTCCCCCGGTGCGACTTGGCGTTTGAACCGCGCAAGCCTGTGGGGTGTCCGGGGGGGGGGGGGGGGGTGGGTTTGTCGCGACGGGTGCGTACGGAGCCCAATGGGCTGCCGCGCGGTCGGGGCCGTAGGATGCGGGTATTTTGCGCGGCCACGTCTAGGGAGGCTGCTAGGGCCCGTGCCTCTGAGAGTCCTAGCGACTCTTTTTCTAGAAGTCTTTGGCGGATTTGGGAGGAGTTCATACCTGCCACAAAAGCATTGCGCATTAACATGTCCGTGTGTTCATTTGCGTTCTCCGGCGGGCAGCTGCAGCCCATCCCAAAATTAGTAGCGCGGCGTAGAATTCATCTATCGATTCTCCGGGACTTTGCTGTCTCGTTGCGAGTTGATAGCGAGCGTAGATCTGGTTAACTGGGCGAACATAGAGACTTTTTAGTGCTGCGAACGCCGTCTGGAAATCCTCTGCGTCTTCGATGAGGGAGAAAATCTCCGTGCTTAACCTCGAGTGCAGGACCTGTAGTTTTTGGTCTTCTGTGACCCGGCCGGTCACCGTTCTGAGGTAGGCCTAGAAACAAGTCTGCCAGTGCTTGAAAGCTGCTGCTGCGTTCACTGCGTGGGGGCTGATCCTCAGGCATTCTGGGATGATCCTGAGCTCCATAGTCCTTTAGTCACGCTTAATAAATTGTCGCGCATAAAGACTCCGAGAGACGAATAGAGTGAAGTCGATGAGGCTTTATTAAGCGTGACTGTTCCCCCGCAGTTCAGTAGTAGACTGCCTGCGGGGGAGGATTCCTGGTACTTATACTCCGCCTTCAGGGCGGAGCTAGAGGTCAACGTCCAACCAGGACCCGGGATCTCTCAGCCAATGACATCACGGCTTCACAGTCCCACATGACCCCTAATGCATACTACCACAGCCTCAAAACAGCGGAGCCAGTGCGAAAAATTCCCTTTGGCTTCAGCGGCCTGTGTGTCGAGTTCCCGTCGATCAGGTTTGAGGGCTGGTTCCATCGCGATGTTGCAGCTGATTAAATTGACGCGACCATCAATTCACACGAGACGGAGAGTTGAAGTGAACAGTGGTTTCAATCAGCTAGAACTGTGCCTGCCTGCGACTGCTCTGCACTGAGAGCCGCCTGTAAGGGCACCAACATGATACAGTGCAATGTAATGTGATACAATGGTCCATAGGTGGAGCCCACAGGGCAACAACATAGTACAATGCAATACAGTGGTGAATAGTTGCCGTGATACATTCACCACACGTCTCCAGTCTGGAGGGTTTCCAGTCTCTGTCCAAAGGTGTATGATGTGTGCTTTTGAGGAGCAGGGCAAGCTGTTCGAACCGAAGAGTTTAAGCTTACTTTATACATTTGCGAGAGAATTTACCTTTTCTTTGAGTTTTAATTACAGTTTTGAAGAAAGAACAATGAAGACTACTGTCCTAATCCGCTTCATTTATTTTCTTTGAAAATTCTAATTATTTTTCAGTTTGTTGAGATTGAACGAAAGTAATGCTTTGAATCCCTTTTGTTTGAATGGAGGCCTCCATGGATGAAAGAGGGTGTGTGTGTTTACTAAAGAATTTGTGAATTTCCTTTGGTGTTTCTAGTTTTTTACATGTTATATTCTGCAAAACCTGAGTTTTCAATCAATTAGGAGTTAGAAACTGGATTTTAATTTTCTTTTAAATTGGCAGATACATCTAAACCAAATTAACTCATTTGGCTCCAGGCCGAGTGCATCTTTGTGCTTTTGTTTAAATACAGATGTATCACAAGTCACAGCCAACAATTCTAGAGGCTTCAAGAATTCCAAGATTGCTCTGTCACAACACAATTGGGACAGTTTTCTTTTGTGGAAATGGTGAACTCATTCAGACTTCACCGTTGCCCTTTGAATTAAAGATTGTGAAGTGTTACACTTACCTTCTACATTAATTGCAATGTCTGGTGATTTGACTCTCAAGTTCTAATTGGTTAAATGGCAAATAAGTAAAAATAGTAACTAAAATGGAAAGAATATTAAATAAATTCTCATTTTGACAAATGAAAGGCAATAGGAGTTAGTCTGTATGGGTTGCTGAACTTCAAAACCTTTTCATTGTTTGAAAGGAGGTAAATTAAACATTCTCAGTTTACAATGTCCCCATGTGAAACCAGGATATTTTATACAAGTAATATTCCGTTTTGTGTGTGTCAGTGTGTTATCAACACCGAGTAAATGCTAACTCAGGTAATGAGTACGTGAACATGTAAAATAGTTTTTTTAATCCTGGGTATTTAACTACAAGTAGTTTAGAAATTAATCATCTTCTGTACAAGGATAAGGGCGGTTAAGTGTTCATGAGTGAGGTGATCTATAGATGGTGAGATAATGTTAAATTTGGGGAGTGTCAATGGAACTGCAACAGATGGTGGGCTTCTGCAATCACCTAATCACCTGGGGCGCGATTCTCTGAAATGGAGACAGAGTGTTCGCGCCATCGTGAACGCCGTTGAGGTTCACGACGGCGTTAAACGGCCCCTATCCCGACTGATTCAGGGCACGAAAATGGGCTAGGAGCGGCCCCGCATCATTTACGCCCGGCAGGCCTTGGCGCCGCGTAAAGGCAGCGCCGCATACATGACGTGGCCGGCGCCGCATAACTGGCAGCACCCTCGCATGCGCGGGTTGGCCGGCGCCAACCCACGCATGCATGGTTGCCATCCTCCCAGAGTCCGCCCCGCAAGAGGATGTCCGACGGATCTTGCGGGACTGCGGGAGAAAAGAGGTCCTCCTTCAGAGAGGCCGGCCCAACGATCGGTGGCCACCGATCGTGGGCAAGACCCCATTTAGGGCCACCCCCCCCCCGGTGCAGGATCCCCCCCCCCCAGCGTTCCCCCGCCGTTTTGGGCAGGCCACTCGGCCCATCTGGCACTGAGAATCGCGGGGGTACCGGTGAATCGCCATTTTGGCTGTCTCGGGCGATTCACTGGACCGCACCGCGCAAAACTCTATTGTGCCGATCTGGCCGCTTCCGTGAATCGCAGGAGGGCGTCGGACCGGCATCGCGGGAAAGTTTGGCGACCCAGGCGATTCTCTGAAACGGCGTGGGAGCAGAGAATCACGCCCCTGGGGTTTGGGAGTCAAAACTTTAAAGGAAATAGCTAAAGGAAATAGCTTTGGAATTGGGGTTTAAAATGGAAATACACCCTTGGATACAGTTCATGTTGCCTTTGGTTATTATTGCTCCTGTTCGCATGACCATATATCAAGCATTTACTATGATACGTTAAAAGATGACTAAAGGCAAATGGAAGTTTGATTAAATGTGGCATCGATAATGAGACATAGGAATTGGGTTTTAAATATGTAAATATGTAATTGAATAAGCTTTGAATATTGTACGGAAAGTATGCATCCGTGACTCATTTTGGGAATAGGGTTGTCCAAACTAATGATCCCATGCGTTTACACTTCTGGGATCACAGGAGGAAATGTGACACTGAAAACAGGCTGAGATGATACACATAGGCCAGGAACAGAAACTGTCTCATGAGGGCCCGGCTGGAATCGACACTGGTCATCTGTGAAAGCACTCAAGTCAAGGCATAAACTGGGTATTGGTGCATGGACTTTGTGATTACCCACTCCAAAGACTATGGGCGCGATTCTCCAAAATGGAGGCTAGGCGTTCGCGCCCATAGTGAACGCCGTCGCATTTCACGACGGCGTGAAATGGGTGCGGGGACGACCGATTCTGGCCCCCACAGGGGGGCCAGCACGGCGCTGGAGCGGTTCACGCCACTCCAGCCTCCCTTCCCAGTGCCAAATGGGTACCGCGCCAACCAGCGCATGCGTGGGGGATTTCTTCAGCGCACCAGCCCCGACACAACATGGCGTGGGGGTTCAGGGGCCGGCCGCGCAACAAAGTAGGCCCGGGGGAGTAGAGGCCGGCCCACCGATTGGTGGGCCCCGACCGTGGGCCAGACCCCATCGGAGCCCCCCCTCCCCGCCCCCCCCCCCCCCCCCGGTGAAGGAGCGGTTTTCCCCGCCCCACAGGCCGCCCCCCCAACCCTTCACGCAGAGTTCCCGCCGGCAGCGACCAGGGGTGAACGGCGCCAGCGGGACTCTGCCGTTTCCGCACGGCCGCTCAGCCCGTCCGGGCCGGCGCCGCGTCAAACGAGCCCGCGCAAATGGCGCCGGTTCTCTGCACCTCGGAGGATCGCGCGCCGGCGTCGTGGCGCGGTTGCAGCGATTCTCCAGCCCGGCAGGGGGCTCGGAGAATCGCGCCCTATGAATATGTAACAAACTTCCAGACACAGGTGATCAACTTTGCAGTAGGCTGAAGAACAGACAAAAGAAGCCATCAGACTCCTTCATGAGCTGATGGCTCGTCAGACAAGGGGAGCTTCAGAGGACATTGAGTCTTGATTGAACCACCATGGATAGACAGGATTATCCGGTCTTTCCCATTAACCAGTTGGGGTCTGGCTAGGACAATGGCCAGTGGTGGGTGTATACATGTGACTCAATCCAAGCTTCCCAGTATAAAGAAAGGAGCATCGAACAGATCTTGAGCGATAACCTGGGTGTTCTCCAGGCACAACCATCGCAAGAAGAAAGGACCCTGGGTTTCGAACCCAGAGAAGACATCCACATCGAGTGATCGTAGCCTGCCAGCCTCCTTTACGAAGTGCGGGTAAAATCCAAAGCACAGCCGTGAGTCTGAGTCATATTTTATAATAGAATTGTGAATAAAATTGTGAAAACAAAACTTTGGGCGGGATTCTCCGTTTCCCGCCGACGATTCCGTAATCGGCGATCGGGCAGGGAATCCAGTTTTACGACTCAATCGGGGGTGGCACCTGTTTTACACAGGTTGCACATGCTCTGCCCCCTCCAAATCGGCAGCATCGCGGCGCTCACCGCACGCCATTGGGACAGCCTCAGAACGTCACCTGTAGGCCCTCCCCCGATGGGCCGAGTTGCCAACTGCACGGTTGACGTGTGGTCTGTAGCCATCTAAGATGGCCATCTGAAAAGGACCATGGGAATTATGGCCAACCCATGACTCAGACAGATACACAGCCTATGTGTATCTAAAACACAGGTAACCAGACCTGACTGAAATCGAAGAGAGTGATCAGAGCCCTGTCGAACTATTGGGTCCAAGGTTAAGGACTGCCCCAAAGAGCGCAAAATCCCAGGGGATAAAAGAGAGCACAGCCATGTGTTCTGTCTCTTTTGGATCCGGCCTGTGCCAACCCTATTGCAGCAGGAACAGCCAGCTAAGTTCAAGACCAACGATCGCTACCTGGATGAGCCCAGCAGAGACAGAGCCACTTTCTTCAAACCAGCCAAGTGAAATCCAGATAAAGGCCTTTATCCATTTGCACAGTGCCGGTCGCCCTGAAATTAAGTATAGGTTATTATAGCCGATAGGTGTAATTTAACTCGTAGGAGATATTGTGTTTGCATGTTGAGATAACTCTTGTGTATGTAAATAAACTATCTTTTGAACTAACTAAGTGGATGTGTGGTCATTTGATCGATATAAGGGAAAGGCTCATGGTTCACCAAGATATATATAAATACCCATAGTATTGGCGACGCTGTTGGGACCAAAATATAGCAACATTATTGGCAACCTCTGACAGGACTCATTAGAAGTGACTTTGTCACTCCGAGAGAATCCACAAACTTTGAATCCAATTGCGAGAAAGTGCAAGTCCCATATTGACCAAATAACCGAATTTCGGAAGTGTGTACTAACCCGCATGCGTACCTAACAGAAAGAGGAACGTAAACTCGTTAGAATTCTGTACAACTATCGAGGGATTGTGAGCCGGAAAATAGCTTAAGCCATATACGCTGTTCAAATCGTCACCTTATTCCCCTGTCCCAAATTAAAAGTAGAGGAATAGATAAGAGGAGTAATGGCCACTAAAGCAATGGAAAGATTGATGAATCCACAGGAACCCGAGGTCGCAGTGACCAACAGAGCAGAGCAATGCTATATATGGTAGGAAGAGTTAAGGAAATACTTAAAGGGGAAAGGATGGCCCCTTTGGTCGAATTTTTGCGCTAATGATGAGTCAGGTCCAGGAAAGATAGGACAGACTTGGTGGGAGAACCTAAGCGAGGTCCACAAGAAAAATGTAGGGAAAGTCAGAAGCCGATGGCAGTAGTGTCCTGTTTGGCACAGTTGCGAGGCACAGAGGAGGTTGTGAAGATGCTCCGTAGGCAGTTAATTGAGAAGGAAGAAAAGAACGAGGGAAACAGTAACGAAAGCGAGAAGATAATTGAGCAACTCCGGGAACAGTTAGCAGCTAAGGACAAGGAAATGGCCGATGTAAAACACACACATCAATCTTGTCTAGTTCACCTTAGTAGCTTCCAGACCCAGTACGATAAAGCCTACCAAGATACACAGCACGCAGTCCTGGTAAGAGAGGAAACAGAACAACAGGTTGCCCAGCTAACTAGCAAATGCGCAGATTTAAGAGCAGCTTTGAGAGCGCTCCACAACTCCACTAAGGAACAGAGGCAGAGAACCATTGACCATGCTGAATGCCGACAGAAGATAGAAAAGTTACAGTTGCTACTCTCAGTACAGAATGGCGTCATGTACACTTTCGGGCAGGATTTAGATGAGGAAGATGCTCCCGATTGGCAAGAGATAAACGAAAGCGCCCAAAATTACGTAGAGGACATGGACAATCAAAATCGAACCCCCCACGCCCCAAAAAGAAAAGCACCCGCAGCACCGACTGCACAAGCAGCACACACCCCTGTGGTGATGTGCATCACTGTAAATACATGTAAGCTAGCCAGACACTAGAGGGAGCACCAGAAACATCACACACGCACACTCAACCAATAGATAAGTTAGATAGGAGGCGACCAATGGACATTCACAATACACAAGGAGGTGACACGACCACAGGGGGGCATTACACCAACCCATATATAAAGGACACCACACACGTGATCTGCCCTTTGGCCAGTGGAGACAGTCAGTGAGGACAGGCACAGGGTTGATTCAACATTACACCCACCACGTGGAAGACAGCAGCTGGTTAGTCAGTTTGGGTAGCTATAATAGGATTAGCAGTAGTGTTGAACTCAAGTTATAAAAGTGTACATAGTGTAAATAAATGTGTTGAAGTTATCTACACGTCTGAACCTTCCTTTGACAAATGCAACACAAGGAAGCCGCTTATGTTACAAAGGAAACATAACAAAACATGGTACCAGTAGTGAACTGTTTAAATCCAGATAGCCATACCTCAGCATACAGTGACAACCAGCAATACCCAGGCAGGATGTTCGAGCTCCCGGTTCCGCAGGAGCTCCAGTGCCACGGCGATCTCCGTGAAAACTGGCAGGTATTACGGCAAATGTTTGAACTCTTCCTGGTGGCAGCGTAACTTCAAGACCTGGCCGATGATGAAAAAACAGAGCTTCTCCTCACCATCGCCGGTGCAAGAGCAGAAGAAATCGTTTAAAAATTCAAGTTCTCCAAGGGGCAAAACAGGTGCGACCTCCAGGCAGTCCTGGACAAATTCGGCGAATACCGTGAGGAAAACAAACTCCAATCGGCAAGAAAATGTAAGAGAAGCGCCAGTACTCACCTCGAGGACGAAATCCCGGACCAGAGAACGATTGTGGTCGGTGGCAATCTTGCTAAAGGGACTGCATGAGCGCAGTTGCGTGAGAAGTGCGCAGAACGGTAAGGTTCGTTTGCATGCGCGAGACGCCGTGCATGCGCAATCAAGAAAACGGCCATCGATAAAGGAACAGCTATCTGCGCATGCGCAATCGCTTCCTACGTGCTACGTCACACGCGTCATGACGTCAGAGGCCCCAGACCGCACCAATTTAAAGGGGAAATGTCCCAAATCAAAGAAAAAATCTTTTAAAGCTGTAAAACAACCTTCCTTCACCTGGAATGACAGCACAATGCCTCAAATTGAACCAGGAAATGAATTTAACCTCCGAAGAACCCTGCAACAAGCAGTTACCTATGCACAAACCGATAATTCCGACCTTGAATACTTCGATACCGACCTTTACATTTTCTCTGGACCTCGTGAGCCCAACGACAGCTCCATGGTCCTAGACGACTACGACTCGGACGAACCTTTCACCTTGAGAGGCTACCCCAGTACCAAATACGAACCGCAACTGGACGTGTTGCACATTGGCGACCCCTGTATTGAATCCGACGCAGACGCGGATTCATTCTTCGGATTTGAGGATCTTCAACCCAACAGATATGACATCCCAACTCGTCAGTGCAGGATGATGCTGCAGCCTGAAATTAAGAAACAAATAGCGGTACAAGCCCACAGAGAGTGGCCTGCTGCCACACAGAGTGGTCCATGCCACGCTCAGGGTTCCCGACTCTACGAAAGCAGAAACGCAAGAATCCAAAGCGCAGTCCTTACACACACAAGAAGTGACTCCAGTGTCACAAGACTCCACAGCAAGCTTGTGGACAGACTCCACAATTGCAGAAGCGCATGACTCCGATGCGCAGTCCTTACAGGAACAAGACCACGAGGGTCTAGCAACCTCCTCTGACCAACTAGCGGCAGACACTGCAAGTCTGCCATGCTCACGTAAACAGCAAGAAGACTATAACAGTCGACCACACTCCACTGCACAGCAGGACGACCATGACGGTCTATCATGCTACAATGAAGAACAAAGCGATGATGACTGTTCAAGCCTAAATGAAGGACAACAGCAAGACAATGACAGTCCACCCACATTGTTTGCACCACCAGATGAAAACTCTGACAATTTACCCAACCCTAATGAACAGCAAGCAGCTACTGAGGATCTACCCACGGTATGTGAGATGGGTGACGACAACATCCCACTTCCCATGCAAGAAGTACAAAGTGACAGACCTCAGCTAGTGTGTACAGAGGCACTCGGCGATCACTGTGAGACCACTGGTGACTCCGGTGACACCACACTACATCCACCCTCAATTGCTCGAACCTCTCCACGAGTCAATGCATTCCTGCATGTTCCGACTCCAGACGTGCAGCTTCAAGAAAACTCAGCTGACTCCAGTGAACCTGCTAAGACTCCGGACGGGGAGCATCAACAAAAAACAGACCAGACTCCAGATGGGGAGCAACCAAACGCCGACTCTGATTTACGTAAGCCAGACGGTACTCCAGACAGGCAGTGCCGCAACCTCAGGTGATGGCAAGCTCAGGGTGACAGCAGATACCACAACGACAGGAGATGGATCACGTGACAATCACACTGGGTCAGCAATAACAAGCAGCGGCCACAGTCCAGGAGGAATACACCAATTTTCACCACAGCTATGTCCACACATTTGTTCCACACCGACAGTGCGGCCAATGACAGCTCATGCTGGACAAACCCAGTATTCAAGCCTGCAGCAGCCAGCAGTCTATGCAGCATATTCTCAAACAGGCCAGCACTACGGATTGCCCACTAATGGAATCAAGACCGAAGGAGGACTAACTCAAGCACAATCTGCACTACAGACTGGATGCCTTAGTTACTGCCCAGGATTTGCTGCACCACAGCCTGTCCAGACAGCATATTCCTATCAGATGCAAGGTTCTAGTTTCACACCATCACCAGACATTGATGCGAGCAGCAATTCTGTCTCCAATTCGACAAGCTTCAACGGTTCTCAGCAGGATCACCCTTCCAGCACAGCATGTGGCCAGAACCAGTATGTACAGTCTTATCCAACTTCAGCATATGGCACATCCATGACCTCAAATGATACTGTTGATGGTACCTCTTCAATGTCAACGACCTATCAGCTACAAGATGCCATCCGACAGCACCACCACAAACATTAAAAAAAAAGAAAAAGACTCCAAATCAGATAGTGAAGTGATTTGACCACTTCTTGGTTCCTGTGGCTCGGAAACGTTGATGGCGTTCATAACCAAGAGAGACATTTGACCATGATGATTGATGGTTTATGGACTCACATGAATGATTTGGACTTATTGTTTAATCACCGTTCCCATGACTTGTATATACCTTACCTTATCTACCTGTTCTTTGTTCAGTTTTTCTTAATGTGTACAGAAAATATGAACATATAAAAAAGGGAGGATATGGTGATGTGCATCACTGTAAATACATTTAAGCTAGCCAGACACTAGAGGGAGCACCAGAAACATCACACACACACACTCAACCAATAGATAAGTTAGATAGGAGGCGACCAATGGACATTCACGATACACAAGGAGGTGACACGACCACAGGGGGCATTACACCAACCCATATATAAAGGACACCACACACGTGATCTGCCCTTTGGCCAGTGGACACAGTCAGTGAGGAAACATAACAAAACAACCCCCACTCACAATTCGACCCTCATGAATCCGGTTACCACACAACGCAGGTCATCGGATCAGGAGGAGCCTGATATTGTTTACACCACCCCACTATCCATAACCCAATTAAGAGACGCTTGTACGAAAATGAGTCCGTTCCAGCCCACCGCAGACCCGCACAGCTTCTTTGAGGAGGTGCGCTAACAAAAAGTTATGTACGGCCTAGATGAGAGGGAGGAAGTAAAGCTAATAGTTATGAGTCCGTAACGTCAGTTTTGCCAGAACCCCAAAATGTAGCAGGAGGAACCCTACAGGAAATGAAAACAGCCATATTAGATGCCATCAGGTACAACAGAGGAGATCCAGTCGAGGGTTCAAATCACTTCAGACAAAAGAAGGGAGAACAACCGACCGTGTTTGCTGGTCGTCCATGGATTCATTTCATGGCAGTCTACGGATAATTGAACCGCGCACACCTAAATGAGGAGGACACCACTAAATGGTGCCGCACCTTAGTCTCGCATGCCACAGACGCAGGTCAAAAGGCTTGTGTAAACTACGACCCCGCAGACCACACACACAATGAGATTTGGGTACTTAAACAATTTTCTAGAGCATGGGAACAAACCCTACACCGACGGACTGATCAGAACGATATAGAAGTAAACATGCACCCATTTAGGACTAGCCAGGACCCAGCATGGATAAACAAGGGTAGACACGAGGGACAGCACCTCAGACCACAGGCACCACGAGGTTGTTACAATTGTGGCCACATAGGACAATACACCCACGATTGCCGACAAAACCCCCCAAACCATCAATGACACCAACAACCAAACCCCCCATCTTGGAACAATGTTAGGCCCATGCATAATGTTAGCGCACGTTCAGATGACTTAGCGTTTAACTCCCTAGATTGACGATATTCGGACTCCCCAACTTGGGTCTATGACACACACTGGGACAAATCAGGCAGACCAGTAGTTACAGGCACAGTCCGGGGACATACAGTCGATTTTCTTTGGGACACAGGAGGATCCCGCACCACTTTGAACTCCTCCACCATGTTTCAACAGGACAAATGGCCCACCAGAGACACCATCACTCTGAGTGGATTCACAGGCCACATGCAACAAGGATATATCACAGCTCCCGTACGATAGGGAACATTAGCACCAAACACCCCGTTGTTTTAGTTGACTTACCCCAAACCGCAGAGCACATCTTAGGCATTGACTTAATGAACTCCCATAACCTTTCGTTTGACCCAGTAAACAAATGTGTCTGGCGAATGGCTAAAACAGCTAGGGCTCCCGCTACGCTCACAGTAGGGGATTATGAGAACAGGATTTGCTCAGTAGGGACTATTGGTTTAATCCGCAAACAATTAGTGCAGACCAGACGATGAGAGGTCCTCATAAATCACAAAGCTGCGTTTGCACAACACAAACGCGATTGTGGGAAGATCCCAGGTACAGTGAAGATTTCAGGTCCCGATCCAAAGCCGCAAAAGCAATACGGTTTCCCACAGCAAGCCGAGGGTGAGATTTCGAAGGTTATTAACAGTTTGTTAGACCAAGAAGTTATTCGACCCGTAGCTTCCACAAATAATGCCCCAATTTGGCCCATAAAGAAGCCAGGCGGTTCATGGCGACTAACGATCGACTACCGAGAACTTAATAAGGTTACCCCTTTAGCAGCCCCCACTGTTGCCACGAGTCCCGCGACCATGCTCAAACAGGGCGTACAGGCAAAATATTTCACAGTGCTGGACATCAGCAATGGCTTTTGGTCCATCCCGTTAGACACG
Source organism: Scyliorhinus torazame (assembly GCF_047496885.1). Classification (NCBI taxonomy): domain Eukaryota; kingdom Metazoa; phylum Chordata; class Chondrichthyes; order Carcharhiniformes; family Scyliorhinidae; genus Scyliorhinus; species Scyliorhinus torazame. Next base: position 91,538,793 of record NC_092712.1, read on the forward strand.
GCCTGCCAGTATAAATTTGCATTTACGTGTCAAGGGCAGCAGTACACATGGACATGCATCCCATAAGGATTCCATAACTCCCCCTCCATTTTCCACCGACAATTGGCCAACGGACTTTCTAAATTTTCCCGACCCGAATGCCTAATACAATATGTAGACCATCTGCTCTTGCAAACGGACACAAAAGAGGAACACGTAGAGCTCTTATCTGAATTACTAAGCCTACTGCAATCAATCGGTTGTAAGGTAAACCCCAAAAAGGCCCAGATTTTAAAGGAAAAGTTCTTTATTTAGGCACCATCATCACCCACGGAAGAGAGAAATTGAGCAAAAACGGATCAAATCCATCGTTAAATTGCCCCTGCCCCAAAATGTCACTGCACTCCAATCATTCCTAGGTTTGGTAGGATATTGCAGAAATTATATAGATGGTTTTGCCACAAAAGCAGCCCCACTCTAAGAGCTCCTTAAAAAGAACGCCCCATGGGAATGGCTTCCGCAGCACACAGACGCCATTGACGATTTAAAACGCGCCCTAGGCACAGCCCCCGCTTTACAAGTTCCAGACCCAGACTTGCCCTATGCCATAGAAGTAGCACCACTGACCGAACCCTATCAGCAGTACTCCTGCAAGAACGACACAATCACTTAGGACCCGTAGCCTATGCCTCAAAAGTATTAGACCCCGTCGAGCAAGGATTCTCTGCCTGCGAACAGCACTTGCTTGCAGTCTTTTGGGCAGTACAGAAATTTGCATACTTCACAGGCCTCAACCCAGTCACGATCTTGACCGAGCACCCCCCCACGCAACTATTACTAGTCGGTAGATTCAGTCAGCCAAATCAGAGCAGCTCGCTGGACACTACTGTTATATTACAGTAAAATGCACCAAGACCCACACATTTCTGGCCGATAATCTCCAATATGCAGGGACCCACATGAGTGCCAGATCATAGCAGCCCAACACCACTCAGGACCCTTTATCCCAAAGTCACTACACCCACGAGCAGGCAGTAAGACACAGGATTCCCAAACCATAGGGGATACTTAAAAAATGTATGCAGACGGTTCTTCCCAATTGAAAATGGAGTTAGAACTACTGGTTGTGGAATTTATGTGGGGTTAGGGTTAGGGACACCCACTAGAAGAGATCTCTTTAAAATTGCCCGGCCACCTAGGTTCACAAGCAGCAGAACACGCAGCCATAGCCTATGTAATTCAGCACCCCAACATTTTTCCAGCCCCCGCAGACATACATACATACAGGCTGTCCGAGTGTAACAGTTGAACAGAATTCCTGCCCCTGTGCGAATCTCGAGATTTTGTTTCAGCCGATGGAAAACCCCTACTCTCTGCCCCATTGTTAAAGCTCATTCTCAAGACAGCCTCAGATCGCACATACAGTATCATTATAGTAAGAAGCCATCATCGCTCCTCCCCACCCGGTAATATAAAGGCAGGCGCCTTAGATAAAGCAGGATCACGCCATGGTCACTTCTGGCAGCCACCCGAAAGCGAACCGATAGGCTCAGTCCAGGTTTCCCAGACCAATATTGAGGATCTATCTCAAGCCCTCAAACAGGTTTTAGACGGCACCTTCCCAGCTCCCTGTGATAAATGGAAGGACAGTGACTGTACAGGACGGCAAAGCTTTAAAAAACGGAATTGATGTGGTCCCCACCCAGGACAGAAACCAGCTCATTTAACAATTTCATGATGGACACGGACATCAGGGGATAGACAGTACCATTGCCCATTTAAGACCTTTGTGTTCGTGGCCCAATTTAAAAAGCGATGTAACCCATAGAACATAGAACAATACAGCGCAGTACAGGCCCTTCGGCCCACGATGTTGCACCGAAACAAAAGCCATCTAACCTACACCATGCCATTATCATCCATATGTTTAATAGAACATAGAACAATACAAAATCGCTTATTGTCACAAGTAGGCTTCAAATGAAGTTACTGTGAAAAGCCCAAGTCACCACATTCCAGCACCTGTTCGGGAGGCTGGCACAGGAATTGAACCCACGCTGCTGGCCTGCCTTGGTCTGCTTTAAAAGCCAGCGATTTAGCCCAGTGTGCTAAACCAGCCCCATTATGTTGAGAATTGCCTTATCTGTGCTCAGAACAATCCCGAACGTTACTCAAAGAAAGGACAATTACGTCACACCCGACCTGTGAAAGGCCCATAAACAAATTTGCAAATCGATTACATTGGCCCCCTTCCACCTTGCAGAAACGGTTTCAAGTACGTGCTGGTTGTAATCGACACCTTTACTAAATGGGTAGAAGCATTTCCCTCACGGACAAACACAGCAAAGGCCACCGCTAAGATTTTGACCCACAGATATTCACACGTTGGGGTCTCCCCCGCAACATTGAGTCAGACGAATGTTCCCACTTCACTGGCAGAGTCATGCAAAATGTTTAACAATTTTTGGGATCAGGCAGAAATTCCATATAGCATATCACCCCCAAGCCATTGTCGAGAGAATGAATCGAACTATAAAAGCGACCATTAGGAAGATGGTGCAACAGAACAATACCACGTGGGACACAGTCCTCCCATTTGCTCTCATGTTTATTCGGAACACCGTTTCCAGTTCCACAGGTTTCATCCCCCACGCTCTCATGACCGGACAGCCCATGAAGAGTATTGAATATTTATTAGGCCTCGATCTGCCAAGCCCTACAGTAACTGCCCTCACCCACAAGAAAGCAGTCCAACAGGTTACAGATAACATTAAAGCGGCACAACTCTCTGCAGCTGTCCGATTAGGCGCTAGAAAGAAGCAGAGTAAAGCCTGCTTTGACAAAACCATCCACCCCATAGAGTGCACAGTCGGTCAGCAAGTAATGGTTTCACTTTACAACCCCAGTTCTTTTCTCTCCCCCAAATTTGCAGGACCCTACTCCATTTCAGAGAAAGTGAGCCCCTCCGTGTACAAGATAACATACCCCAATGGTAAAACTGGTTGGTTCCACATCAACCAACTCAAAGTCTATGGATCACAATGTAGCCACTCCCACCACATCTCTCTGGCAATAGGAGACGATTACACCCCACCCATCGACAACCTAGTCCGACCCCTACGCCAACCCTCCCCCAGCCATGCCGGCATTTATCCCTTGTCTATGCCCACAGACCCGAACTTGTCTCCGCCCACAGGTACAGACCTTCACCTTGCACTTGACTCCGGCGACAGCCTCCCAGATTTGATTACTATCCCTGAACACTGGAGCGATCTCTCTGCCGCCAGTCACCCCAGTGCCGGGAACCACGACTTAGATATCTTTGACCCCCTATATGCCCTTCCCCAGCCACCGCCACAGCCACCGCCTGACCACAGTAACTTGCCCTCCACTCCCACTGCCCCTACGTCTCATGACAAACAAGCCCCTCTTTGGCACCGCGACAACTCTTGCAGACTGGTAAGGCACGACAATTCGGACCATCCGATGGCCCACGCGGCCAAGGCACAGAAACAGCAGACACGAGTCTGGCAACCGGGAGATGGTGATGATTCAGATGCTGACTCTCGTTTCGGTAACGGTTTTACAACACTGTTTGGTACAGAACCCTGAGGTGTCCAGATGATGAGAAAGAGACACCGCCTAAGTATTAAGATGTCCAAAGTTCTGATGGAGCCTGGCCGCCTTTTTCCTTCTTCTTATTCTACTACATGGTTTTAATTAATGTCATCCGACACAAAATTACTCTTCTGATTCGAGGGCAAGATGCCCAATGTCAGTTAAAGGCACACGTTTGTTGGGAAACAGATCACTGTTCTCCCAGTCTTTATGGCAGGTTTCCACATGACTACAAACTCTTTCCGTCCACCCAGGTAGGGAGTAACGGCACTGATCCCCGCCCTACCTGCGGACCATAATTCATCCGGTCAGTTAAGCACGGGTAGTGGAGTAACGGCACTAACCCCCGCCCTACCCGGGGATTCCACCCATTCTTCTCCCGCAGCGGCCCACACACTCCACATGTTCCCTTCACTTCATAAGCTCTGGAATGGTTCTCTACACTCTGCATTGCCTTTGGCAGGACTTAGTTTCACCTTCACAACTCTCTCTTTGGTTGTGGTACAAAGAATATATTTTGCCACGTTCCGTACGCTCACCCCTTCTTTCCTTTCCTTCCCTCGACCCCCTGGTCGTTCCCCACATGCTATTTACACATACAAAACAATTGGTTGCTGATCACTGCTGCTATACACGCTGCTACACGCGAACAACCTCTGAGTCCGGGGACGAAAATCTATAAAACTGGCCGCTTTGAAATTCCGCTGGCTAAGATAAGCCTCAACCATCACTGGTTGCAAGTAAAGAAAAGACTGGTCGAATAAATTGTCCAACCACTCCCTGCATCGACCACAAGCTGCGAGAGTCTCTGTACTTTAAAAATTTGCATTTCTTGTCTCTCCAAAATGGTATTTCAAAAAAAAAAAAATGAGGGAGTCACACATGGTGACAATCATAACAGGTAATTGGAGTAAGGAGAGAAAAACTAATAAAATGAGATATTAACCAAAGATAATAACAGATACTATGTTTGCACCCCCAGGAATACACAGGAAACAGACAACACAGGATGAAGCAAGGACTGCTGACGTGTTTGGATCATCGCTGGACTTCTGCAACTGCGCGCACAACGAACCATTGTAACAAACCCTACACCAGCCCCGAACACTACCACCCAACAGGCCACCACCAGCCCGGACACTACACCACACATAAAGACAGACATCGAAACCCCCACCTGGTGCGAAAACATTGCCAAATGGAACCCCCTTTCATACATAGTAGAGGCCCTTCTAGTAATTGCAATAATCTGCAGTGTCATTCAGACACTCCGACTCTGTAAATGGCGAGCAAAAGCCTCCTGCTCCCCGATATATACAGTCCGAGCCCCCTTCTTTGGAATTCCCCTAACAAAATTGAACTCATGTAACAATCGCTGCTAACAATAAACCATATACCTCTTTAACTTTGTTAGGATTAAGTAGAAATGTGATGCTGCTGTTTTAAATTTTGTACCGTATTTAAGTTCATTGATATTCACCAGCAGCATGAGAATAGCTTAGATAGTGTTAACTAGAGATCAAATATGCGGATAAATTAAATGTTTTATAGTGACCTGAATTATAGTAACCATTAGAGATGAATTAATTTATGAATGGGTTAATGGAATATTAGGCAAATGTCCCAAACCATACGATCGAGTAGAGTAGAACCTTGCCTTGACCCAGGGTGACCGGTCCACCAAGGATGAACAGGGATCAATAGCGTGATCCACCACGCTTCGCGTTCAGGATCAAAATGACAGAATGTAGCCATCTAAAATGGCAACCTGCAAAGGACCTTGGGAATTATGGCCAACCCAGGACTCAGACAGATACACAGCCCATGTGTAACTAAAACACAGCTAACCAGACCTGACCGAAACTCCCGCTCGTTTACATTTCAATGGTCCATTTTCCCAGGACAATAGAACTCCAATCAAGCAACCGGTACAGCCACAGACTGATTGGCACCACTCCCCTTACTCAGAAAGCACAACTGCCAAGGTCAATGACCACTAAGGACCCGCCCAGCTACCAAGGCACGCGCCCGTTTATTGGCCGAATTCGAAGAGAGTCATCAGAGCCCTGTCGAACTATTGGGTCCAAGGTTCAGGACCGCCACAAAGAGCGCAAAATCCTAGGGGGGGTAAAAGAGAGCACAGCCATGTGTTCTGTCTCCTTTGGATCCGGCCTGTGTCAGCCCAATTGCAGCAGGAACAGCCAGCTAAGTTCAAGACCAACGATCGCTACCTGACGGATGAGCCCAGCAGAGACAGAGCCACTTTCTTTGAACCAGCCAAGTGAAATCCAGATAAAAGCCTTTATCCATTTGCACAGTGCCGGTCGCCCTGAAGTTAAGTATAGGTTATTGTAGCTGATAAGTGTAGTTTAACTCGTAGTAGATATTATGTTTGCATGTTGAGATAACTCTTGTGTATGTAAATAAACCATCTTTTGAACTAACTAACTGGTTGTATGGTCACTTGATCGATATAAGGGAAAGGCTGGTGGTTCACCGAGCTATATATAAATACCTACAGTATTGGCGATGCTGTTGGGACCAAAATAGAGCAACAGGTCTCAGTGATCGGGAACCCGGCATGGCGACTGCAGACTGTGTCCAGCACCGCCACAGTTGGGCAGGAGCCATGCTGCCGTCCGGGGGGACTTCGGCGAGGGCTGGGGGGACTGGTGGGCGTTGTCATGGGGTGGCGAGGGGGTGTCCAGTGGGGGCACTATCTGGCAGGTCGGATCCGTGCACAGCTGGCTCCATGTCATATGGCCCGACCGCTGCAGATCGTCGCCATGCGCATGTGCAGCCATGGACCTGGCATTTCTCCGCTATTTATTTCGTGGAGGCCGGGTGCTTTACGTGGTGTGGCTGCTAGCCCCCCACCAGTCGGAGGATCGGTGCTAGGGTGGCGCCGATTTTTCCCACGTAAAACGCCACGGATCCTCCGGACATAGCCTCAAAATCGGAGAATCCAGCCCTTTGTTTTCCTCTCCACAGATGCTGCCAGCCCTGCCGAGTCTTTCGAGCATGTTTTGGGTTTATTATGAAAGAATTGGGGTTGTTTTCTTTGGCAATTAGTTGCAAACTCCCAGGATCAACCCATTTAACATTTTGCACAGAGAGGGCCAGACTCTCTCAAAATATGACAAAATAAAATCTTTCAAATCAGGATAAAATTGCTGGAAATTGCCACTCGTTCAGAATCCTTTGCTCCCTGAAATCTTTTGAGGAAGAAAATAGTATGAATTATAACCCACTGCTGAAGGTGTTACACAGTAGAAAATTCTGAAACGGCAAAGGTCAAAAGCAACAAAATTATCCAAAACACGGAAGAGAGTGAGAGAAAACGCTCTGCCATTTTTGCATTTCACAACACATTTGAAGTACTATCTATATACATTTGTAAAGCACTTACATAAATGCGTGAAATGAAAGGTTCAATGCTCAGCCTCAGTCAGGCCTCTTGCTGGAACAGTGCACAGAAGCTGTACCAGTTCAAGTGGCCAAGTATGGATGATTTCATTTCCATTCTGTTTGAAGAGTGTCGGCCACAAAACATCATAGACCAGGATCGATTGAGCCCATATGTGAATATTCTCCCTCATGACTGAAATTGCACTGGGAATCGTGCTCCGTCATAGGATTCAATTGCCAAGTGAGACTATTGCAAATTACATTCTTGCATTAAAGAAACTCTCTCGTCACTGTGGGCATGATGGGGAAACCAACCTTAGAGATACGTAGATAGGATGCTTAATTAACAATGAATTTCAGACCAAGTTTTTGAGCAAAGGCAATAAACCAACATGGAAGGAGGCCTGTGAGAAGGTAAGGGAGCTCTTTGCCTGAGCTAGTGGACAAGGTTGACCGGATTTCAGAGAGATCCCAGCATGGCAGCCATAATCTCAGTCAGAAATATATTGCTAATGTTGCCAGGTAACACAAACTTAAATGCTCCCATTTCCAGTCCAAGTTATATGTCTCTGGGAAAGTCAGCCATGTCCAGATGGCCTGCAGGAGTCGAGGAAACAACAATGTTCCCGGCCATGGTGATGCTCCAGCACTCAGCCATGCACCAGGGCAAGTTAAAAGTTAGTTCAGGAATCTGAAGAACCTCAAATGCGCATGTGATAGATATGGAGACAAAGATTGGTATTATCAAACAGGAAGATCAGGGGCTGTGCTTTGTCAGAGGAAAAGGAAAACAGCACATGGAAGATGAGAGCAAAAGGGTTTAAGATTTAATTCCAGCACCACAGTAAAAATATGTCTGAGATTTACAACTTACATTACTGATATAGCTGCTGCAATGTTACCTTGGAAAGAGAACACAAGAAGTCCCTAAGTCATATTTCCTTCTGCAAATCTGACTGGTTATTCTAATAACAGTATTCGGTATTAGGTGACAATAGTATTAAAGTGAAATACAATAATGCATCCTATCACTTTCATTGGCAATAGTAAGAGGGAACAAAGTCTCGCAGAAGTTGGCTGAAGAAGGTATGATTAAACTAGGCTGAATTATTGACAGTAGGGATCAGCAGGAGCATGTTCACCATTGAGAAAGTGCAAAGAGAGCACAAAATGGGGTTTAAGTAAGGAAGATCAAATGATTAAATTAGCCATACGTACAATATTGAATATCCTAAATTAGCAGATCATTCAAATGCAGATGTTGTTTCGAGATATCAGCTGAAGATTGTTTTGATTCTAATGCAGCACAAGAACACAAGAAATAGAAGGAGACGTAGGCCACCAGACTCTTTAAACCTACCCCGCCATTAATACGATCATGGCTAATCTATGTCGGCCTCAATTCCTTTTCTATGCCATTTTCCCACAGCCTTCTATTCCTCGATCTATCAAATATTTATCGAGATCCACTTGAAATACTTCTAATGATCCAGCCTCCACTCCCTATCAGGGCAGAGAATTCCAATGATTCACCTCCCTCTACAAGATGAAATTTCTACACGCTTTAATGTTAAATGATCGGCCCTTTGTCTTGTTGTTCTGTCCCCTTGTTCAAGACTGTCCCGCTAGTGAAAGCATCTCATCATGTACCCTGTCAAGCCCCCTCAGGATCTTACATGTTTGAATATGGTCGCCTCTCACTCTCCTAAACCCCAAGGAACACAGACCCAGGCTATTTAGTCTCTCTTGATAGGACAACCCTCTCATCCCAGGAATTAGCCACAGATTTATCTGTGAATTAATTAATAAATGACATGCCAGTAGGTACCAGAGACATTTGAGAGAAAATTCATAAGAATGTGCACTCAGTAAAGTGCTCAATTATGTCATGAATGGCTGACCTAAGGAGTGTGATGATGAAATATTGCACGCTTAGGAATTAATTGAGTGTATATCATGGCAGTCTCCTGTTGGAATTAACAATCATTATTCCACCATGATTTAGAGATAGATCGTTCGAGGAACTTCATCAAGAGCACACGGGGCTAGTCCATATGAAAACAGTAGAAGGAAACAGTTTTTGGTATCCAAAGGTAAATAGAGATATTGAAGTTTGTGAAAAGACAAGACAGAGTAAAGATGAGTCATGATACTTAAACTTAAAAAGTTCTGTACTGGTCAAAAGGTCATGGTGAAAAACAACCAAGTTGATCAGGAGAAGTATGTTACTGGGATTGTTGTAAAGAGGCTACTTGTATTTACATATCTAGTGAAGGTTGGAGAGAGACTTTGCCAGTGTCATTAGATCAAATGCTTAAATGAGGAACTCTGACAAAGGGAGAGCATGAGAAACGTCCTGTAGTCCGAAATGAAAGTCAGCAAGCAAGTGAAAGTCAGAAAGAAACTAAAAGTTGGGCACTATTACAGATTTCACTGGTAGAGCAATGTGAGTCAGGGTCTTGGATTAAGACAAATTAATCAATGTCACAGACCTAATCTTTAAGTGGAGTTGGTCGTCAAAGTCAAAGTTCAAATGTGACAGAGTCAGAGATGTTGAGGGAGTCAGGTCAAGCTAATGGAAAAGGAAACAGGCACCCAGTCAGAAAGAGAAAAAAGCCAGATAAGTTCATGGAAGGTTTGTAGGAAGGAAGAAGTTGTTTTATGCATTATATCTTGTCAAGTTATAGTATTTTGGGTAAACATATACTGGTATCAAAGAAAACATTTTTTCCAATGTAAATTACTCTGGAGTCCTAATCATATGTGTTTTGGGTGTGATCACGTAACAACACAACCTGTTAAATCTCAGGAATTGTTAATGTTTCTTTACCCATGTTGTATTCTGGGGAATTATGCACATATATCTGTACAAGTTAGTTTCTTCGGTGGGCAGGGAGCGTGATGTAGTGTCTTCTCTCCTGCCCCCTCAGTTGGGGAGATGAAAGTAAGGTTGCTCAACAACGGTTGCTCCTGCTGTGGGTGTGTAGCCACCTGGGTTGGTCAACTCCCGATGTAAAATGGAGAACAGCAAAGGCTGCAGGGAAATTCAGCCAACACAGGCAGAAACCAGCAGGTGCAAGTTTATTGTGTATTAAACTCTGCAAAAGCCCAGACAGCATCGATACAAGCAGCCATCTGCATAATAATGTAGCAGCCATCGACATACTATTAAGCGATCCCCGGGAACAATCGCAACATTTGGGACAAACAAAGCTAAGCCAGACTCCCCGCGCCAGCAGGAGCCAACACAAAAGAGGTTAACGGACACCTCAAGACCGCCCATCGATCAGGGAACCGCTCCAGTATTGGAGGAATCGAACCAAGCGATTGGAACGAAGTCCAATCACTTGGAACCAGGTACAGGGTCCACCGCGAAAGGCGGGAAGCCCCTGCGAACTATAAAGTTAAGCCCCCAAGTTCAAATAATTCTTCTTGACCGGGTCACTCAGCAACACGAACCAACCTTGACCGTGACCGCTTCAACTGCCGCGAGATCCAGTAAGTCTTAAGTCAACGCTCGCTACGAGATAGGCGCTCCTAGCTACCAATCCATACCAACTTCGAATCCCGCAGACTCAGAACCCGAACGAAAGGCCATTTGTTCCCCTGACCTGGTGGGCCAGTCCGAAGCAAAGTACAGGCCTGTTAGTCATAGAAGTAGCTTAGAAGTAGAATTTATGCATGAGTAGCGATTACTGTCTATAATAAATGTGCATTGATTTGTATCTTACTAATCGGTGTATTGAGTTATTGATCACGGTTATAAAACAGAGCCAATTGAACCAACCAAACGTTAGCAACATATTACTGGCGACTCCGCCGGGACCTGAATTAGAAGTGGCTTAACCACTCCGGGAGAACCCAAAAATTTGAATTAGAGATCCAATTGGGAACAGAAAACCACAAGTGTTCAAGCAGTTCTGATCAATCCTCATAATTCAGAAGTGTGTGCAGGCAGGCGTAACTAACAGAGCTATAAGGTAAACTGATAGATTTTTTTGTTGTGACAAAACTGTCGGGGGTTTGTACTTCGGAAATTAGCGAAAGCCGCACCCGTATTTGCAGCACTGCCTTAGTCCCCCTGTTCCAAATTTAAAAGAAGCATTCAGATAAGAAAGATGGCAATGCAGGGCCTCATGAACCCAGAAGAATTTGCGGTCACAGCGACCAGCAGCAGTAGAGTAGGACAGTGTCCCGTATGGGAAGAAGAAATCAGGAAGTACCTCAAAAGGGAAAGGATGGCACCTTTGGAGCGAATTCTGTAGCAATGAGGAAACAGGTCCCGGGAGTATAGGACATACTTGGTGGGAGAACCTGAGCGAGATTCACAAGAAGAGCTTAGGGAAAGCTCGCAAGCCGATGGCAATCGTGTCCCGCTTGGCACAGTTGCAAGGCACAGAGGAGGTCGTTAGGACGCTCCGGAAAGAGATAGAAGGCATACATCGAATGAGCAAGGTCGATGTAAGTGAGGTAGAAAGAGAGAATGTAGAGTTAAGGAGGAAGTTGGCAGCAAAAGACGGAGAGGTGGATGATGCCAAGTGGGCACACCAGTCTTGTCCGGTGCACTTAAGCAGCTTCCAGTCTCAGTATGAAAAGGCCTACCAGGACACGCAACGTGCAGTCCTGGTACGAGGAGAAACCGAGAAGCAGGTAGAAGCATTGCAGAGGCAGTGTAGTGACCTGAAGGCAGCGTTAAGAGCACTCTATGCTGCCACCACGGAGCAAAGACAAAGCTCATTAGACCACGCAAAGTGCCGGAAGCAGATTGCAGAGCTGCAATCGCTGCTTTCAGTCCAAAAACGATTCCGGGAAACCTTTGGAGCAAAATTAGATGAGGAAGATGGCCCTGATTGGGAAGAGTAGAATGAGACAGCGCAGAGATATGTTCAGGGAACATGGGCGCAGGGAAAGCCCCAGAAGAGAAAAGCACCCCAACCCCCCCCCAGAGCACATAGTTCAGGCTCCAATGAACCCAGTCACTACCCACCGCACAGCCACATCGGACGATACGGAATTTCTGTACACCACCCCCTTAACAGTGACCCAATTACGGGACGCGTGCGAAAAAAACACACCGTTCCTCCCCACCTCAGACCCCCACCACTTCTTTGCCAGAGTAAAGCAGCAGGCGACCATGTAGGGCCTGGACGAACGTGAGCACGTACAGCTCACAGTTTTGAGTCTAGACCCTTCGATCGTAGCAGCCCTTCCCGACCCACAGAAGGTAGGAGGAGACACCCCTGCAGAAATGCATACCGCGGTCCTAGACGCGATCGGGTATAACCGGGGTGACCCCGTAGATGGCCTCAATAAATGCATCCAAAAGAAAACCGAGCACCCCACAGCGTTCGCTGGACGCCTGTGGATCCACTTTGCAGCAGTTTTTGGAGACTTAGACCGTGCCCATTTGTCCCCAGACAACATGGCCAAATGGACCCGCACCCTTATCTCCCATGCCACAGAAACAGGACAAAAAGCTTGTGCGAATTATGATCCCTCAGAGGAGGCTCATAATGAGAAATGGGTCGTACAAAGATTGTCCCGCACCTGGGAGCAGTCTGTACAAAACAAACCCACAGTTAAAAGTCCGGAAGAAAAGCAGCCGAAGCAGACATACAAGCAGTTAAAACACACCAGAACCCCGCATGGCTAAATGAAGGAAAGAACAGCCCCCCACAGAAACCACAGGAGTGTTACAACTGTGGCTATTTAGGACACTTTGCAAGGGAATGCAATGCCCCACGAAAGCCACAGAGAGCCCAGCAGATGGGCACTCTAAGTAAGAATAAGACAGAGCCCATACATAGTGTGAGCACCCGTTCAGATCAGACGTCCTGAATGGAACGGACTGACGCTGTTTGGGCTCCCCCAGTTGGGTCTGCGACACAACTTTGGGATAGGTCCGGATGACCGGTAGTTGCAGCGAAGATACGGGGACAGTCCATCGAGTTTCTCTGGGACACAGGAGGGTCCCGCACCACAATAAATTCCTCCACCATGTTCCAAAAGGACACGTGGCCCACTACAGCCACCATCACCCTCAGCGGCGTCACGGGCCACTCACAGCAAGGACACATCACAGCCCCTGTACCCATTCAAATCGGCAACATCACCACCAAGCACCCCGTAGTTTTAGTTGGCCTGCCCCACACAGCAGAATACATTCTGGGAATAGATTTCATGAACTCCCAGCACCTTTCATTTGATTCAGTCAACCAATGTGTCTGGAAAATGGCAAAGTTTGCAAGAGCCCCCGCAATGCCCACAATAGGGGAATACGGCAACAAAATTAGCGCAGTAGGCAAATTTTGGTTTAACCCGACGACACTTAGCACGTACAAGCAGGTTAGGGCAGTTCTGCAAAAGAACAGGACAGCATTCGCGACTCACAAACACGACTGTGGCCGGATGACTGGTTCAGTACAAATCACAGGACCTGACCCTAGACCCCCAAAACAGTATGGATGTCCCCTAGAGGCAGAGGGAAAAATCTCAAAGGTAATCGGCAGCTTATTAGAGCAGGGCGTACTTAGATCAGTAGCCTCCACTAATAATGCCCCGATTTGGCCAGTGAGAAAGCCCGATGGATCATGGCGACTGACCATCGATTACAGGGAACTCAACAAAATCACCCCCACAGCAGCCCCCACAGTAGCAACAAGTCCCGAGACCATGCTCTAGCAGGGACTCAATTCCTGATACTTTACGGTTTTGGACACCAGTAATGGATTCTGGTCCATTTCATTGGCAAAGGCGTGCCAGTACAAATTTTCCTTCACCTTCAAAAATCAACAGTACACGCAGACATGCCTTCCACAAGGATTCCATCGACAGCTGGCAAATGGTTTAGCCAAATTTTCTCGCCCCGAATGTCTGGTCCAGTACGTAGACGACCTACTACTGCAGACAGACACCAGGATAGAGCACATTGAGCTTCTGTCCGAACTCCTGGAACTCTTACATTCAATTGGATGTAAAGTTAACCCCAAAAAGGCCCAGATTTTGGAAGATAAGGTGATATATTTGGGTACAATTATCACACATGGTAAACGCGAGATCGAGCACAAAAGGATGGACTCGATTGCTAAATTGTCCCTTCCCCAGAACGTTTCAGCCCTCCGGTCGGTTTTAGGACTGGTTGGCTACTGCTGAAACCACACTGACGGTTTCGCCAGCAAGGCAGCACCCCTCTCAGACCTCCTAAAGAATGGAGCCCCCTGGGAATGGCTTCCGCAGCATACAGATGCTGTGGACTCTTTGAAACAAGCACTCATAGCAGCCCCCGCACTACAAGTTCCAGACCCGCTTTCCCACTTTGTGATGGAGGTAGCAAGCACAGACCGCACCCTTTCGGCCATGATCCTTCAGGAACGGCACGAACAGTTAAGGCCCGTGGCTTACGCCTCCAGAGTTTTAGATGCTGTGGAGCAGGGATTTTCAGCCTGTGAAAGGCACCTGCTCGCAGTATTCTGGGCAGTACAGTATTTTTTGTACATTACCGGACTTAACCCCATCACAATCCTCACAGAGCACACCCCCACCCAACTTTTACTGGACGGACGACTCAAGGACGGTACAGTTAGTCAAATAAGGGCAGCTAGATGGACCCTTCTTTTGCAGGGAAGGGACATCACTGTTAAAAGGACAAAGACCCACACTTTTTTAGTCGACAACCTACAGTACCCCGGAACCCCCCATGAATGTGAAATTATCTCTCCACACCACAACAGAGGCCCCTTTATTGCTAAAACACCACCCAGAAAGATAGGTAGTTCACCCCAGAGCCCCAAGCACACAGACACGTGCGAACCCATAAAGATATATGTGGATGGATCTTCAACAATATTAGAAGGGAAGCACATAACAGGATGCGGTATTTATGTCGAGGAAGCGCAGGGACGCACCCTAGAAGAAATAGCAATAAAACTTCCAGGACACTTAGGCGCGCAGGCAGCAGAGCTTGCGGCCATCGCATATATAGTGGAACATCCAGATTCCTTCCCCAGCCCAGCAGACATAGACTCGGACAGCCTCTATGTCTGCAACAGCCTTACGGAATTCCTACCCCTGTGGAAAGCAAGAGGATTTGTTTCCGCAGATGGAAAACCCCTCCCCTCAGCCCCATTGCTCCGTCACATTTTAGAGAGAGCACAGAACAGGACTTTTGGTATAGTCAAACTTCGTAGTCACCATCGTTCCTCCCCCCCCTGGAAATATAAAAGCCGACACACTGGCTAAAGCAGGTTCCAGGCACGGATATTTTTGGACACCCCCCGAAAGCGCACCAGTGAATGCAGTTCAGGTCTCGCAGACTAATATCGAGGATTGAGTGCAGGCCCAGAAGCAGGACAGCAATCTCAGGGAGATTTTGAAAGGAAACTATCCAGCACCCTATGAGAGGTTTAAAAATGCCCTGACCACACATGACGGTGTGGTGTTAAAAGATACCCTTTATGTGGTTCCTGAACAGGACAGGAACCAACTGATTTGTTTATCCCATGACGGTCATGGACATCAGGGAATCGATCCCACTACAGCCCACCTCAGGCAGCTCTGCTGGTGGCCAAGTTTAAAGGACGATGTAAATCAGTACATTGAGAATTGCCTTATCTGTGCCCAGAACAACCCGGACAGATACGCCAAAAAGGCTCAGCTCAGTCACACCCGACCCGTTAAATGCCCCTGGGCTAACCTCCAGATTGATTATATAGGACCATTGCCCCCTTGCAGAAATGGTTATAAATATGTACTCGTGGTGATAGACACGTTTACCAAATGGGTGGAAGCATTCCCATCCAGAACAAACACGACAAAAACCACAGCCAAGATCCTCACCCACCACATCTTTACAAGATGGGGACTCCCCCGCAGCATTGAGTCCGACCAAGGTTCCCATTTTACGGGACATGTCATGAAGAACATCCTCATGATATTTGGCATGACCCAAAAATTCCACATTGCATACCACCCCCAGTCGAGTGGTATCGTGGAGTGCATGAATCGGACCCTAAAATCCACCCTCAGAAAAATGGTCCAGCAAAACAACACCACTTGGGACTTGTCCTCCCTTTTGCGCTGATGTTTTTGCGAAACACGGTTTCCACATCCACAGGTTACACCCCACACACCCTCATGACCGGACGCCCCATGAAAGGCACAGAATTTTTATTAGGATTAGACTTGACCAGCCCCGAAGTGACTGCCCTCACACACGAGAACGCAGTCAAACAATTAGTGGAGAATGTTAAAACGGCTCAGCTAGCAGCCGCAGTGAAATTGGGCACAAGAAAGAAACAGAGCAAGGCCTGTTTTGATAAGACAGTGCAAACGACTGAGTTCAGTGTAGGACAGAAAGTCATGCTCTCCGTATACAACCCCAGCACATTCCTGTCACCAAAGTACTCGGGTCCGTACTCCATTGCGGACAAAGTAAGCCCTTGCGTCTGCAAAGTACCCCAAAGGAAAGACTGCGTGGTTCCATATCAACTAGATGAAGGCATATGGAACACAGTCTAACCACGCACATCACGTCATGCTCGACGCAGCAGACCACGCCCCGCCCACAGCCAACGTAACCCTACCCTCCCCCCAACACATCCAGCCCAGCCACGGACTCAACCTCGACACCACTCCCGAAATATACACACCACCCCGGAACGCACACAGACAGCAGCAGCAGCGACAGCGACTGTGACTCAGACAATAGCCACAGCACACCTCCCTACTATCCCTATGCAACAGGCCCACACCCACCGATTCTGACCACGATTCGAGTGATCCCTTCATGATCACTTTCCTAAACAAACCCCACCACCGACCTACAATGACGACCCCAATTCCGTCCACACAGAACTAGACACCACCTATTGGCACAGAGATAATTCGTACAGACTCGTCCGGAACGACGAGAGCGATCCCAGATCACACCATGCAGCCCTATCAGCCCTGATACAACTCAAGAGTTTGGCATCCGGGAGAAGATGACAACCTTGAGTCTGACTCCCAAAACGAGACCCCCTCTGCGACCCTGTTCGCAACCGATAACTGAGGTGTCCAGATGATGTTTTAAAAGGAACCGCTTGGGAGAAAAAGGTGTCCTTTCTGATGGAACCTGCAGCATGTTTTATGTTGTTTGTAGTGTTTTGTTAAATGTTGTATGTCAAACCGGAAAAAAAAATGTCCACGGCCCCACGACACCACCCTTCTGACGCCCACTGGCAGTCAGAGAAACCGGTTTGGCCAGACGCTGGTCCAGCGGAACTAGTTTGTCCGCAGAGATTGTTAATGTCCCAGACGCCAGTGCAGAGGAACTCGTCTGTCGACTGAAACACAGACCCCCATTCGTAATTGCTCTTCTGGTTCCAAGGCAGAACCAATACGGCAACCCCCCACAGTGACGACATTTCTTGCCCGTTCTTGTCGGTTGCTCAGGCAGTGGAGAAACGGCATTGGGACCCGCCCTGCCTGGGAACCCCCCTCTGGTCAGCTACGCTCGGGTAGGGCACACACGGCATTGGTCGCCATCCTACCCAGGTACTCCATCTAAATCGTACCCGTCGCGGCCCATACGCACCTCATTTCGGCAAAGTTTTGTTCAAAAAGTTTTCTTTTGTTTTCAGGTAACCCTTAAGTAGCCAACCCTCTGCTATTTACATCCTCAAACATTTGGATGGTAAATCGCACAGTCTGCGAGACGGCTCGCACTGGTTCAGTATTTGTAAGTGCGTCTTGTCCTGAAATTTGGTTCTTGGAAGAAAAAAAAAAAATGAGTGAGTCACACATAGTGACCAATTATAAAGGGAGTAATTGGCACTAAAGGACAGACAGGCTATTATACGAGATATTAAACCAAGATAGTAACAGACACTATGCTTGATCACACAGAACTCCAGAAGCTCCAGGACCAGAGAAGAGAAGAGAAGAGAAGAGAAAGAGTGGAAGAAGAAGAACCATGAGGACATCCTCCACGTGGCTCATAACCCTAATGGACATTTGGTTGCGCGCAAACGCGAACCCCCTGACCTCAACCCCCCCCCCCAGCTGTTAATGATTCACTTCCCCACCATACCCAGAGCCCAGTCACAGGCGACACCACGCCATCTTGGTGTGACAGGTTTATAACCTGATACTCCCTGTCCAAGGTGATAGAATCCCTATTGGTATTGGCGATACTCTGCTGTATAGTGCAGACTATTTGTCTGAGAAAATGGAGAAGGAGAGCCTACCGCTCTCACACCCCGGTATATAGGATAAGATCCCCTATCTTCGGATATGACCAGACCCCCCGACATCTATAATAAAGAGCATTCGTTTGCGATTTGTTGTAAATAAAGAAATGTTCATGAGCAATTGTACAATCCTGAGCTTGGCTGCCAAGCCAGAAAGTATGTATAAAACTGCTATGATTTTGTTTGTATGGTTTAGGAAGTTAATTTGATGAAAAGTTTGAGTGAGTGTAGTATATTAAGGATAGTTAGAGGTTCCCATTTTCTTGTTTTGTAATGCATGTCCCTGTTTGACATAGCGCCCCTCAGAATTGTCAGTTAAAATGTTTTTGCATAGTTATGGTCAGTGTAGAGGCCATAGAAGAGTGCTCGCTGGGTCAGGGAATGAAAACCAACACAGTTATGTGATCCTTCACGCTTCGCGTTAGGATCACAAGGGGGGAGTTTAGCCACCTGGGTTGGCCAACCCCTGATGTAAAATGGAGAACAGCAAAGGCTGCAGGGAAATTCAGCCAACACAGGCAGAAACCAGCAGGTGCAAGTTTACTGTGTATTAAATTCTGCAAAAGCCCCGACAGCATCGATACAAGCAGCCATCTGCATAATAATGTAGCAGCCATCTACATACTAATAAGCGATCCCTGGGAACAATCGCAACATTTGGGACAAATAAGCTAAGCCAGACTCCCCGGCGCCAGCAGGAGCCAACACAAAAGAGGTTAACGGACACCTCAGGACCGCTTCAGGGAACCGCTCCAGTATTGGAGAAATCGAACCAAGCGATTGGGACAAAGTCCAATCACTTGGAACCAGGTACAGGGTCCGCCCCAAAAGGCGGGAAGCCCCTGGGGACTATAAAGTTAAGCCCCCAAGTTCAAATCGTCCTTCTTGACCGGGTCACTCAGCAACACGAACCAACCTTGACCGTGACCGGTTCAACTGCCGCCGAGATCCAGTAAGTCTTAAGTCAACGCTCGCTACAAGATAGGCGCTCCTAGCTACCAATCCGTACCAACTTCGAATCCCGCAGACTCAGAACCTGAACGAAAGGCTATTTGTTCCCCTGACCTGGTGGGCCAGTCCGAAGCTAAGTATTGGCCTGTTAGTCGTAGAAGTAGCTTGGAAGTAGAATTTATGCATGAGTAGCGATTACTGTGTATAATAAATGTGCTTTGATTTGAATCTTACTAATCGGTGTATTGAGTTATTGATCATTACTTGAACTTGAACCTCGTGGCGGTATCATAAAGATATCTGGCGACTCGAGA
The DNA here is from genome assembly GCF_047496885.1 of Scyliorhinus torazame. NCBI lineage: Eukaryota > Metazoa > Chordata > Chondrichthyes > Carcharhiniformes > Scyliorhinidae > Scyliorhinus > Scyliorhinus torazame. The sequence goes on from NC_092712.1 coordinate 91,558,291, forward strand.
GCAAAGGTTATAAAACAGAGCCAATTGAACCAACCAAAAGTTAGCAACAGGTGCACATGTTAATCCTTTCTCAGAGCAATACGCAACTGTTCTCCCTCATGACTTGAGCAGGATGCTTCGACTGTACAGGCGTAATGGACAAAGATGAATAAGCATTGCCTTCAAGGGTAGGCCGTTTTTATTTGTTCTTTGAATAAAAATGGATAGTTGCAGCAGCAGATCGTAAACAGCAGTGTGTACCAAATCTACATCACTGTATCAGGTTAGAATTATGAACTGTAATTACAGAAAGATAAAGCTAATTTGTAGCAATTCCATCACAGACACATCGTATGATGTGCTCTCTTGTTTTGCTGATCCAGAT